>NC_040905.2:84019593-84328884 GCF_004126475.2 Phyllostomus discolor | reverse complement strand
TGTTTAGTTTTGTACAAAAGTGCCAAAATGCCTTCCAAAGTAGCTGTACCACTTTAATAATTTTTAATAAGACAGCTATTTTGTGGCCCCATTAAATAGCAAAATAATACCTTCATGAAATCTTATCAACCTCCTTATTAGGGACCCAAAGGCAATTGTCTTTTCAAACAGTAGAAGAAAATAATAAAGCAAAGAGAACAGGTTGAGATTCTTAGTACTCAACTCAAGAGGCCCCCCAAACATTTAGTGTAAAACAAAGCTTTCATCATAAACTAGTATTTCTGAAACTAACTTAGTGTTTATGGCTGTTTCCACCTGAACCTCAGCTATTAATTAACATCCTTTTGACAAGAGAACTTTGAGACTCTGGCCAGAGTCAAACTTGTATTTCCGAAACTTTGTGAAGGATATTGTTGGCAGTTTCTAAATATATGTTTACTGAGAATATAACAGAAGGCAATGCTGGATTTTAGGGAAGGTATTAATTTTCTTCTAGCTTTTCAGTCAGTGAAGATAGATTTTAAATCCTTTTCCGTCCTCTTAAAAAAATCTCTACAAAGAGAAACAGATGGTCTGCCCCACCTAGCACACCTGTTTCACTGTTTACTCTTAGTGAGACAGAGCTTTAGACACAAAGACTCACCCTGATTAACTAAAAATACTGCATAATTATAATATGCATGTCCCCCTATAGAGATCAAAGGAACTGAGGTATTTTCTAGCTTTCCTTAAATACCATTGTCATTAATAAAAGCAGATTTTACTTCAAAAATAAGGAAAGATAAACTACTTTTTATTCAAACTCTAAAAGTAAATCATATTCTGTGTAATAATTTTAAGAGTGCAGAAAAATATAATAAAATAATTAAAACCACCCCTGACTTTAGCACCTAGAGACAATTACTTTTAATATTTTTAATAATATACTTCCAGGTGTCTCTCAACATGTAAACTTATAAAATTAAGATAACACTACATGGAGGGATGGGTAAAGTAGATTAATATTAATAAATAATATGATATAAATAAATAATACAAGAATACAAGAACTCTGTTTTGTGTACTTATGACTGTACACCTACTTTTGCCCAATCCTGTATGTTGTACTGTTTTATACAAATATTTTTTTTAAACCTGCATCATGTTCTGTGCATCTTTCCATGTTAAATACAGAACTAATTAATCAGCCTCACTTTTGATAGCTGCATAGTGTTCCATTGTATGGTAACATCAAAATTTATTTTATAAATCTTTTATGGATTAACAATTAGGTTACTTTAATTTTTTGGTTTGATGTGCAAAGGTTATAAGATATTCTTGAAGTAAGTATTCCAACATGTGCTGCTTGCAATTCACTCACCATCTAACAAACAAATTGGTCTAGAAAATAAATATATCAGCCACTGAGAGGGATGGGGGTTCGTAGATAAAGTGACTATCACTCCCTCCTGCTTATGATGCCTACTGTACTTCTGATGCTTTTAGCAAAGCAGTTTACACCACTTGTAGTATTTTCACCCCAAAGGCAATAAATCAGTATTAAGAGAGCAGTGGAAATTTTTTAGGACTCAAAGAAGAGAGGGGTAGGGAAAAAATATTCTTAAGGATTTATTATCTTTTTGCAAGAAATTACTCATAGTATAATTATCAAGTTAAAGCCTATGTTGTTTTTTGAGGTTACTATATTTTGCCAAATTTCCCTCCAAAAGATTTTTACCAATCTAACTCCTTCCAACATTATCAGAGTTGGCATTTTTCTCACCAACTCACCAACCATGGGCATTTGAAAGGTTTATAAAGAAGTACTTTTGATGAAAAATTATATGTCAGTGTCATATCTACTTTCATTTCATTAACTCTGAATTCAAACATATTTTCATTTACCTATTGGTCATTTGTATTGATTTTGTCCTTTGCCCATATTTCTGTTAAATAATATTTTTCTTTCTGGCCAAAGATCTAACTACATATAAGACTAAGCAACATGAGTTTACTAAATGTCCAAAGGAGCTGCTTTTTTTTAATATTTCTGTTTAGAAACCTCAAATTTTAAACTGTATTCCTAATGTACAGGCAAATTAATAGAACTCTGCTAAGAAAAAAATGCATATGACTAGGGCAAAATTATACAAATGGATTATTTTCTACTCTTAAAAGAGTTCAAATGGCAGTTGCAAAAAATAATTTCTAATAGTCATCTGACAAATTTGGTTATTCACAAGCAGTGAAAATCAAGGCAAACTAAAGAACACAAAACTAATTTATGTGTGCACACACACTGCTTTCAGTTTATAATCCTCGTGAATTCTCTTGTGCACTCTAAAATGATAGTATATAAGGCCTACTCTCTGTATCGTTTACAGAAAAGAACTGGAACTCAAGAAGTAGATTAGCACACAGCATGGTCCCTTTGTGAAAATCGTGTAGCCACCTGTGTTCCAGTTATACTTTAATTAGGTACTCCACATCACATTGAGGAGAGCAAGCCATCCTTAATTAAAGCCTTTCTATTGTTTCCTGAGGCACCTGGTAAATTTCAGACATCTACTCAACTAACTTTCCAGGTTTTGCATTATTCCAGGGGCTCTAAAAAATGTGATGTACAGGCAGATACCTTTTCTTACTCTTTCTGAGCCTAGAAAACAAGTAAGTGCCACCTACCAGGTCTGCAGAGAAGAGTAAAAAACAAGAGAGCAAAAGTACATCATGTGTGGGTTTGTTGCTATTGCACAGACTTTTTTTGGTTACTTTTTTAACCCCAAAGGGTGTGATACAATATGTGCAGATTTTCTCTATGGAAACAATGAGTATAGACTTTGGCTTAAATTCTAGCTTATCAAGAAATATATCCACAGCAGAATTTTTTAGCCTTTATTTACTATGAAAAGAATATATCTCAAGGAGAGAGGAAGCATCTTATTTAATCTGGCTCCCCGTTCAGACTGTGACTCCTGTTCTTCCAGTGGGAAGAATGGGCTCTTGCATCAATGTGCACCTCTGTGACACATTGCTCTGCTCTTGAAAAGCGTGGGATCATTCACTCCAGTCAAGCCACAGGTAACCAGGGTGAAAGTGAAAGTGCCACTCTCTTCTTCCTCTAACTCTAATCACCTTTTAGAGAAAGGGTAGGGGACACCAAACATTTGTATAAAATGAGAATAAAATGCTATTTCTGTGTGTGTGTAAAATCCTGCCTTGTTCACATGTTCACTACTGGTTTTACAAGGGTATCTTATTTCCTAATTAGATTGCAAACTCCTTTTTGGCAGGGACTTTATCTCATACTTTTCCCGTATTCTCTTACAGCATATACAATGAATATTTGTTTTTAAATTGCTTTGAGAGACTTTGGGAAATGAGCTAAAATATCTACAATTGTGTGACACAACTGATTCATATTAAAACCGTTCCTTATAAACTCTATTAAAGAATTTTGCAAGACAGGGTTTCTTTCAAAATAATTAATAAAGACATGATTAATAGTTTTCACAGAGTGCAGTGAATCTCCACAGGGGGGAGGGGCATTATATGTATATTCCGGAAGTACCATGTGTCTGTGAATTCCCTATTATGAAGGAAAATCAATCTTAGTCCAAGAAACAATAAATAATCGAAACTAGAAACACAATATTTTATAAGGCAGATTCTTGGGTAATAATACATGATTAGAAACCTGTATTTTTTCTGCAAAAAAAAAAAATAACAATAAAAATGGGAAATTGAGCATCAGCTACTTGTTCCTCCATAAAAGGTTGTTATTAGACATATCTCTAAGGCCAAACTGGAACTTCAGGTTTTGTTATCCTCCCTTTTTAACTACATTCTTTGTATTCAGAGGACTCAGTTCCTAAAATACCCACCCACACACTTACACTAGCTTCTAGATAACAGGTGATTAAAGGACATTTACTGCATGCAATTGTTTTACAGGAGTTTCATTTAGATGCTTACATAAATCAGTCATAATCTGAAGTTTTCATAATGGTTTATTTTAATGTCATTATCCTTTATGGACATTTAAATAATGGATAAAGATGTTGGCTTTGTCAAATAGATAATAATATTAAATACATTTTAATGTATTTTATTTCATATAAACTATTTTAAGTAAATAACAGCATTTATTTACACAATTAGCAGTCAGTTATGCATAAAATATGTTGACCAAGTTTGAACACAAAAATTCTAAAATAAAAATAATAAACTGTGACTCGTTTAACTACTACTATATAATATACTTTCCAAACATATGTTTTGGTGGTCAAATTTTTTTATTTGGAATCTACATGGTACACAGAAAAATTAGTAGTAATGAAACCAATGATTTGCATGCTCTAACTTTGTCCTAACAGTGCATTCTCTGTCAGTTACCATACCTAAATAAGGAGATTCAGTTTTCAGTTATCTTACAACAATTATGATACTAACATTTGCTAGTTACTTATGTGCCAGGAGCTGTGTTAGTTCTTGAATCCTTATAATAATATGAAGTAGGTATGACTATACCCATTTTACAGATGAAGAAACAGATTCAGGGAATTTAAGTAATTTACCCAAAGTCACAGAGCTAGTGAATGGCACAGCTGAGATTAAAAGCTAGCTGCTCTAGCTTCATAGCCTATGCCCGTGGCTCTTATTCATTGCTGCAAAAAAAAAAATGCTTATGGAGCATATGCTGTATGTGAGGCACCCTGCTAGATGCCAAGAATGAAGTAGTCAACTAGAAAATTCCTGATTTCAATGGGACTAGCAGGAGAGACAAACGGCAAAAACTTAAAAAGTCAAGTGACAAAAATAATAACCTCCTGGGAATGGGGCATTGCTGAGTCAGATGGTCCTCCCTAACATCACTGGGTCATCTAGTTCATGCAGTAGTATCTCTTTGACATTCCACAGTTCAGCACTGTCTCAATCTCAAGGAGTATGAAGTGACAGAACATAGGAAAGTTTTTGATTTCTACTGACAAATCTATCAATTGGATCATCCCTCCAACCAAAAAATAAGCTAGATGAAGACATGCCTAAGGGATAATCCATATTCTGTAACAGAAGCTGCTGTCAGCCTCAGAAGTCAAGCTTATTTGGTTGGCCAAAACGTCTGTTACCTTTTTTCATTTTCACCAATAACTTTATTGATTTGGATATTTTTAGCATGTTGGCTATTTCCTGTTATGGGCTTCTAGTGCGTGGAAGGCAGGAGTGCTGCTAAACATCTTCCAATGCATAAAGACAGCCCCACAGCAAAGAATTATTTGACCAAAATGTCAATAGTACTGAGAAGCTTCACAAACCACTTTTGACACATTCAATCAGTCACAGCACCTTTCCATACACTGCACAAATCTTTTTTTGCATTTCAGTTGTAGTTTTGTTTCTTGAAATAATAAAATGTTATTACTGAATGTCATATACTGAAAATGTTGCATATTTTCTTTCATCTTCAATATTAATAGCTGCACAAAATTCATCAGTTTTGATGTTTTCCTTAAGCATATGCTGATATGACAGCTGTCACAATACAATCTCACAAAATTGTTTTGAATAAAGTTAAAGACAACTAAGCACTACTAGAGTCATCATATTGAAAAAACAGAATGGACTTTTTGGCCAACACAATATGTCTCAAAGTGGCCAGATGGGTCTCGGACTGACCTGGTGGACAGGGTCAGACTTTTAAATTTGTGCACCAGGATAGATGGTTATCGGTTGATGAAGACAACTTGATTAATACCTCATTTATTGCTTATTTTGTGATTTTTAGGGTGGCAGGGTGCTCATTTTGGAATAAGTTCCAATTGCATCTTGTGACAAGGGCCACCCCGCTAAGAACATTGTCAGTCACTCATGACTCCATTTGACCCAAGACTGTTTCCCCCCTTGAAGTACAGACCTCATGACATCAGTAATACACAGGGTTGTTTCTAATCACCTCAGTGCTTTATTTGTGTGCTGCTAGATGTCTCCTTATACACAATTTCCATTAGTAGCCTTAAAATGCCTATTACCATTAAGAAACCAAATTCAAATGGTCTCCACATGTGCTCTAGACATTAGCACCTTTGTAATATTCTAGGAAACAAACCCAACACGTTGTACAAAATCTGTCTCTTTTCAAAATTTTTCCCATTTGGAAGATACACTAGTTTGCTAGGGCTGCCATAAGAAAGTGCCACAGACTGGGTAGCTTGAAGTCCAAGATCGAGGTGTCAGTACTGTTGGTTCCCTTTGAGGCATCTTCCCTTGCTTGTAGATGGCTGTCATCTCTTTATGTCTTCATGTGGTCTTCCCTGTGTGTCTGTATGCATTTCTTACATTTCTTTCCTTTTCTTTTTTCTTCACTTTTATTGTTGAGACTATACAGATGTCCCCCTTTTCCCTTCCTTTGCCCACCTCCATCCAGCCTCCAGCACCCTCTTCCCTCTGGCCCTCGACCACACAATTTTCTCTACTTTTAAGGCCACCAGACAAATTGGACTTGGATCCACTCTAGTGACTTCATTTTAACTTAATTACCTCTTTAAAACTCTTATTTCCATAAAAAACACACTCTGTTGTAGTGGGAGTTAAAATTTCCACATACGAATTTGGGAATGGGGGGTAGGGTGGGCACCATATGCCCCATAACAGGAGAGTTTACAAGATATGAGAGCATACCTTCTCCAGTCTACCATTCATTTATAGAATATAAAGGTTTATGGTAACTCCTCAACTCCTCATAGCTCCTAAGGCTGGCCTAAGGACAACACTGGGCTCTTTTCCCTACCCGCTTACCGACAGCAGCTTTATCCGGCACAGTGTTTGTTAGCAAGGGGTGTACACCGCTGAACAGGAAGCTAGGTGGTATAAATAAAACTGAGTCACATAGTGAAAGTGATTTCATTCCCTTGCTGTTCTGAGGAAGTCCTTGGGCAGTCTGGATTTGCTGGTAATGTTTTTAACACTTGTTAATTCTTCCCTACCCACTCTCCCATTTGTTTGCTAAACAAACAGCAATTGGGCCTCAAACTCAAGAGCCTTTGGCAAGCAACAGCATCTAGCCCAAACTAAATACTATTTTTGTTGCATGTTTGTTTTCATTGAATTCATGAGGTCACCTACCATTTCCACCTGTGGTAAGTGGTTCTGTTTTTCAGTTAAAACTGTGGTATGTTTGTATTTAGCATAAAATATTTAAATTAAGAAAAAAGTAAGTTGAGACAAAAATATTAATGATAGCATGAGTGGTAACAGACTTGGAAAAATCATGAAGTGGTCCATGAGGGATCTTAAGTCTCAGAAATGTTGCCCTGAAGTGAAAGATAAGCAGAAATATTGGTCTTACTCTTTGAATTGTGCTCCTTGGAGCAACGACACTTCTAACTCTACCCTGAGCTACCACTCAGCACTACTGTGGTCAACACTTGCTCCCAGGGGCCTGGTCCACGCCCCAGAGTGGCGTGCCTTCTCCACTATACAAAGACGAAGAGGGGCAGAGCTGCCTTCCCCGTCTCTTCCCCTGAAAACTGTCATATCAAGTACCTACTACCCACAAGGGGTGGGTTTACTCTTCGGCTCTGTTTCTTTTACTTTAGTTCCAACCTTGACATTTGTGCGGTCTTAATAGAGGAGCAGTTAAACAGAAGTTTAGTCCAGATACATGGAGACAAACAACATTCCTGACTTGGATTTGAAAACTTCCGGGAAATTCCAGCACACATCTGACTCATAATTACTTCCCAGGCTTGTTCTTTGTCTTTGTCACACTTTGATTTTATAATTTGGGGTTTTATTCCTTGTTTTCTTATTGAATTTCTGATTTAATGATAACTTTAGGACTCAGGTAGCTCAAAGAGAAGGCTAGGCTTATACTTGTATTGGATATTCTAGCTTTGCAAAATGTTTTATCTGCAAGAGTAAAATATCTCTCCAAACAAAATTAGTTAAATAATCTATTGTCTAACTATATGATGGTGTTAGAAAAATTATTAATACATTAGGGAAATACTCATAGTATACTAAAGAAAGAATGCAATGTACTAAACAGAATTCCTGGTAAAGTACTGCATTTGAAAAGCATTATATATGTATTGCAATTGATTCATATATAATTGGAAGATATGCCATACTGTTATCAATGGTTCTTTAGCTAGAGAGGTGATGAAGATTTTAAATTTTATTCTTTATACTTTTCTACATGTTCTTAATTTTCTACATTTAATTTTTTATTTTGTTAAAAATTGGAAAATATATTAAATTTAAAATAGAGCTCATGTTAAACAAAATTTCTCAATGTTTCCAACATGAGTCTCTACTATCTAAAATGGTGACAACCACTGCCTGGGGCTCTCTGAGAAATTTCTTTTGCCTTCTGCTGAGAAAGGGATAGTAATGCTACATCATTCCTGAACCATTCTCTACCAAGAGACACAGTCTTAGGTGAGACACAGGACCAACAAGATAACACAAGTTTGGTCGATTTCCTTCATATTAGGTTAAGGAAATCTCTTTTCCCCCTTTGAAGAGATCAAAAATCAACAACAGTTTTTCTCACAGGACTGTGAATCCAAAATAGCAAGTGGAAAGAGGCTGACACCAGGCTGAAATTCCAATAACCAGATATCCAAACTTGATTTTATTCCCTTACAACCATTTATTTTACCCCTCAATCATAAAGCTTTTCCTATGACAATGGTTCTCAATCTTTTAAACTCCATCATCCATCACATCCAACATGGATCCTAAGAGAACTAATGTTCTTTCTTTTTTTTTCTAAGAGAACTAATTTTCAAAGGGTTAAGAAACCAACCTCATACAGATAAAAATCAGGGGTGGGAGAGGAATTTTACCTGGATAAAAATACTCCTAAATGCTTTTAATATGCCCTTCCCCACACACACACTTTGATCATTACTGTTCTTTAATATTTTGTTGTGTTTTATTGAATAATGAGATCAACATCACAGACAACTACCAACTTAGAAAAAAACAGCTTTACTATATTCTGCTGAACATCGATAGAGCCCTCCCTTCTCCCTTCCTAACTGTACCTAACTTTAAAAAAAAAATTTACAGAGAGGGAGGGAAGGAAAAAGAGAGGGAGAGAAACATCGATGTGAGAGAGAGACATCAATTGGTTGCCTCTCGTATGTGCTCCAACTGGGACAGAACCTACAACCTAGCTATGTGCTCTGAAGGAGAATTGACCTGTGACCTTCTGCTTTGTGATTTGACACCCAACCAACTGAGCCACACTGCTCGGAGCTCATTTGCTTTTATATCTTTACAACCCATGTGCTTCAGAGAAAGATAATTTCATCTCCAGCCTTGGAGCTAGGCCTGGTTGGTTTAAAGGGTGTCTTAACTCCTTGCAGCAGTGACTGGTTTGGGACAAGGGCCCAGGCAAGTCGCTGTGGTATTCCCTGGCCATAGGATTGTTCAGAAAAATGAGCATGAGAGCCAGGGTAAACCAATGAGATCCCAGCTATTTGGAAAGAAAAGTCCTTGCTGTCAGGAGAAAGTCCCCAGAACAGACACCCTCTTTCTCTGGAAGTCACTTGGTGCTGTTGTGAAGCCTGGGACTGTGACAGCCTCGCCCCCATGAGGGCAGCTGACCTGAGAATGAAACTACTCAAAGTGCAGGACATAAAGGAGGGATTTGCAGGGACTGTACCAAGCTGAAACGCTTCCTGCTTCTGAAGTGCCAAGTGCATGCTTGTCCTTATTTGGTAGGCCAGCTGGGTAAAGCTTCCCATTTCTTACAGCTGAAAGCATACTAATACTGACATACCATATGTAATACCAGAGAATTTCTCAGACTACAGGTTCATAATCCTAGTATGAACTTTCACTTCACAGGTTAGAATGAATAGGGAAAGAGAAGTTGCTTTAGTCTCTTTATTGATTTAAGTTAACCACCTTAAAAATATCTTAGATATTAATTCTAAGTTTCTATTAAATATAGCATAATTATATGGCTGGTTACAAGAGCTGAGGGCTTTCAACAATCACAATGATCTTAAAGTAAGTCTCAGCAATAGAATTTGTGCTTAAACTGTTTTACCTGTGGTGTCCTTAGAGTCTAATCTTAAATATCAGTGATGATAAGGGACCAAAATACATGTCCTTATGCATAACTTATGTATCACATCACCAGCTGAAGAACTACATTGAAAAATTTTAATAACTATGGTATCACAAAAATTATCCATATGCTTTTTAAAAGTAGTGTCTTCCAGATATTTCATTCATTCTTTTAAATGCACTGAAATATTCTAAAATAACATTAAAATTACAAAAATAAAAGAAAGTCAACTTTTTAAAAAAGAAGTCATCTTTTTCCTTCTTTGATGAAATCATTTCATATTTTGTTTTGTATGTCTAGGAAATCAATGCATTTAAGGGTGTAGGGAGAGGGGCTGGTGATAAAAACAGATACAGTGTAAGCCACATGATTATTTTCTAGGAGAAATGCAAATGCATTGAAATTGTATGTTTTTGAAGATTACTTAGGTGGCACAATAACTGTGGAAAACCTGTGTTATATTTTGACAGAAAATCTTCTGCCCCTCAAAGATGCTTATTTGGGAGTTTCCACTTTTTCTCCATTAAACTCAGCAGGATTTATTTTGTCGACTAAAGATCCATAAGCACTTTGCCATCCATCCTCCATTATTTACTTATATTTAATTTGCCACATTCATACATTCATGTACATTATAATAGTATGTCTCCACAGAGGAAATAAAGTATTCAGGCTAGCTGAATATTGATCATTTAAATTTAAATTGATTTCTGTTTTGCTGACACAGGAAAATATGAAAAAGAAATAGCTGTATCAAAATAGAAAGCTCTTAAATTAAAGGAAACTGTATTAAATGAACTCTATTCTTTTCATGTCTGTGGAGGTTTACATTTGAGATTTTAGAATGGAAACCAGTATCTGATAAGATCCAAACAAATAATATGAGACAATGTATAGGTTCTATTTCCAAAAACTTAAAACATTTTAATCCAGTAAAAATATTTTCTTTTGAGGGGGGGAGGATTGGGGAAGAGGACTCATAAACAAAATATCTCAATGAGTGAAACTTTGACCAAAATAAATAACATATCTTTGAATATTAGCCATGGTTGGCGTGAGGGAACTGAGAGGAGAAAAAGGAGTGTGAAATAACTGTCTGGTTACCAGGTGCCAGATTGAAGTATGTTGCTTGATTTAAATGGACTCGAAGTTAATGAATACAAGAAGCTGCTATGAGTTTCCACCTTTTTCATATCAAAATGATAACATTAGGCACCCATACTCATGAGAACCAGGCTTGGTAGGGGAAAAGCTAATTGATCTAGGTAGAAACATTTTAGGGAAAAGGACAAGAAGAAAAGAAACCTGACCACGTGTGTAAAAGGAGCACTCCCTGAGCTCTCCTCTTAGAAGTGGTAAGTTACCTATCTAGATGGGACGATAATTGGGTCCAATGCATTTGTTATACCATTTAATACTTTTTAAATGGAAGCAAACTCAGGTCCTGGAATGTCTGCTCAGTTTTCCTAAACCTCGAAGCTTACTGTAACTTAAAAAAAAGAAAGAAAAATCACCAGTGAACTTGACTTAACATAGATATATGATAAATATATTCAATTTCTTTAATTAAGTTCAGAGGTAAATTTTCCAAGATAGACAGCAAGGTGAATTTGTATATTTGAAATTTGAAGAAACTCCTGGGAATCTTATGGTTCTATTTTGGTTCAGGTAAGAAATAGGAAAAAAGTCCTTGAAAACCTCTGATTTCTATATTTAAAAAAATTGAAATATAAAGTTTGACAAAGGTAGAGAGCTGCTAGACAAATATAACAAAATAGTATTATAGCATTTTATTTTAATGAAATGAATATTTTAAGAAAATGTTTAATATTTTGATGAATTTACTTTATAGTAGAGAATGTTAGTTAAACATATGATAACTTCTTAGGTTTAGAGCCCATCTACTGTCTCGAATAGATCATAGTTCTGTCCATTTATTCCACAAATATTTCTTGAAGTCCTATTGTGTCAGGATCTACCATTCTAGATCCTGGGGACAGAGAGTTGAACAGACAACATCCTTATCCTGTGGAACTGAATTAATTGTATTTCTTTGAACTTGTGCTATTAACATAATGACTTGTTAGTTTAAACAAGAATTTGGGATGCACTGTATCAAAATAGCGTTAAAATTCCCAATAACAAAATAATAACAAACAAGTGATAAAAATGCCTTTTTAACTTCACCCTGCTAAATAGACATCATTCTGGTGTGTTTATATTCCCTAATAGGGATAACAAAAGCCAGTTTGTTAACAAATACTGCCTGGATGGTTGCTCCATTTTCTAAGAAAGATTGGTGTGATGTGAAAGCACCAGCTATGTTCATATAAGAAATATTGGAAAAACACCAGCCACGAGAACTCATGGAACCAAAATCACTTCAGACAGTCTCAAGGGCTGTGTTTTTTGATGTGAGCTTAACTGACTTCCAGAATGGTAAAGAGGCATTTAGAAAATTCAAGCTAATTTCTGAGAAGGTTCAGACCCAAAACTGCCTGCCTAATTTCCATGACGTGGATCTTACCCATGACAAAACGTGGCTCCGTGGTCCAAACTTGACAGACTATGATTGAAGGTCATGTTGATGTCAGGATTACAGTTGGTTACTTGCTTCATCTATTCCATGTTGGTTTTTCTAAAAAATGCAAGACTCAGATTAGGAAGACTTCTTGTGCTCAGCATCAACAGGTTGGCCAAATCCAGAAGAAGATGGAAATAATGACCCAAGAGACGACTTGAAAGAAGTGGTAATTAAACAGATTCCATATAACATTGGAAAAGACATAGAAAAGACTTGCTAATCAATTTACTCACTTCATTATGTTTTTGTTGGAAAAGTCAAGATGCTGGCTTCTGATCAAGATGGTGGCATAGGCAGACATGGCTCAGCTCTTTGTGCAACCACATCAAAATTACAACTAAAATACAGAACAACCATCACTCAGGAATATCAGAAATCAAGCTGAATAGAAGTCTGACAACTTCAGAATTAAAGAAACCACTTTCATCCAGACTGGTAGGAGGGGCACAGACACACAATGGACTGGTTCCACAGTCACGTGGATAAAAATTCAGGAGGGATATCTCAGGAGTGAGAAGTCCCAGACCCACACCAGGCCCCTTAGGTCAGGATTCCAGTTGCTTCCAGTTGAAGAAACTACTGGGGCCCCAAGCAGTCCCTCTTAAAGAACCCACACATGGTCTCACCTACTCATACTCACTCCTTCTGAGCTCTAGCACTGGGGTAGCAACTTGGAAGGCACCAGTGGTATACAGGGAGAGGCAGAAGTGTCTGGCATCAAGGAGAGCAGAGGCCATTGTCCATTTTCTGGGTCCTCCCCCTACAGAGCCAGTAGGCTGGTGTCCAATCTGAAACTCCATCAACCTGGCTAACACTGTACGACCAGCTTTGGAGATCCCCAGGGGCTCTGTTCCACCCAATTTAAAGGCCCACCCAAGCTGTTTTTCCGTGTGAATGTCTGGTCTTGGGTCCTAAATCCTATCAAACAAGCAATAGCTGGCTTCCATGAGCCCTAGAGGCAGCCAGATTAGAGCCACAGTTTGGCTTCACCCGGGAAGGAACCTTCAAGCCCAGCACAAGGAGCAACCATCTCAGATTGCATTACAGCTCAGGCAGGGTGCCCTGGGCAAAACACAAGTAGGGGCTGACCTTGGCCTGTACCACCCAGGAAACCCCAGGGCCAGCGTAGCCAGTGGACAGCTATAGGCCATATCAGAGCACCACCACCCTGCCCCTACATACTGATTTTCAACAGACAGCAGAGGTTGATGGTCAGTGGTCACAGCCAGTCCTCACAGCTAATGGGACTGGGTAAATCCCTCTCATTGATCTGCCAATAGCAACCAAGGCTCAACTATAAGAGGAGGGTGTACTCAGCCTGTACGAAGGGTATACCTTGAGTACCCACCTTGGGTAATAGAGAAGGCTGTGCCACTGGACCCTACAGGACACCTACTGCATTAGGCCACACTACCAACACACACAGTCAAAGCAGCTCTACCTAGTACATAGAAAGAAACACAGAGAGGTTGCCAAAATGAGGAGACAAAGAAACATGGCCCTAATGAAAGAAAAGATTGAAACTCCAGAAAAAGAGCTAAACAAAATGGAGATAAGCAGTCTATCAGATGCAGAATTCAAAACACTGTTTATAAGGATGCTCAAGGAACTTAGTGAGGACCTCAGCAGCATAAAAAATATCCAGTCAAAAAATGAAGTATCCACTAATTGAAATTTTTAAAAAAATTACAGGAAAACAACAGTAAAGTGGATGAAGCTCAGAATCAAAACTGATTTGGAACATAAGGAAGCAAAAAACAACCACACAGAACAATAAGAAAAAAGAATAAAAAAAATAAGGGTAGTATAAACAGCTTCTTTGACAAGTTCAAGAGGTCCAACATTCACAACATAGGGGTGCCAGAAGGAGAAGAGAAAGAGCAAGGAATTAGAAATCTATCTGAAAAAAAAAGTGAAAGAAAATTTCCCTAATTTGGTGAAGGACGTAGACATGGAAGTCCAGGAAGTACAGAGAGTCCCAAGCAAGATGGATGCAAAGAGGCCCACTCCAAGACACTTCATCATTAACAGGCCAAAGATCAAAGATAAAGAGGGACTCTTAAAAGCAGCAAGGGAAAAAAAGTTACCAGATGGTTTTACCAGATGGGAGGGGGGAGGGGGAAAATTGGTGAAGAGCTGAGGGACTAAGAAATACAAACAGGTAGTTACAGAATAGCCATGGGGGATGTGGAGTACAGCACAGGAAATGGAGTAGCTCAAGGACTTATACGCATGGCCCATGGACATGAACAATTGTGGGGGGATTGCCTGAGGAATTAGGGGGCACTAGGTAGAGGGGCACAAAGGGGGGAAAATCAGGACAACTGTTCAATAAATACAATTTTGGAAACAACAACAAAAATCAAAATGCTAAGTAAGTTCAAGTTTGATTTGGGAAAATTCGCAGAGCTTCATGGTGAAGATAGCAGTTCTGGAAAAGCTACCGGGAATGAGACAGGCACTAAAAGTTGAACAAGCTGATGGATCTGAACCCTCAGTCCAAGAATCTGTTTAAAATTCAGAGTTTTAATGGTGATGAATAAGAAATCCTATTTGCAAAAAAAGAAAAAAAGAAAGAAAGAATTAGTAGAACTGACAAATGCATACTTTAAAAAATATTTAGAAAAACCTAATTTTATCTATGAATGCTGATTTAAATTCTGCAGATGTCTGGATTTTAAAATATGTCTTTATTTTAAGTACCCTTGTCATTCTCTAATGTTGCAATCCTCTTGCCTTGTCAGGCTATTTGTGGCACTACCAGTGAGACCACTAATGAGTCATAGAGCTTAGTGTTATCTCTCTCTCTATTTTTCTTTTTTTTCTTTAAGTTTTCCTCTTTCTCCCTTTAACTCTTGTAGGATAATCATATTTTTCAAGATTAATCCACTCACTCTCATCTCTGATATCCTTGCAAAATCCTTTGTTTTATAGTCATCTTAATCTTCTAGCCTTTTCCCAAATCATCACCGTAAATCTTCCTTTTCTCCTTTGGTTTAATAAACTATTTCCCTGTTGTTAAACAGTTTCTGAAATCAAACAGATTACAAAGTCTTTCTTAACATAATCAGAGAATGTCTGGTGCAGTCTGAACATGACAATCTTGAGGCTATATATCTGCACCAAATTATGTCTTCACCTTTGTCCTCTACACATGTAACAATTATGTCTTTATTACTGCTTATTACTGGTGCAGATATAATTCTAACACTGTTGTAAATTTAACTTTACTTATGTAACAAGAACTTATTGAGCCTCTACTACAAGTTTACTGAAGACACTTTTCTGGGCACTAGGGTGTTATATAGTAATGAACAAAATAGACATATTCTCTAACTTTCGGGAATTTACATCACTGATTGATGGAAAATTATATATTTTTGGTTAATTTTAGAATATACCATAAACTTTTTCTTAAAAAATCACTGCTTTTCACCTTGTATAAAACTCTTATCCAGGACATCAATCATTTTTATGACAAAAACAATTAATATTTTTAACAATTTATAGCATATACTAATATTCTGATCCCACACTCAATAATCCTAGGAGCACCTCTCAGCTAAATGTCCAGCCGCTTAAGTTGGGAGTAACTAGAATAGGAAAGTCAACCTTCTTCCTAAGAACTTCATTCACTGTATTGAAATGACAATTTCAACATATAATTAGGATAACTTTAATCTTTTCCAACCCCAGGGAGCATTATGTGGAAGTAAGACATACTTCCCTTTAGACATTGTATTTCCCCCTTTCACTGTTACAAACAGCATTTAAGGTGGATTTGGCTCAAGAATATAAGTGAGGAGCTTCACAGGTCCAGTAAGTGACCCCTGAACTGGAGAGGAGGGGGGCATGAATTGGGTTTGCTTTGGGTGAAGTCTGAAGCTGTAGTCCAAAACTAATTTCTTTGAACAGTTATGTTTTATCTGTAAAAATCATGTTATCTATTGTATCTATATAGCTTCATGTTTGTTTAAATATAAAAAGAATATTTTAATTTCTGACTATTGACTAACCAGTGGTCACATGTGTACCCCAGCTTGAGAATCGATGGGGTAGCTTAACATAAGCACTCAGAAGACCTGAGCTCTAACTTCATTTTTTCTCCTCTGTTTAAAAGTGAGGAGCCCTGACTGGTGTGGCTCAGTGGATTGAGTGCCAGCCTGTGAACCAAAAGGCCACCGGTTCAATTCCCAGTCAGGGCACATGTCTGGCTTGCAGGCCAGGTCCCTGGTAGGGGGTGTGTGAGAGACAACCACACATTGATATTTCTCTTCCTCTCTTTCTCCTTCCCTTCCCCTTTCTCTAAAAATAAATTAAATCTTAAAAAAAAATAAGTTTACTAAAAAAATGATAACATCCCTGATTTACTCTCCACAGTGTTGCTGAAAAGATCAAAAGTCAATTAAGATATCACTGTTTTTCTTATTATTAAATAACTGGTTTGTTTAACAATCTGAACTTCAGTTAGTACAAATATGAAATGGTTCCATTTTTCCCTGATGACTCTTTTCAACTGTGCTCCATTGAGTCTCCTTCTCCTATTCCTTTATGACAACTTAGTCAGATTCTATAGCTTTCTGATCACTTTCAGCTATTAAAATATCAGTTCAGACCAATTTAATCCAATTTAAAATTCTACTCCATTTCTGTTCGAAACCTCATCTCTTCCCATCCTCCCTGTTCCTGCAAAATTTCCTCCTAAGGGATTTAAGATTAGGAAACAAATGAAACCAACTGTTTTATTCCCTCTCCTCTCTTTCTTTTGGGGCCCCTTCACTCCAAAGAATTGTGGTACAGTGGGGAAAGACTACAAACATCCCTACCTTAGCCGATGTAGATGTGGTCCTCTCTTGCTTGTTGCTCTTTCTCTGTTCTAGATCCATCACACTCTGATGCGCTGAGTGGTTCCCAGCTCATGCTGAGTCTCCCCTGGGACACATGTGTGAATTATTTTTACAGGCAATGTTGGTGGGAATGACATGGTGGCAGTGGGCTTCCCAACACAATATATTCTGTTCTGGGAGACCTGTCTAACTCAACTACTTTTTACCCCTCCTAATCAACTGTTTCTGAAACCAGATCAGTTTCTGTCTTGGATTCTGTACTTCCCACAACATCATGCTGCTGCAGTCTCCTCACCTGGTGGCCTGTCCTCTTGGAGGTTCCTTGGGATACAATCCCTTTTACTCAGCTTGGGGTGAGAAGGGGAAGCTTGCCACCCTTTACAACAAGAAGGACCTTAGGCTTATCACTCACCACTCCTTGGCTCATCATCTTAGAATATAGTGTTAGGTGGGTGCTGGACTGATGGTGGAGGTAGCAAAGCCAGTGTGGTGATCTCTTACAAAGCCTGGGAGATGTGCCTGGGCCTTAGCGATCTTGGGTGCTCTTCATAATGAGGAAGACTTGATACTTCTCTTTTATCCTTTGGGTCATGAGTGATAACTCCAAGGCAACAAAGTCCCCATTCAACATCCGGTTGCCTGTTACACTTGCTAGAATCTACTTGGAAGTGTGCACGTTTATGCAAATAAAAAGCATTATGATGGCATCATAAACACATACAGTTATTTGGGAAGGACAGTTTTGTGAGTTATGCAACTGCAAGGTGTAATGGCTTGGCTTTGTTATACCACTCACCAAGATGTGCAGCTAAGCTTGCTGGCTGCTGGCAGGGGGAGCTGTTTGTACTATCTGTCGCTTAGGAAAGTGAGCAAGAAGTTGAGAGGAGCTTTTATCTTCTCTGAATCCAGGCCATATATTTAGAAGCTTTCTTTGATTTCAAGAGAAGGTTGTTGTTTTTTTAATTGCCTGTTTTAATTTTTGTTGCTCATTATAGAAGTAGGGAAGAGTTTTATGGCCTTTGAGTGTACTTGGGATATCAACATTAAATCAAATGATTGTGCAAGAGATATCTTGTCCTACAGAAACCCCATGTTTCCATTTAGTGGGGTCAGAATTCTATGGGCCAAACCACTCACCCAGAAGCCTGGAGAATTTCTCTAGACAGCTGAGTAGGCTGGTACCAGCTCTTCCTCCACTATTGGCTTCAGTATTTGGCAAGGAAGCTTTTTAAAGAAAAAAAAAATGACACTCAGAAGACATTACAAAGGTGAATCAAAGTCCCACAATGTTACATAGTGTTTCTCAATGTCACAGTTACAGTGGGGCGGGGGCGGGGGGCAGTCTTTAGTTTTAGCATCTACCGTCTTCCTCTACCTCTAAAATGAAGCCTTCTCCAAAGTTTCTGCCTCTAGCATACAGGCACTCTACCAATGGCAGAGTCTTTCCAAAGCAGCCAAGCAGCCTTTTCTGGTGGCCTGCAGTCCTTTCCCACCGTCCCAGACCTATCTCCAGCTCTATCTGTTCTCTGTGAAATAGAGGGAATTCCCACACCCTCTACTCTGTACCTGGCCTAAGAGAAAGCCACTGTGACACACCCCATGGCAGGGGGCTCAGAGGTCATCCCAGCCTAAGGCAACCCCATAAAGCTTAGGCCACAAAGGGGGGAATGCAAGAAATGTAGCTTTTCTTTAGACTCTTAAATTCACCTCCAGGCTCCTTATGCCAGGCAACAGGCAATTGAATCTCAGTCATCTTTGGGGTTCCCTCCTCCATATACAAAGTGTTCAAAGATGCTGGGATTTTGACACAGAGCAAATATTTGGGGAGGCCTTGCTAGTTTTTGCCCAAACTGGTCACTGATAAACTGTCCATCATCCAAGCCTCCATGGTCCTTTGCAGTCTAGTAAGTTCACAAATTTTGTGTCAAATTAGAGGCATAAGAACCTGTGCCAATGATGATATATTGGAGTCTAAGGTCTCACTTCCCTAGGGACCACATGGGGTGAGTCCCTTTTTCTGTCCCCTCCTGAAGACTCTGCCAAGGAGAAGAATGTGGCTCCCCTTCACTCTCCTTCATCCCTCTCCTTCCCAGTTTCAGACAATTGTGACTTCTTTCCTTACTACTCCATTTCTCTACCCTTCAGGGACACCTGTTACAAACAATGAATTTAGGTCAGAGGTGACAAATCTGTGGCAGGCAGAAGTTTTGGTATGGCTCATGCCGTGTTTTTGTTTGTTAACAAACTGAACTTACTAACGTTTAAAAATTGGATGGGTTCGTATAAAAATCTGTCATTCTAGTTTCTTGTGGAAATTTGGGAAAACTGGCTTTTACTGCATGGCAATAACCAGCTAGGGCAGAAAAGGGCCATCCTTGTAGACCGCCACAGGGCTCTGCTTCTGCGCAGGCCAGGCCCAGCCCAGTTCACTAGTTAGTTGACAGCACCTGCCTGACCTGAAAGAGTATTTGATATCGGGATGCTCACTGTGGTCTTTCATAAAAGCGAGGGGGAGGGGCTGTTCGGGAGGATATTGCCCCTAGAACATATACATAGGCCAAGATCAGGGAGTATAAGAATCTCATTATTTCTGCTCCACATTAACAATAAAAAATAGCTACCACATTCAGGGATTTCGTCACAGCCTAGGCCCCTCACAGAGGCAATGCCATTTAATCCTTGTAAAAAGCATGTGACATAAGGACTATTAATACTATTTTACCAACAGGGAAGACTGGGGTTCAGAGAAAAATGACTTAGCCAAATCATAAAGCTAATAACTTGTAGATCTTGGAATGCAGATATACGTCACTATGCTGCTGGGCTACACTACCTCTCTGTCCATTGACATCTGTGGCCCTTCTTCAAGGAATTAAAGGCAGCCAACTTAATTGCCAAGTTTAATGAAATCAGAGCTTGGATTGGAAGTCAGACCACCTTGGCGCTAAGTGAATACTAGTTACTTCCTCCACTCCTGCTCCCTCTTCCAGAAGGAGACTGTTTTCTGAACACTTCTTGAAGGTGAGGGTCTAGCACCATGCTCTTAAATATAGCAGTTATTCAACAGATGTATTAATTTTAATAACCCATGGTACTTGCCTTAAGTTTTAATAAGTGTGTGTGAGAGTATTTGTGTGTCAGGGAGAGGACATGTAGAGAGGAGGAGCTGAAGAAACGGAATGCAGCTCATGGTCCCTCCTATGGTGGCTACAGAAGTTGTTAAAAAGATTGAAAATACAGAGACATTGTACAAGTAAAGTGTTTTTTCAAAATGTAAAATAACTACAGAAAAAGAAAGCTTTAAAATGAGTCAGAATGCTTTGTGGTTTTGATTACATGTTTATTCAAACTTGTTGGATTTAATTTGCATGTTTATAATGTAATTAATCTCACATTGTCTAATACACAAAATTTTATATTTTATTGGCACTTACTTATGTATTTTGAAACAGTAATTGATGCTTCATGAACTTATAACAAAATTTTCTCTTATGAATTAAGCTAAAATATAATGATCTATGTTAGAACTGAATTTACTATTGTTTAATATCACATACAAAAGGAAATTAGATTATTGAATAACAGGCAAGAAGGCTATAGATGCTGATGGAATTATAATTCCATTTCTAGATGACATAGATGGAAAATTTCATGTTATTCATTTTGTACAGTCTGTTAAAAAAAAAACCAACAACATCCTGCCAACTAGGTTGATTTTTCAGTAGTTATGATGAGATGATTTTAGAAGTACAGTAATAGTGGTTTTTTTTTTAAGGGGGGTTGGGGAATCCAGGAAAGGAAACTATGTGAAATTTTACTATGTGAAAGAGTTTCTTAGTTAATTTTAATGATTTGTCAAATTTTTTTCTGACTAAAGTTATTCTCTAGTATTGAATGATGGTTTAAAATCCAGATTTCAAGCTCAGCTGGATATTCTAAAGCAAAACAACAAGTTGTATTGATGGCAGTTCCTACTTCTTTTACTTAAGATCTAAGATTGTTCATATAAAAATATAATAACTAAATGGAATTTACTTCATTTAAGTCCTGAACTAGAGTTTCATGTATACTACTGTTGTTTAGCTGAAACTGAGGCTCAAGGAGCTAAAATCACTTGCCTAAGGTCGCCCAGCATGTAACTGGCTGAGGTACGTCCCAAATCCTGATCTGATGTAGTCTCTCCATTGGAGAAAAAAATGTCGGTTGACAGCATTTGGATGCCTTGTTCAATTTTTGGTCTTGCTTTTGCTAATTCTTTACTTACTGGTCACAGAGTAGACGAACGTATACCTTTAATTTTTCTGCCCACGTGACAATGTTTTCGTTTTTAGGGTAATTTTTCCTGTACAGGAAATTCTCGGAGAGCTTACGTCACCACCACCAGTTACAGTAATTACCGTATTGACGCTACTTGTTTTCAAAGCGTACACACTTGAGGTGCTGCGCCAGGACAATCTCAGAACTCAGACTTAACTCATTATTTTTCTGTGATTTGATCTTTAAACAGTTTTGACAGTAGGGGCTTGAAACGAGCTAGATTCCTAAAAAATCTCTATTGATCTATTTCCCAGGTTTTGTACAGAGCATAATGCAGAGAATACACTACACTCACACTCTTCAAAAGGGAACTTCTGGTAGCCTTTACCGCAGTAATGCGCCTGCGCAGCTGTTCCCCGCAAATAGCCCGCTTTCCCTCGTCCGGCTAGCAGAGGGCGCTGTGAGGTATTGGTCTAGTCGTCTCTCTCGGGCTGTGGAACCAAGTGTAAAAGGGCAAGCGTCAAAGTGGGCCGAGGGGCGTTCTATCCTCACCTGCCCTGGTCTCTATCACCCTTTGTCCTCCGGCCTCTCCCGGGCACTGGGCCTGCGGGCCTGGTTGCTAGGCGGAAGCTGAGGGCGGCGGCAGCGGCCGCGGCGGCTGCCGGGGCGTTTGAAAAGCGGGTACACAGGCGGCAAAAGGTCCTTAGGCTGCGGGCTTGCCTCTGGTTGCAAACTGGCCGGGTCGGGTGGCGGAGCGGCATTTTTGCCTTGAATCCGGGCAGGGTTAGGAGCTGGGCTGGCGGCCCGGGGTCGGGGAGCCGGGAGCGCTGCGGGCTGCGGCACCCGGCCGCAGAGCTGGGTCCGGGCGTCCGGGGCCAGGAGCGGGCGGTGGGAGCCGTGCTGGCAGCCCCACCGGGGGTCGCAGGCTACCCGAAACTCAGCTGGGGCCCCCTTCCGTCCAGCAGACCCCGCCTGCCAGCCGCAGACCGCAGCCATGGTCTCCAAGTCCGACCCACTGCTCATCGTTGTGTCCATCGTAGAAGGTAAGCGACCCAGGACTGACTTATGCAACTGCTGCTTCCTGATTTTAACGCAGTGATGCGGGACCGAGGCTTTGTGAGCCCTAAGAACCTTGTCATCTTTGCTTTCGTGGTCCCCAAAGACTTGTTCGAAGTTGTACGTGGTGAGGTCTGCTAGGCAATTGATTTAAAAATCTCTCAAGGGAGTATGAACGCTATTAAGGGTAGGTGATATTTAGTGTGACTAGCCGCAGCCCCAGAGACTGTAGGAAAACGATTCCCAGAAGCAGCAGCATGTCGATGACTTTTATATACGAGCTGAGAGTGTGCCTGGAAAGCACGTTCTGTTCAGCGACCTCCTGGTAACAGCATTTCCAAGAATTTTCCTTTGATTCAAATACATGTTTCCTGAGGTTTCAGAGTGTTATGGAGGGCATGCGCTTTGCAAGTCTCGATGGAGGACTTAAAGGTTGTCAAGAGGCCCTAGTGCTACTATGCGTGTCCTGGAGTTTGGTTTATTGACATTTGTTTATTGGAGAGTCATCGAGTGTCAGGCACAGTGTTGGGAATGTCAGAATAAAACAATCCTGGTTCTAAAAATTAAGGATGTAGGATGGACAATGTGTCAACAAACAATTCATCAGGGCAAGAAAGAGGGAATGACCATTTGTAGGGAAGTTGCAAAAGGGGTTCCCCAGAAGAGGTGACACTTATTCGGGTCCTAAGGGATGGTTAGGAATTTGACAGGTGAAAAAAGTAAAGTCAAAGGGACGCAGACAAAGAGAAAGACAAAGAGCACTTAAGGTATGGAAAAGCAAGGCGTGTTCTGTGGTTGCTTAAATTCATTGTGGTTGGAGAGCAGACTGCAGGAGAGTGGAGGGCGTAGGAGTTGACAGGTAAATTGAGGACAGATTATAAAGAACATGCGAGAAGAAGTCATGTTGAGTGGGCCAGAGGCATGACTGGCCTTCCCCCCACCCCTCCGTGGGAGGTATTCTGTGGTGGCTTGGCACTTTTTGCAGGGTGAGGGGGAAGTAAATATTGTAAACCGAATGTTTGAGTTTTGGAACAGTAGAATGGCAAGTGGTAGTGCTTTGGGACAGTTTCAACTGTTAGGTTGCTAATTGTTTAAAAGACCTAGTACTCCTGACTGGTGTAGCTCAGTGGATTGAGTGTGGGTTGCGAACCAAAGGGTCGCCAGTTCGATTCCTAGTGAGGGCACATGCCTGGGTTGTGGGCCAGGTCCCCAGTAGGGGGCATGCAAGAGGCAACCACATATTGATATTTCTCTCCCTCTCTCTCCCCTTCCCCTCTCTCTGAAAATAGATAAAATCTTTTTTTTAAAGGAAAAAATCTAAAAATAAAAAATTTGTTTTAAAAAAATAAGGACATAAGACTAAAATCCCATTATCATGTTGTTAACAAAAGCTTTTGGACTTATCCCATGCTATGAAGAAATGGAAATAGGAGGCGCTTTCTTTCCCTTCAAAGATGTAGGTGTTTGTTTACTTGGGAATATCAAATTAATGTGCAGGACACAGCATGTTGGAATATACTGTATTAAAAATATGTGATGTGGACTATAAACACAGGTTTTGGGGGTGGGTGGGGATGATGGCTGAAGTGCTTAAAATGGTAAGTAAGCTTTAGATAGGGGGATAGAAGGACATCATTCCAGGCGATTGGACAACCCAGGACAATTTGGGCACGAGACGTGGAGAGGTCAGCAGGATGAGCAGGGTAGAGGAAGGTGAATATTTAGGAATATTGTGGTAAGAAATAAGCTTGTATACCTAGAGTGACCAGGCCTTATAGGCTCTTTAAAGAAAATAGTTTAATGTGCAAAATACTAAGGGGGTGGCATATATTCCCATGTAGGATAAAGTTTTTTGCAAGTTTAGTTTGGTAGCAGTGTGAAGGGAGGAGAACCTGGAGTCACGGATGTCAGTTAGGTGTTGTCACAAACGTGTCTAAAATTCTTTTGGCCCTCCCTCCAAATGGTTCCTCCTCTTGTGTTTGCATTTCTCTTCATATTAACCACGCTGTCACCTCAAGTCAAGAACCTGGGGGTCATCCCCTTCCTCTCCATCCCCAACTTCCAAATTATCACCAGGTGTTATTGATTTTATTTTAAAAATGCTAGTAGACACTTCATATAAACTTAAATAAATGAGCTTCCATTGTGAATGCCCTGCTTTGGGACCCTCACTATCCATTTAGTCTATTGTAATAATCTTTTCAGTAATCTTGTTTCATAAATGTTTTCTTCCTTTCTAGAAACTGTACTGTTCACATTACTGTCTGGGGATACTCTTTCTGAAATGCAAATCTCATTTTCTTAAAATCCTTTGGTGCCCTAAAGGATAATGTCTGTACTTCTTAGAATAGCATGTCCTTTCTGGTAGATCGCTTGCATTTCTTCCAGCCTCATCTCCCTTCCCACCACCTAGTTGTGTGTTCCCAGTCCTTCAACTGTACAGTATTGAGCGGCTTGCAATTTCTTGGCTATACTTCTAGAAGTGCCCTTTATGCAAAAGAAAATGATTGGGTTTCTACCATGAGCAGGATATGGGACATGTACTGAATAGTAAGGATAAAAAAAGATGGGATTTCTGTTCTCAAGGTATTCCTCATTTATTGCACTACATTGTAGCCTCTGTCCTCAGGCTTATTGGAGGTTATACTTAATGATAGTCTGAAAATATAGGGGTTTTTTTGACATATGTGAAATTCATTTGGGGAACCTACCGATCTTTTAAAACTGCTGAAAATGAGGTCCAGAGAGAAACCTCTGTGACTGCTAATTGGGAGAACCAGGCCATGTGTAGCAAGATTCCTACTAGGAGATTTCCGTGAGAGCCTCAGGTAAAAACCACAGGTTTGCAGTCAACGTTTTTCTCATCAGTTTAATTCCTAAGTAAGCTTATACCAGGGTGAGTAGCAGCAAAGATGAATGTACTTCACAGTGATTAAAACTCCCCTCACCAAGATCCACCTCTCCAGACCTATAAACAGGTTGACTGTAATATTCTCACTACTTCTGCCTTAGTTCTTTAGCTTTCTGTTTTCAGTGTTTTGTCTCTTTCCATTAGACCTTCATTCTTTGAGGGCAAGTACTCTGTTTTACTTTTTTGTGCACCCCATCATCTGACATAATACCTGTCTCTGACTGTGCCTTCAGTAAACAGTGAAGGAATGGGTAGATAGAATGCTTTAATATTTCTTGCAAATATGAACATTGTCCTTGAGAATAGAATGAATGAACACATGTATTTATTTTTCTTTGGCTAATTTGCAAAATTTTAACTGTGTTAAAAAGAAAATTAATATGCAGGTAAATTTGTTTTTGCTAATATATTTCGTAACTCTCCAGATGACTTTGTTTGTATTACGTGGTAATATCTAAAGTTGGTGTAATCACAGTTTTAACTCCTTATTTCTAAATGTTACTGAAATCATTGTTGCTCAAGGTGTGAACTGAGGATAATAGCATTGACATTACCTATGATCTTGTTAGAAATGTAGGCTCTCGGGCCCACCCTAGAACTACTGAGCCAGTATCTACAGTTTTACAGGGTTTCAGGTGATTCATATACACATTAATGTTTGAGAAGCACTAATTTATAAGTTATAGCTTTCAATTTAATTCATTTTTTTAAAAAATCCTCACCCGAGGATAGTTTATTGATTTTAGAGAGCGAGGAAGTGGAATGGGAGGAGAGAGATAGACAGAAACAGTGATGTGAGAGAAACATTGATCAGTTGCCTCCTGTACATGCCCTAACCAGGGATTGAACCTGCAACCTTTTGGTGTACAGGATGATGTTACAATCCAGCTGCCCAGCTACGGCCGATTCATGGTTTTTATGAACACTGAATTTGAGTGGGTATGTATGTGAACATGTGTTAGGGAGGTAGCTTATGAACTATATGATAAGTCAGCCACTCTTAACATATATCAATTCTTTATATGCTAAATGACATTTGATTTTTGTATACTTCTGTTTAACCTATATAGTCTTTTTTTTTTCCAGGTCGCCACTTCCCCAAGCGTCCAAAGCATGTGCTTGTAGTAGAAGCAAAATTTGATGGAGAACAGTTGGCTACTGATCCTGTGGACCATACTGACCAGCCACAATTTGCCACTGAGTTAGCCTGGGAAATTGACAGAAAAGCACTCCATCAGCACAGGTAACTGTATAGTGTCAATTTGCTCTGTGCTTTTTCAGGCTGTTATAAATACATTCATATATCTCATTAGATTATAGTAATAAAAAGTCATTTAACAAATATTAATGTGCCCAGAAATTTTGAAAGGGCATGGTAACAACAATTCATTTAAAAATCAGATCAACTCTATATAGTAGGTATTTCCCGCATGTTACAGATGAGAAAACTGAAGCCAAAGAGGTGAAATAACTTGTCCTGAGTAGTTAGCTGGACAGTACAGAGGCCAGCTGGATAGTGGTGGAGCTTGAGCAGTCTAGCACCAGAGCCTAAGCTTTTTGCCACTACACCTACCTCTTTTTTGTGGGGGAGCTAATGTATGAGAGACTGGGTATCTGGAAGTGCTGTAATGATGTGTACCCAATATTAAATATGCTTTGGAATTCATTGTGATTTCTATTCATTTATTGTATATTTTATTTGGCTGCCAAGGATATATAGATATGTATTAGAGTAATTATATAAAAGATCTTTGAAATTAATTTTATACTTGATTTTAGACATTTAAACACTTTATTATAAAGCAGACTATGATTCATAGCCTTATTTACTTCATGAACTCTGATGACCAGAAGCACGCAAGAACATTGATACTTTTTATTTTTAAAAGGATCGAGAAGATATTTCCTTCTGGGAAACATATAATCACTTTAGTACTTGCTCTTTCTTACTACTAAATCAAATAAAAATGCAAAGTGAAAAATGAAAGCAAGGAGAAACTTATTTTCTTCTTTTGCTAGATTAGTCCATGGGTTTATTTGTAAGGATATTAAATTTTTAGAGACTATCACAATTTTGTATTTCCTCCCAGTGACTTCCGGAATGTCTGCCTAGACAGAGTTCTAATGTGAGATGTTCATGACCATATTGGTAGTTGTCTGTACAGTTGTGTCACTGCCCAGTGGCACCGCTCTGAGTGTACGGGCTAAGGAAATGACACAGAGCAGTGGAATATGTAAATGATGATTTTGTGCCTTGTGCAGGTTTCGCAGCCCACTAAGTAAAGGCGGTGACAAAATTTAATCAGCTTACTGCAAGAGCTGGTATAGGGGTTCCAGATGCAAAAGAACTCATGGCATACCAGTCACAGCCATGCCTATGGAGCATTGTCATGCATTACGTTACACTGCTAGTTTTAATTGTTTATGATTTTATGGTGTTTAATGCCTTAGTTATTTTGGGCTTTAGGTACAAAAAGAGCTGTAAGTATATGCGTATATTTGCAGTTTTATTTGTGTGACAGAATAAGAAAAACAATTAAAAACAAACCTAAGGAGTAATGGTTGTTTTTACTTTAAAAGAGTTCTATAAATTATACAAGCTTGAAAAACATTGACCTTGATGACGGCATCTTAGAGGAGAGACTAAAATTTTTGACATGTTTCGTATATAAGTAAATAAAATTAATAGTTCTTGCCAGTTGAAGGGTTTTTCAGAAAATACAGAATCTTGATAGTAGTAGGTAGCTTTTTCAAGGGTAATAGAAAGTAAGTTTAATATTAAGCAAAAGCTATTTTACTTTTCACATAAATCATGTTACAGGCTACAACGTACTCCTATCAAACTCCAGTGTTTTGCCTTGGATCCTGTAACTGCAGCCAAGGAAACTATAGGTTACATTCTTCTAGACTTAAGAACTGCTCAAGAAACAAAGCAGGTACTGTACTTTCGATGTTTTTTACTGATTATGTTAAACAGTTTGTTTCTCAATATATAGCAGTCAGACTGATGGAAAGGGTGCGGAATACTAGACCTGATGCACTATGGCAGTTCTTGTGTTTTAGTTTGTGCATTTGATTTAGAACACCCTGACCTTCTAATCATGTCATTGACCTACAACCTGCCTTTCTCAAAGAAACTTCTCTATCATCTCAAACCTACGGTCAGGTTGCTGTTAATCTTGAGCTTAGCATCTGCAACTCCTCAGCTTTGCTTTAAAGGTGGTGTTCTTCCACTGTCCCTTACTTCAGTGAGTGGTCTCCACTCTCCTTCCAGTTTTGCAAGCTAGAAATATAGAAGTCTTTCTTGATACCTCCCTTTTTCTGCCTCTGTAGCCATTTTTTCCAGTTAGGTTTTTCCCTCCTGATCCATCTACTACTCTGCATTTTCCCTGCCACCATTGTTTTTTACCTTGGCTGTCATATTAGCCTTCTACTTGGTTTCCCTGCTCCTTGCTTCTTGCCTTCCATACGTAACAGAGTAAGTGAGCTTATGGAAACACACCTAACTCTATGTAAACAGCAGCCCCCCAACATGCCCCCACTGAGGAGGGGAGCAAGCTTGCAAGGGAGCAAGCTCTGGGTCCTGATTTCAGTGTTAGGGCTTTTTGTTATTGAAAATGTTTCTTGTGCCTTTTTTATTATCATTTAACCTCTTTGTACATTATTGACTTTTAGACATGTTTACATTTAGTTTTTCTTTGTCTTTGTTTTCTCACAGTTTTTAAAAGGAGTACAAATTCATTTTTTTATTTTAAACTTCTCTAGATTTGAATCATAAGTTAGGATTCTGTGAAGAAAAATTTATCTGTTACTAACATTTTTGCTGCTGATAACAATGATATTTGCAAATAAGCCAGTCAGCCTGGCCCAAATTTGGAATCGTTCAAAAGAAACTGAAATTTTAAAATGCTTTAAAAGAGGACTTGTTTATCCCCAGTCCTTGGGTACTCATCACCAGCCTGCCCCTAGGTCCGGAAAAAGGACCTGGGGCCATGCTTGTGTCCCTGATGTTTCCCTCACCCAGCTTCTCTGCTGCAGCTTCTAGTGTCTGGAAGATGCCTTTGCAGTTGCTTTGGTTACAAAGAAGGTAAATCCTCTTGGGAGGAGGATATCCGAGAGGACATCATGCCTCTGAATGCACTTGGCATTTCTTTTTTCCTTGTCTCGTGCTTTAGGGCAGTTTGTCATTGTATTTGTGATTAAAGTTAAGGAGAAATGTTTTAAAATTCCATTAGTTTAGGAAAACCAATTGTTCTGTTTGCCAGCAAAAATATATGAAGTTGGCCAGTAAAGTATTTGAAGTTAAAAGTAATTTGAATTTCTTTAAATAAATGTAAACATAGAAGAATTCAGATTTGCTTGTGACTTATGTCACAAAAAGATAGTTTGCAAGTAGATAAAAATATTTTTTTCAGGCTTGTACTTAAAATTAGAAAATATCTGTCACAAGACATAAAATAACAAATGAATTTTGTCTTAAGAAGTACAACATAAAAGTATCACAACAAGTTATGAAGTTTTAACCTTAAAACATAAACTTGGCTGTGAATTTTTTAAATCTATGGCCTAGTTTATCTTATTTTACTTATCAGACAGAGCTTATCAAACCAAAACAGCTGCTTTTGGTTTTGAACAGTCCAAGCACTGGACTGTGCCTTTGTAGAACAGTGGTCAGAGTAAGGGTGCTGCTCCCAGGTGTTGAAATGGTGCCCTGCCCACCAGTGGTTCCTGCACCGACGGCACCCATGGTCCTGGGCCATGAGACTGTGAAGGCTGGTTTGGGGGCTGGAATTTCTGATGCTACTCTGGGGGGAATATCTGGGTAATTTAGGGTACTTCATTCTGTGAGAAAGATTTTATAGATTAATATCAGTCAAACACTTAGTTCAGAACCCAGAGCTCAACCATTAGACCTTTACTTTAGTATTTTCTTACGGTTTTTATTAATATTAAACTTTTCTTTTCCTTATTTGATATAAGTAGAACAAAGCAGAAATATGCCAGGCAGAATAGGTATAACAGAAAAAGTGAAAAATTAGGGGTCGGGAAATGGAGAATTGGTAGTCTTTTTTTGTTTAAAGAATGAAGGGAGATTGGGGACATGAGCGTAAAGATGGAAAGAAATAAATTGTTTTCTTTAATATATTATCTGTTGAAGCATGGGAATAGCTGCAAGAAAGATACTCTAAACTTACACTTCAGGAGGAAATTCAGTAAGCTTCCTAAGCAGGATTAATTTCTTTTGAGGAAAATGTGGAAAAATTGTTGTAAGAGGAGAAAGTACTGAGAAATTACAGGAGATATATTTAGAACCTTATAGAACATCTCCCTCTACTATTTCCTGTTTACTATGAAGGTATTTTGTTGTTATTCTCTAGGCACCAAAATGGTACCAGTTGCTGAGTAATAAGTATACCAAGTTCAAGTCTGAGATACAGATAAGCATTGCTTTGGAAACAGATTCAAAGGCACCAGCGGACAGTTTTAAAGCAAAGGGAGCTCCTCCTCGAGATGGAAAAGGTTTGTGCATCATCTCCAAGGACATTCTTGGGGAAGTTGCATCTGTGGATCAGAACCTTAGGATGGGTGGTGGGGCATTACAGGAAGGTGTATATAAGTGCAGGAGTGTAAACTGATTTTGCTCTAGTGTATCAGACAAATGTTGTGACATTGTTATACTTGTTGCTCAGCTCTTGTTTACAAAGCTTAGGAAATTAGGAAAGATTTTCTTTTCTTATTTGATACATAGTAGAACAAAGCAGAATTTTGTGGTGTTTTTAAAAATTGCTACTTGGGAAATTTTCTTTCTAGGATGAGTACAGGAATGCCAGTAAATGGTTATGCTCTTCTCTATTAACTGTAGTTTAACAAAATCTTCGTTTATGTTTCTTTCCTTTTTAATAAATAAATTTTATCTTTCAGAGCAGTTTTAGGTCCCCAGAAAAACTGGAAAGTTTAGACTGTTTTCACATAACCCTGTCCTCACACAGATATACCTCCCGCATTGTCAACAATCCTTACCAGAGTGGTCCATTTGCTATAACTGATGGACTTCCATGAACACATTGTTATCACCTAAAGGTCATAGTTCCTGTTAGGGTTCATTCTTTGTGTTGTGCATTCCACAGGTTTTCACAAATGTGCAATGACATATCCATGACTATCATATCCTACAGTATAGTTTCACTGCCCTAAAAATCCTGTGTGCTCTGCTCATGCCTCCCTCCCTGTATAGTTTATTGTCTCCATAGATTTTCCCTTTCTAGAATGTCACATTGTTAATTATACTATATGTAGCCTTTTCAGATTGTCTTCTTTTACACAGTAATACTCACTTAAGGTTCTTCCATATCTTTCCATGCCTTGATAGCTCACTTCTTTTTAGCATTGAATAATATTACATTGTCTGGATGTATCACAGTTTATCCACTCAGAACATCTTGGTTGCTTTCAAGTTTTAACAATTAGGAATAAAGCTGTTATAAATATCCCTGTGCAGGTTTTTGTGTGGACATAACTTTTTATTTCATTTGGGTAAATACCAAGGAGTGTGATTACTGGATGGTTAGAGTATGTTTAGTTTTATGAGAAATTGCCAACCAAACTATTTTCCCAAGAGGATATGCCATTTTGCACTCCCGCCAGCAATGAATGAAAGAGTTCCTATTGCTATATATCCATGTCAGCATTTGGTACCGTCAGTGTTTTGGATATTGGCCGTTGTAATAGATGAGTAGTATCTTGTGCTAATAGCAATTCTGTAATGATATATGGCATTAACATCTTTTCATATGATTACTTGCCCTCTGTATATCTTTCTTGGTGGAGTGTCTGTTCAGGTCTTTTGCCCATTTTAATTGCTTGTTTTGTTATTGTTGAATTTTAAGAGGTTTTTACAATATATTTTGGATAACAGTCCTTTGTCATATGACTTGTCTTCTTCCCAGTATGACTTGTCTTCTCTTTACATTGTCTTCAGTAGAGAAGTTTTTAAAATTTTAATGAAGCCCAGCTCATCAATTCTTTTGTGGCTCATGCCTTTGATATTGTTTCTGAAAAGTCATCCCCATCACCAAAGTCATCTATGTCTATGTTTTTCCTATGTTTTATTTGAAGTCTTGAAGGTTTTTGTATTACACTTAGGTCTATGATCCATTTTAAGTTCATTTTTGTGAAGGCAATGAGGTTTGAGTCTAGATCCTTTTCTTTTTTTACCTGTGGATGTCCATTTGTTCCAGCACCATTTGTTGAAAAACTCTATCTTTGCCTTTTCTCCTTGGTCAAAGATCATTTGACTATCACAGTTTTGATTACCATAGCTTTATAGTACACCTTGAATTTGAGTATGTATCAGTCCAACTTTTGTTGTTCTCTTTCAGTATTAAGTTTGCTATTCTGGGTCTTTTGCTTCTCATATAAACTTAAGATCAGTTTATCAATGTCCACAAATAACTCACTGGGATTCTTACTGATCTTGCATTGACCCTATAGATCACTCTGGGAAGAACTGACATATTGACAATATTGAGTTGTCCTATTTATGAGCCTGGAATATCTCTCCATTTAGTTCTTTGTTGATTTTGTTCATCAGAGTTTTGTGGTTTTCCTTATATAAATCTTGTACATATTTTGTTAGATTTATTCCTAAATATTTGTTTTGGGTGCTGATGTAAATAGTGTTTTTTTTTCCTTAGTTTCAAATTCTACTTGTTCATTACTGATATATACAAAAGCATTTGGCTTTTATATGTTAATCTTGTATCCTGCAGCTTTATAATCACTTACTTTTGGCTCCAGGAGTTCTTTGTTGAGTCTTTCCATAGATGGGTATGTTGTATATAGTCATATCATCTGCACATGAAGACAGTTTTATGCCTTCCTTTCCAGTCTGTATGTCTTTTAGTTCCTTTGCATGTGTTAGTGCATTAGCGAGGATTTCCTGTGTGATATTGAAATTCAGTGGATGGAGGGATTGAGCAAAAAGGAAAAGGACTCATGGACATGGACAAGTGTGGTAATTGCTGAGGGGAGGGGGACATAAGGGGACTAAATGGTAATGGAAAAAATACAATAAAGATTGGGGGAATATACAATAAAGATTTTTTAAAAAGAAAGAAAAGCAGTAGTGAAAGGGGACTTCCTTCCTATTTCCGGATCTTAGTGGGAAAACTTCTCATCACTAAGTATGCTGTTAGCTGTAGATTTTTTGTAGATGTTCTTTGTCAGGTTGAGAAAGTCACTGTTTCTAGTTTGCTGGGAGTGTTTTATCATGAATGAATCTTGGATTTTGTCTCATACTTCTGCCTCTTTTGGTATGAGCATGTGGTTTTTCTTTAACCTGTTAACGCAGATTACATTAATAGGTTTGTGAAATCCCATGTGGTGGTGGTAGTGTATATTTCCTTTTTATACATCATTGTATTCAGTTGGCTAATATTTTGTTGAGGATTTTTACATTTATGTTTATGAGAGTATTAATCTGTTTTGTTTTTTTAGTAATGCCTTTGTCAGGTTTTGATATTATAGTAATGCTGGCCTCATAGAACAAGTTAGGAACTATTCCCTCTGCTTACATTTTTTGAAAAAGATTGTAGACGGTTGGTATATAGTTGACCCTTAAAGTGGTGAGTGGGGGACAGAAATGCTGAACCCCCAGCTGTTGAAAATCCATGTTTAACTTAAGTTGGTCCTCAGCATACTCAGAATCACAACTGTGTATCCAAAATATGGTTAATCCTTGAACAACAGTGATTTAAATCTGTATATAAGTGGTCCTACATAGTTCAAACCTGTGTTGTTCAAGGGTCCACTATAATTTCTTTCTTGAATGTTTGATATGATTCACCAATGAAACATCTGGGTCTGGTGCTTTCTGGTTTGTAAAATTACTGATTCAATTTAATTAAATGACTCAGCCTATTCAGATTGTCTGTTTATTCTTGTGTGAATTTTGGCAGATTGTATCTTACAGAGGAATTGGTGCATTTCACCTAGGTTATCAAGTTTGTGGGCATAGAGTTACTCATAGTATTTTTTGGTTATCCTTTTAATGCCCATGGGATCTGTGGTGTTGTTATCTCTTTCATTTCTGATATTAGTAATTCGTGTCTTCTCTCTTTTGCTCTAAAGCTGGCTAGAAGCTTATTGATTTTATTGATCTTTTCAGTGAACCAGCTTTTGGTTTGATTTTTCTCCATTGATTTCCTATTTTCAGGTTCATTGATTTCTGCTCTAGTTTTTATTATTTCTCTTTTTTGCTTACTTTGAATTTAATTTGTTCTTCTCTGTTTTCCTAAGATGAAAGCTTGGATGATGATGATTGTTTTTTAGCCTTTTAGTATACTTTGTAATATTTTTGTTGAAAGGTGGAAATGATACACTGCATAAAAGGAAAATAGCCCTTTAGTGATGTAGTGGTAATGTTTGGGGGGAGGGGAGACATTCTGTAGTCCCGTAATTAAGTCTCTTTGGGTGATCCTGTGTCCCTGTACTGTTTGTGTGTGTCTGATATTAGACTTAGGTTGTACACCTTTGGCAGGACTGTCACAGAAGTGGTGCTATATTTCTCTCATTGCCATCTTGTCAGGTGACACAGAATTTTGATTTGTTCCATTATTGATGATGGCCACTTTGATTACTTGATTAAGGTGTTGTGTGTCTGTGTTCTCAATTGTAAACTTGCTATTTTTCCTTTGTAATTAGTAAAGGTTTTATGGGTCAGAATTATAAAATTATAAAAATATTTCTTCTTCATTAAACCTTCTGTTTGTTTATATTGTACAAGTGTAGACTTACAGTTTTCTCATTTTATTTAGTGGGTTACAATTTTTACGTATCATATTTGTCCCAGATTTGCACAGTGGGAGCTTCTGTAAGCTTCTTCTGTTTCCTTTTGACTGTCTCCATAATTTTTTTAGTTTTTTCTTGTTTTCTGGCACAAGAAGACGGCCCAGGCTCATCTTATATGTTTCCTGTCTCAGCCCGGGATTCAACCATTTCTTCAAAGAGCACTGTTTCCTTTGAGTAAAGAATGCTATTTAGAAGTCAAGATTCAGGCTCTAGGAGTGCCAGTTGCTATTGGGATGTTGCTGCACTCAGGCCCTTTCAGTGGAAAAAGTTAGAGAATTTGTGCATGTACACACAGAGGAAGTATTACAACTGTACATGCAAACAACTGTAAACCTACTTTTGCTCCACACTACATATACACATGAGTATGTACCTTTGTATCTCTCTTATTTTTCTTTATTATCTCTACATTTATTGAGTAGCATACATTCACCTAGACACCTTCAATCCATCCAATCCTACACAACAAGATTTATCCTAGTTCTTCTCACCTTCCATACTTGTATCTCCCTTTCCTGACAGTGAGAGACCTGTCACAGTTATTTTGATTTCTAAGCTCCCTTGACCTTAAAATTAAATGGCTACCTTTATTCAAGTGCTTAATTGTCAGATACTAAATTAAACAACTTTTCGTTGTTTAATTTTATCTTCTCAACAACACAAAAAACTTTGCAGATAAAATGAGACTGAAGGAGATCGTAGTTTTCCTGTATAATTAGTGAATGGCAGAACTGGGGTTGGAAACTTGGTCTGTGTGACTCTAGTGTCTGTGTTCTGAACCATTATGCAGTTTTTAGTCATGGCTTTAGTGAGCTCATTGCTTTAGGATTAACTCCTGAAGGAGTCAGGAATGATTGCTTGTTGATAGAATATGCATGCATAAAATTTTGATAAGCCCTGAGTTAATACCCTTCAAAAGGTTATACACTAGTCTGTACCTACCAGCATGGAGAGTGTTCACTTTACTTCATTCTTCCTGGTACTGAATATTATCTATTATTTCAGTTGTGTGTGGTTTTGTTTTTTTTTCTTGATCAATTTGAAAAACCCTGTCCCTCTCCATTCTCTTCATATCGAAGCCTATTTGATTATATCAGTTCTCTTCTCAAAATTGTTTTATGGTGTTCTCCTATTCTTAGAAAACTATCCGTTTGTTGTAACATGGCATTGAAGAAGACTCTGGTATGGCCTATGCCTATCCCTCCAGGCTTAGCTCTTCTAGGTCAGTCCCCCCTCTCTGATTCGGCACATCAGTCTGCACGTGCTTTTTCTGCTGCTGAGTCTTTGAACATATTGTTTCTTCTGCCCAGAACACTTTTTACTCCCTCATTGTCTATTCAGTCACTTTTCTATTTTTAGCCAAATTTTGCTTATTTTTCAGTTCCCAGTTTATATTCACTTCCTTTAGAAAACCTGTGATGCCTTTTCTCTGTGGTTAATTAAATTGAAGTTTTAAAAATGTTAGCTTATTTCAAAATATGACTTCATGTACACATAGAAAATGGTGGTTATATATAAAAATCACTGGAAACCTCACTGAGATAGTAAATGTGTCCATGAAAACTGCAAACAAAAAAGTTTAACCAGCTTTCAAAATCTTTTAATGGCAAACTATAACATAGTTTATTTATTTTCTCCATAAAGTCCCTGCCAGCCTATCTGGACTTGACCCCAGGGACATTGTGGCGGTGCTGAATGAGGAAGGAGGCTACCATCAGATCGGACCGGCGGAGTGTTGCACTGACTTCTTCACTCTCTCAGTGACCATCGCGTTTGCCACCCAGCTGGAGCAGGTGAGACTTTCCCTCAGCCTAATGATTCATAAAGAACTTGAAAATTGAACTTTATTTTTTTAAGTCTGCTTTCAGGTTTTAAAAAGATTTGTGAATTGACTTTCTTGTTTTACTTTTTAAAAATGAGGTAGAAAACTATTTTCTTTCATCAGAAAGCATTTTTGCTTTAGGAAAAGAACAAATTGTGATGATCTTGGTAGTAAGAATAAATCCAGCCTCTCAGGATTTAGAAGAAAGACTATCCATAAACATTGTTTCCCATTGTACTGTGTGGCAGTGAGTGTAAGGACTGGTATGAAAGGATTTTTTCAAAGCGTTGAATAACTTCGTGTTGCAGAAATGTGCAGTGTTGGCAGCGCTTTGTCTCAGTCATAGCTTAATAGCTGTTGGGTCTGGTATTTACAAGCTAGCCAGTGAGCCTGCTACTGTTTCTTGCATGGGGACACAGAGGGTCACAGTGGGTTTGCATCACAGCGGAAGAACACAGAGCATGGGGAACACACCACATTTATTGTAAGCAGTCCCGGTCTTTGTTCCAAAGACATGTTACCTTAGCTCAAAGTTACCAGCTACATAGACAGCCCTAGGAAATGGCCTGGGTGAGAGTGGTCAGGGCCTCGCAGTCCTGGCACCGTCAGCAAAACTGTGCAGGGATGAGTGGGGCGCGTGGCAGATTGCCTCTTCCCCAAGATGGCTCATCAGCACAAAATTAGCTGTTGTTCCACCCATTGCCCTTCTGAGGATCAAGCCCAGTTTTTTTTTTTTAATTATGTTGTTCTGTAGCAACATAATTAAAATAAATTAATATTTTCAAAAATAGAGAATATAACTTATGACTAAAATTTTTATGATATTATTTACTTAGAGGTACAAAATTCCCACGTAGTCCAGAGATCACAAGTAAATTGAGTTAGTGAGCACATATTTATCTGACTTGTAAAATTTATCAGGTAAAGATTTTTCTCAGGAAATATGTTTAACTTTGTCACACAATTTATGCCCACTATAAAAGCACTTTTATAAGGACTGTTTTTTGAACTTTACTTTCTCCTAATTTAGTGTTGTCATTTTCTCATTGACATTTTATGTGCTTTTGTCTTTCCCCAAAAATAATTTTTTCCCCAAAAATAATTTTCTTATTTTTCTTCTCTGCTTGTGGATTGTCCCAGCATAATGTGCCACTCAGATTGTGGGGGAAGCCCTGTCCACTATGGTTTCATTAATCATATCAGAACACTAGAACACCAGAACATTACACAAGTCCAGTGCATTTTTATTGTGTTGTGAGGTATCTGCAAAGCATTTTAAATTGCCACTTTATTTTTAATGTTTTTCAACTCCCAAGGGAGGCATAATTGTTAAATATTAACAATCATTTACTGTGTGTTATGTTCTGTGAGGTAGGCATTGTGCCAACTACTTTGCATTTGCTGCCTTTAATCCTACTATGCCTTTAGGGAATTATTATTTTTCATTTTTAAGATGAGGAAACCAAGTCTTAGAAATGTTTTACACCAAATAAATAAATAGCCTACGTATTTCTGGCCAAGTGGTTACTTTTCACATTTTTTAAATTCCCTTATTATGCTCTCTTGCCTCTTATGGGGTTTGCAGTAAGGAGGATTTGAGTTGGAATCTCATTCTCACTCCTTACTGCTTTCTTTAGCTTAGGCAACCCACTTCACCTGTCTGAGGCTTGAATTTTCTGTTATATAGTGGTGATAAAGCCAGTTTGCAAATGTGTATGAGGAATGAGATAATGTAATAACTTAAAGTGCCTAGTATATAGTTTGTATCTATAAATCTATATTTGTGTGTAAAGGCTTGTTGGAGGTAATTGACCTATTGAATCCACACTGTAACTAATAGTTTTTGATAATGCAAGGTGACTTATTGGGACAGATCACTCTGGTTTTGTTTGTGTTTGGTTTTTTTGAAAGCAGATTTGTCTGACAAGCTGTTAACTATCTCTATTAAAAATTAAGGCAAGCCCTGATTAGTGTGGCTTAGTGGGTTGGGTGTCTTCCTAAAAACTGAAAGGTCAGGTTGCCAGTTCAATTCCTGGTCAGGGCACATGCCTGGGTTGCAGGCCAGGCCCCCAGTTGAGGGTGTTTGAGAAGCAGCTCATCCATGTTTGTTTCCCTCTCTTTCTCCCTCCTGTCCCCTCTCTCTGAAAATAAATAAATAAAATCTTTTTAAAAAAATTGAGCCAAATAGGTTCCTCAGAACATTAAACAAAATTATCATATGACCCAGCAGTTTCACTCCTAGGTATATATCAAAAGAATTAAAAACAGATATTTCAAATAAAAATTTGTACATAAATGTTCATAGCAACACCATTCACAATATCCAAAAGATAAAAACAATCCAGGTGTCCATCAATGGATGAATGGATAAACAAAATATACGTATATACAGTAGAATATTATTCAACTATAAAAGGAATTAAGTACTGATACTCGCTACAGCTTGGATAATTGTTGAAAATATGCTCAGTGAAATAAAGAAGCCAGACTTAAAAGGCTATATATTGTATAATTCCATTTATATAAATTATCCACAAAGGGCAAACTCATAGAGGAGAAAAATCAGAGTTGTAGTTTCCAGGGGCTGGGGGAGGGGGAATGGGGAATGGCTGCTTAACAGCTATGGTGTTTCTGCTTGGGGCGATGAAAAATTCCTGAACTAGACAGTGGTGATGGTTGTACAACATTTTGAATAACTGAATGTTAGTGAACTGTACACTTTTTAACAGTTAAAGTGCTAATGTTCTGTTATGTGTGCTTTACAATAATTTTTAAAAACAAAAAATTAACTCCAATAATTTATTCATCCCTGGGTACTGTTTAGTATTTATTTATTTTTTTTTAAAGAAAAAGACCACAGCTTTTTTATCCACTCATCTACTGATGGGTACTTGGGCTATTTCCAGAGCTTAGCTATTGTAAATAATGCTGCTATGAACATAAGGGTGCTGCATATATTCTTTCAAACTGGTGTTTTAGAATTTTTAGGATATAACCTCAGAAGTGGAATTTCTGGGTCAAAGGTAGTTCCATTTTTATTTATTTATTTTTTTTTAAATTTTTCTTTGTTTAGTGTTTAGAGACATGGGAAGGGAGGGAGAAAGAGGCAGAGAAACATCAATGTGAGAAACATTGCCTCTTTTTTTTTGTTTGAGTTTTCTTATGTTTTATTGATTATGCTATTACACTTGTCCCATTTCCCCCACTTTATTCCCCTCCGCCCAGCACACCCCCTCCCACCCTCATTCCCCCTCTTTAGTTCATGTCCATGAGTCATACATATAAGTTCTTTAGCTTGTGCATTTCCTATACTATTCTTAACCTCCCCCTGTCTATCTTCTACCTACCTACCTACCTACTTACCTGCAATAAGAACGCTACTTATTCTCTGCACCTTTTCCTCCTCTCTTCCCACCCACTCCTCCATTGATAATCCTCCATGTGATCCCATTTCCATGTGAACGATTTCTGAAATTCTTTACCTATTCTAGTTGTTTCCTCAGTTTGTTTTTGTTTTTTTAGAGTCAGTTGTTGATAGTTATGTTTGTTGTCATTTTACTGTTCATAGTTTTTATCTTCTTTTTCTTAGATAAGTCCCTTTAACATTTCATATAATAAGGGCTGGGTGATGATGAACTCCTTTAACTTGACCTTATGTGGGAAGCACTTTATCTGCCCTTTCATTCAAAATGATAGCTTTGCTGGATAGAGTAATCTTGAATATAGGTCCTTGCCTTTCATAACTTGGAACACTTCTTTCCAGCCCCTTCTTGCCTGTAAGGTTTCTTTTGAGAAATCAGCTGATAGTCTTATGGGCACTCCTTTGTAGGTAACTCTCTCCTTTTCTCTTGCTGCTTCTCAGATTCTCTCCTTAGTTTTAGTCTTGGGTAATGTAATTATGATGTGCCTTGGTGTGTTCCTCCTTGGGTCCAAGTTCTTTGAGACTCTCTGAGCTTCCTGGACTTCCTAGAAGTCTATTTCCTTCACTAGATTGGGGAAGTTCTCCCTCGTTATTTTTTTCAAATAAGTTTTCGATTTCTTGCTCTTCCTCTTCTCCTTCTGGCACCCCTATGATTCAGATGTTGGAACATTTAAAGTTGTCCCGGGGGTTCCTAAGCCTCTCCTTGTTTTTTTGAATTCTTGTTTCCTCATTCTGTTCTGGTTGAATGTTTATTTCTTCCTTCTGGTCCAAGTTGTTGATTTGAATCCCAGTTTCCTACCTGTTACTGTTGGTTCCCTGTATATTTTCTTTTATTTCCCTTTGTATAGCCTTCGCTTCTTCCTCTATTTTGCATCTGTACTCAACCATGTCTATGAGTATTCTGGTTACCAGTGTTTTCAACTGTGCATCTGATAGGTTGGCTTACTTTTCATCACTTAGTTCTATTTTTGGAGCATTGATCTGTTTCACTTGGGACATATTTTTTTGTCTTAGCACGCCTGTTACGTAGTTAAGGGTGGGGCCTTAGGTATTTGCCAGGGTGGGGCAACCTGCATTGCTGTGTTGTGGCTCTGCCTGTGGGAGAGGGGTCTGAGAGGGAAAAATGCCACTAGCTGGGTTCTCAGATGGCTTTCAGTCACTTCCCCTGCTATGCACAAGCAAATTGCACCCTTCTGGTACTGACTGATTCCCGGGTGGGTGGGTTTGTGTACATTCTAGGACCCTGTGGGTCTCTCCAGTGAACTTTCCTGTGAGTCTGGGACATTGTCCTGCTGCCTCAGCTCCCACAGGTGTTTTCGGTTAGAGGTTTTTGGCTTTGTTTCCCTGTGCTGGAACCCTGGGTTGCTGGGTCTGTCTCGCTTACCAGATGTTACTCCTGGTTTATCTGCACACAAATGTCGGACCACCTGGTCCTCTAGCCACCACCTTGCCTTGAGTCTTCTCTGTCCCTGCTGTCCATCTCCGCCCTTCCTACCAGTCTGGATGAATGTTTTTTGTTTAACTCCTTGGTTGTCAGACTTCTATACAGTTCTGTTTTGTGGTAGTTCTGGTTATTTTTTTGTTTTTAAATGTGTTGCTTTTCTTCTTTTGGTTGTGTGAGGAGGCAAATTGTATCTACTTATGACTCCATCTTGGCCAGAAGTCCCAGTGCTTTATTTTATTTTTTTTGATGTGAGTGCTCGTGCCACAGATTTGTTTACTTTGTGATGCATTGAGCTCTGACCTTACAGTTTATGCACTTTTCTGTGTCTAAATTTTTTAAATACTAATTTATTTTTATATTTCTTTAATTTTTGTTTTTAAATTACAGTTGACATGCAATATTAGATTAGTTTCAGGTATACAGCATGATTAGACATTTATATAACTACAAAATAGGTCTAGTACTCATCTGACACCTTCCATAGTTGTAGTGACTATACCTCCTATGCTATACTTTTCACCCCCGTGACTATTTTTATAACTGCGAATTTATACTTCTGAATCCCTTCACCATTTCACCCATCCCCCGGCCACCCCTCTCCTTTGGCAACCATCATTTTGTTCTGTATATCTATGAATTTGTTTCTGTTTGGCTTGTTTGTTTTTTATATTCCACATATAAGTGAAATCATATGGTGTTTGTCTTTCTTTGACTTATTTCTCTCAGATAATACCCTCTTGGTCTCTCTATGTTGTCGCAAATGGCAAGATTTCATTCTTTTTTTTTTTTTATGGCTGAGTAACATTTCATCATGTTTGTACTACATCTTTGTCCATTCATCTATTGATGGCCACTCAGATTGTTTCCATATCTTAGCTATTGTAAATAATAGCTAAGTGAATATGGGGTGTTTGTATGTTTTTGAATTAGTGTTTTACATTTCTTTGGATAAATACCTAGAAGTGGAATTGCTGGTTCATGTGGTAGTTCTATTTTTAATTTTTTGAGGAACCTCTATACTATTTTCCATAGTGGCTGCACCAATGTACAATCCCACCAGCAGTACACCAGGGTTCTCTTTTCTTCACATCCTTGCTACTCTCGTTTGTTGATTTATTGATGATAGCCATTCTGACAAATACAAGGTGACAACTTACTGTAGTTTTAATTTGCATTTCTGTGATAATTAGTGATGTTGAGCATCTTTTCGTAGGTCTTCTTGGCATCTGTATGTCCTCTTTGGAGAAGTGTCTGTTTAGGTCCTCTGCCCATTTTTTAATTGAATTGTTTGTTATTTTGCTGTTAAGTTGTATGAGTTTCTTATACATTTTAAATATTAAACCCTTATTAGATATATCATTGAAGAATGTGTTCTATTCAGTGGATTGTGTTTTTATTTTGTTGAGGTTTCCTTTGCTGTGTAAAAACTGTTTAGTTTGATGTAGTCCCACTTATTAATATTTTTTTTTGTTTTTCTTGCCCAAGGGACATATTAAAAAAAATATCACTAAGAGTGATGGTAAAGAGTTTACTGCTTATGTTTTCTTCTAGGAATTTTATGGTTTCAGGTATTACATTTAAGTCTTTAATTCATTTTGAGTTTATTCTTGCATATAAGAAAGTGGTCTTAGTTTCATTTTTTTTTTTTGCATGTACATGTCAGTTTTTCCAACACCATTTATTGAAGAGACTGTGTTTACACCATTGTATAGTCTTACCTTGTTTGTCATAGACTAATTGACCATACAGTTATTTCCGAGTTTATTTCTGGGCTCTCTGTTCTGTTCCATTGATCTATATGTCTTTTTTTTTTTTATGCCAGTACCATCCTGTTTTGATTACAGTATAGCCTTTGAGTACAGTTTGGTATCAGGTACCATGATACTTCCAACTTTGTTCTACTTTCTCAGTATTGCTTTGGCTATTAGGGTCTTTTGTGGTTCCATGTTGGTTTTAGGATTATTTGTTTTAGTTCTGTGTAAAATGCTGTTGGCATTTTGATAGAGATTGTGCTGAGTCTGTAGATTGCTTTGGGTAGTATGGACATTTTAACAATGTTAAGTCTTCCTATCCATGAACATAGTATATCCTACTCGTATCGTCAGTTTCTTCAGTGTCTTACAGTTTTCTAAGTATGGGTCGTTTACCTCCTTGGTTAGATTTATTCCCAGGTATTTCATTCTTTTTGAAGCAGTTGTAAATGGAATCATATTTTTTTATTTCTCTTTTTGATAGTTCTTTGTTGGTGCATAAAAATACAACTGATTTCTGAATATTAATTTTGTATACTGCTACTTTGCTCAATTCAATTACTCTAATAGTTTATGCTGGAATCTTAGGGTTCTTTCTAAATATAGTATGCCATCTACAAATAATGACAGTTTTCCTTCTTTTCAATTTGGATGCTTTTCTCTCCCTCCCTCCCTCTCCCTCCCTCCTCCCTCCCCCCCTCTCTCTCATCGCATTGTTATGGCTAGGACTTCTATACTATGTTGAATAAAAAGGGTAAAAATGGACATCCTTATGTTGTTCCTAATCTTAAAGAAAAAGCTTTTAGCTTTTCACCATTGAGTATGATGTTAGGTATGGGTTTGTAACACAGGGCCTTTATTATGTTGAAATATGTTTCCTTATCTTTATTTTGCTGAAAAGGTTTAATTATAAATGGACGATGAATTTTGTCAAATGCTTGTTATGTTCATGTGATTTTTTAGCCTTCATTTTGTGTATGTGATGTATCATATTAATTGATTTGCTGATATTGAACCAACCTTGCATCCTGGGAATAAATTCCACTTGATCATAGTGTATGTTTTTTTTATGGCTTTCTAATATTTTTTTGAGGATTTCTGCATCTGTGTTCACCAGGCTTATAATTTTTCTTTTCTTGTAGTGTTTTTGCCCAGTTTTGGTATAAGGGTAATGTCCTCATAAAATGAGTTTCAGAGTCTTTCCTGCTCTTCAGTTTTTTGCAATAGTTTGAGCAGTATAGGTATTAATTCTTCTTTAAATGTTTGGTAATATTCACCTGTGAAGACATCTGGTCCAGAACTCTTCTTTGTTGGGAGTCTTTTGATAACTGATTTGATTTCATTAGCAGTTACCAATCTGTTCAAATGTTCTATTTCCACATGACTCAGTTTTGGAAGATATGTATTTTTCTATAAATTTATCCATTTCTTCCAGGTTGTCCAATATTTTGGTATACTGTAGTATTTCCTTATAATCCTTTGTGTTTCTGTGCTGTTATTATTTCTTTTTCAGTTCTGATTTTGTAAAAAACTTCAAACGAGGAGATGTTTATTGATTTTAGAGAAGAAGGAGGGGAGGGAGAAACATCGATTGGTTGCCTCCTGTACCAGAGACTGAACCCACAACCTTCTGTTGTACAGAACAACACTCCAGACAACTGAACCATCCAGCTGGGGCCATTTCTGATTTTATTTACTTGGGCTGGCCCTCTCTCTTTTTTTCTGGATGAGTCTAGTGGAAGGTTTATCAATTTTGGTTATCTTTTCAAATAATCAGCTGTTGTTTCATTGATCATTTATGTTTTTAGACTCTGTTTCATTTACTTCTACTCTGATCTTTATTATTTCCTTCCTTGTACTCCTTTTGGATGGTGGCGGTGTTCTTTTTTAGTTTTCTTAAGTATAAGTTTAGGTTGTTTATTTGAGATGTTTCTTGTTTCTTTAGGTAGGCTTATATTGTGGTAAATTTCCCTGTTACACTGCTTTAGCTGTGTCCCATAGATTTTGGGGTCATTCTGTTTTCATTTTTATTCTTCTTGAGATATCTTTTGATTCTTCCTTGATTTCATTATTAACCCATTCAGTGTTTAGTTGCATATTATTTAGCCTATGCATTTGTTTCTCATTCATCTTCTTGTAATTGTTTTCTAGTTTTATGCTATTGTCATCAAAGAAGATGCTTGATAATGATTTTGATCTTCTTAAATTTATTGAGACTTGTTTTGTGGCCTGGCATGTAGTCTGTGCTAAAAAATGTTCCATGCGCACTTGAAAAGTCTGTATATTTTGCTTTTGGGTGAAATTACCTAAAAATACCATTTCAGTCATATGATGGAAGGTCATTTAAGGCCACAGTTTCCTTGTTGATTTTCTGTCTAGTTGATCTATTCATTGATGTCAGTGGGTCTTAAATGTCCCTTAATGTGACTGTATTACTGTTGATCTCTCCCCTTATATTGGCAATATTTGCTTTATATATTTAGGTGCTCCTGTGTTGAGTGTGTAGATATTTACAAGAATTATAGCCTCGTGTTGGAATGATCCATTTATCATTATGAAATACCCTTCTTCATTTCTTCTTACAGCCCTTGTTTTAAAGTGATTTTGTCTGATATAAGTATTGCTATCCCACCTTTTTTTGTTTGTTTCCATTTGCATGAAATATCTTTTCCATTTCTTTCCTGTGGTTCTGTTTTTCTTTCAGTCTGAAGTTGGTAGGCAGCATATATGATTTTATGATTTTATCCATTTGGCCACCCTGTGTCTTTTGATTGAACCCTTTGCTCCTTTTACATTTAATGTAATTATTGATAGGTATGTAATTATTGCCATTTTATTCATGGTTTTCTGACTGTTTTTGTAGTTCTCTGTTCCTTTCTTAGTCTCTTGTATGTTAGTAACTTTCTATAGTGTTGTGTTTGGATTCCTTTCTCTTCATTTTTTTTTTATTTCTGTTACAGATTTTTGGTTTGTGGTTACCATGTGCTTCATATATACTGAGCTATGTTTAACTGTTTGCTTTTATCAATGAAAATATTTTTCCAGTATTTTCTTATTCATGTTTTTGATCTTGTTTTTTCTTAAGTCCCTTTAACATTTCTTATAATAATGGTTTGGTAGCAATGAGCTCCTTTAGCTTTTTCTGGTTTTGGAAACTATTTATACTTTGATTCATAGGCTACTCTACCCTGAAAATCTTGGTTGTAGGGCCTTGTTTTTTATTACTTTGAACATTTATTACTTTGTGCCAATCTCTCTGGCCTGCAAAGTTTCTGTTGAGAACTCAGCTAACTATCTTTTGTATATAATAATTGCTTTTTTCTTGCTACTTCGAAGAAAATTCTCTCTTTGTCTGTAACCATTGGTATTTTAATTATGCGTGTCTTGAAGTGTGCCTATTTGCATTCATCTCATTTGGGACTTGCTGTGCTTCCTGGATTTGTATATCTTTTTCTATCACCAGGTTAGGGAAGTTTTCAATCATTGTTTCTTCAAATAGGTTTTTAAATTTGTTGCTCTTTTTTCTTGTACCCCTTTAATGCAAATGTTGGCTTGCTTGATGTTGTCTCCAAGGTCCCTTAAGCTATCCTAATGTTTTAAATTCTTTTTTCTTTTTGCTGTTCTGATTGGGTGTTTTCTACTACCTTATCTTCCAGAACACTGATTTGATCCTGTTTCACCTAATCTACTATTGATTCCCTCTAAGGTGTTTTTGCATTTTACTTATTGTATTCTTCACATCTGACTGGTTCTGTTTTGTATTCTATATCCATTTTTATGCTTTGTGTCTTTGTTGAAGTTCTCGCTGAGATCATTTAACATCTTTAGAAACAGTGTTTTGAACTCTCTATTTTGTCAATATGCTTGTCTTTATTTTGTTTAGTTCTTTTCCCAGAGTTTTGTTCTGCTTCTTCATTTGTGGTGTGTTTCTTTGTCTCCTCATTTTAGCTGGCTTCCTGTGTTTGTTTCTGTGTATTAGGTAGATATGCTATGTCTCCTAGTCAAGGCAGGGTGGTCTTATATAGTAGGTGTCCTGTGGGGCCCAGCAACGCAGTCTCTCTGGTCATCTGAGCCGGATGCTCCAGGGGTGTCCCTTGTGTGGATGGTGTGTACCTTCCTGTTGCAGTTGAGCCTTGATTGTGGTAGGCATGTCGGTAGATGCGATTGATCCTTATGCTGACTGGCTGTGGCAGTAGCAGATGAGCTGTTGTGCATAGTCTGACTCTTTGTAGCAGGATTTGCTTTAGTGGGACTCTGGTGCATATCAAGTCTGCCCTTTGGGTGTGGTGTTTGTGAAGGTGATTGGGTGGTACTCTGGTTTGCCCTGAAGCCAGCTAGTGGGTGTGTTGGCTCTGAGGCTTCTTATGAAGGGCTCTGGTGCAAGCCAAGTTCAACTTCAGCCTGTACCTGGCCTAAACCCACTTGGTAGGAGCTACAACTTCATCTGCAGTTGGTTACCACCTCTGTTGGGCTTCAAGGTTCCTGGGAGAGGTTATGCTATGAAGTGAGACTGGCTGCCCCTAGTGCTGGGCTTGGGGGCTGCTTAGTAACAGACACTTGTGGAGGTCAGCTGCTGCTTGTTTGGGATTTGTGGACCTTTGAGAGCTTTTAGGAAAGTGCTGTGTGAGCCAAGGCAAGCTGCTGGTGTGGAAAAGCTGTGGAAAGTGGTTTGGGTCAGGCCTGGGAGTAGGGTGGGGCATGGTCTCAGGGAATCACCAGGGAAGGGCAAACGCTGTTAGCCAGGTTGATGCAAAGATTAGATTCGGTATGTGCTGGCTGGGGCATCGGGGAGGGGAAGGCTCTGCAAAGGAACAGTGGTGTCCACCATCACTTAGGTCCTCGAGAGAGCTGCCTGTACCCTTGCCCTGTAGCCCTAGCCCTGAAGCTAGTCATTTTAGTTCCTCCCCACAGATCCCTTAGGATCTTTGAGCTACTGCCACTGTGCTGGAGCTCTAAGCAAGTGAGTTTCTAAGTGAGTTCATGCTTAGGCTTTTTAAAACTTGCAGCACCTAAGTTTTAAGCAACCCACTGTCTTTCTCAGACACAGTTCCCTCTTGTTTTCACTGCCAAGTGTTATGGAGACTTCTCTTCCCAGTACTGGTGTCCTGGGCTTGGGAGCCCAGTGTTAAGGCTGGGACCCCTTGCTCCTCAGTGGGGACTTCTGCAGCAGAGATATTCCTCCTGATTCTAAATTGCCACACTCTGGGTGTGGGACCTGCCTGTTCCACATGTCTGCCCCTCCCACCAGTCTCAACACAGCTTCTTTATATCCTTAGTTATAAGAATTCTGTTCAGTTAGTCTTTGTGTGGTTCTTAATGGTGTTATTCTATAATTTTATATGGTCATGGGAGGAAGTGAGCAAAGGTTTATCTATTCTGCTATCTTGACCACCTATTTTACTTTATACTTTACATAAAAAAATAACTATTGAATATTTACTATGTGCTCAGTACATGAATTAAATTCATTTTAATCTATCTTAATCTAAGTGGTTGTAGCAATTTTATATAAACTATACAAACTCTCTTACAACATTTTTACCTAACATTATATCTCAGATAACTTTCATGTCATTATATCATCATTTAGCAGAGACACTATATGATTACTTAATACGAGGTCTGTCCGGAAATTATCCAGCCACATGCTTTGAAAAATAGAGACATCTGCTGAAGAAGATACAAGAAACATTGCACAGAGGACAGTGGCATCTCAGTGTCCTTCAAAGTAGGCACCCTGGGGCCTCACACAGTTCTCCTAGTTGCCGTCAGCTGCCCAATAGTATTAGTTTGAAATCTCTTCCCTTTCAAAGGTGATTTTAGTTTGGGGAATTCCCTGAAGTGACAGGGCACTACTAAATCTGGGCTGTAAGGGGTCTGAATCACCTGGGTGATTTGATGTTTTCCCAAAAAACTCTGCATGAAACGTGATGCATGAGTTGGTACGTTGTTGTGATAAAGCTGCCAATCACCAGTTGCGCATGGCTGTGGCGTTCTGAATCATCCAAATAGTTTCTGTGGAGTAATGTTCAAGCTTAACACAAAATTTGATGGAGATTTGTTGTTCTACTCACTCAGTCATTTTGAGAACAACAGCCACACAGTACACATTCTCATTTAATGATGTCTATACCCCCACTGACTTTTACAGTGAAGTCGTCATTGTTCATGCATGCATACTCCAGTCCACTCTCATTGGCTGCCAGGTTACATCGATGTCTTACAAACCATTCTCGCTATATTAACCGTGGCTGGAATTTTTCTGGACAGACCTCATATATTTAAGCGATCTCCTGATGATGAACACATCAGTTGTTTATAGTTTATTGTTATTTTTTTAACAATTTTCTAGTAGACATTAAAGGTCTGTTAGAGGCTATTTTATATTTTATGGGACAGGAATCCTATGTGTATGTCATGTGGCCATGAATCCACCAACTTTAATATTACTCCTAGTACAGAAGGCATTCTTCAGCAATTGCTAATTTACAGGTCTCCAAATTTTGGTAGAGTGGATTAAACACTTTTTTATCAAAAGTCGGGACTAAGGTGTTATATTAAATAGCCTGGATTAAGATATGTTAACAACCTTCTCTCATTATGAAGAGGATGGCAGAGGAAGGAGAAGATTTTAGGGTATGTGGAAATAAGGAAAACTCAATTGTAAAACACTTGGCCATTTTCTTCTCGATGAACTTTCATGTATTCGTGGATCAGGTGAATGAAATGTAAACTTTAAATCTATAAAATTATTTTTGTCTCTGTGCTCTTCTCTGCTCCTCTAAGATAAACTTCTAAAAATTAATCAGACTAGCAATTTGAATGTACTTTGGTAGAGATTTAGACATTTTGAGTGATTTTTAAGACTTGAAATTAAAAAATTATTAACATTTTTGCAAATACTTTTGGAGTTCATCAGACATACTGAGCATGTTTAGTGGTTTACAAAGTAATATTCTTTTTTTTTTTCATTATTTTTAAATGTTTAGTTAATTCCGTGTACCATGAAACTTCCAGAAAGACAGCCTGAGTTTTTCTTTTACTATTCTTTGCTGGGAAATGATGTTACAAATGAACCCTTCAATGATTTGATCAACCCAAACTTTGAGCCAGAAAGAGCATCTGTTCGAATACGAAGCAGTGTAGAAATTCTTCGTGTCTACCTGGCTCTTCAGTCTAAACTACAGGTAAGTACTGCAGAAAAAAAAATTTTTTTATTAGAGATGATATTTTTAAGTGTTAGAAAGGTACCCAAACCATTTTACTAGTGGAGGTCATTTTTTTCTGCCACATCCTTTAATTTTTTAGGAATTATCCTGACTTGTAAAGTCATGGCATAATAGTTACTTCAGAATTTTAAGAGATTTACCTCCTTCCTAGTTAATTGTGAAAAGAGATATGTCAATTATCAGTCCTTTATAATAAAACATTATACTTGACACTTAAAGCTTTGAGCACAGGAAAGATTTCATTACTGTTGGTGGAGATAGCTATCAGCACAAAGATCCCACTTTAGAGTTCAGAATTTACACTCCTCGTTACTATTAAGGCAAGAGAGCCCTGACTGGTCAGGCTTAGTTGGTTGGGCATTGCCCACAAAGCAAAGGGTTGCTGGTTTGATTCCCAGTTAGGGTACATGCCTGGGTTGCGGGTTCAGTCCTCATGTCAGGGCACGTGCAAGTGACAACCAACCACTGGATGTTTCTCTTCCTTTCTTTCTCCCTCACTTCCCTGTCTCAAATAAATACATACATACATACATACATACATTTTTTTAAAAAAAGCAAAGAGATAACAACTTTCTAAAACCTGCCCTTGAATGGGAGTTTTTATAAACTAATTTCAAAGTGGACTCTAAAAGTGAACCTTACCTTGTAAAAATTACTGTTCTATTTTTATTACAGTTGCCTTAAATTAACCTAAAAGGGGATAGCCATCTATAGGATGTGATAGTCATTTACTTATAGTGAAGTGATCAGGCTTGTGTTTTGGGTAGGAGGTGAGAAGAGGCATTAAGGAATTTTAGTAGAACTAAATTTTAGAGGTGACTGTGCTAAGTCCAAGATATTTAGAAAGCTGAAGGCTATATGAAATGATAAAATGCAGAGAAAAGCCACATTTAATTTTATTCTATATTTGACATATCAGTTCTTACCTAAAGTACTGACTTGTTTGATGCTCAAGAACATTTAAGTCATAAAAATTCCTTTTCTCCAGCCCATTATAATCATCACACCTGATAACATTAAGACTAAGTTACAGATATTGCTGATGTTAGAACTAAAAATATTTTCATGTTGTGATTGCTTATTGTTTCTGTGAGTGCTAAGTTTGCCATGGCTTCAATACAGTAAGGGAAAAGAATAGTTATATAACATGTACGTACTTGGAATTTCCTTTTCATTTTTGTTGCAAAAGGTGGTAATGTCGAAGTTTTGCTTAGCCATCAGTGATGAACAGTACATTCCATCCCGGGGTATTCTCCTTTACCTTTTTCTGTTAAGCACTTTTTTATAAATAAAGTCTGAAAAGCAAGAAAAGAGAATAAAACACAATTATTTGAGGTTCTTTAATTTCCAAATAAAGCTACTGACTTACTTTTTTAGAGATGTGTTTAAGTTAGGATTGAACTGGAAATAGAAAAAAACTGTTCAAGTATTTGTTTTCTATTTAAATTCATGTATATGATATCATTTGCATATGTAAAATAGCATAGTAAAATATTAAAGTAACCGTAGCTCACCAAAGAGACAGGGAAAAAAAGGGTGTACCATATATTATACAGTACTGAAAGAAAAAATGAAAAAGAAGTGATAGCTTTATTATTGAGCTCTTGGTAAGCATTGTGCCTAAACAACCGTTTTAACAATTGTATCAGAATGTATTACTGAATCACTGCAGGTCAGTAAGATAACCTGCATTATACTTGCCTTCTGTGGAACACAAGTTTGTGTTAAGTTTTATAACTTTTAAAGTTTAGGAGAAAGAAGGAAATATAAAACCCTGTTTTGATTTCCCTTTCATATTAGATCCATCTCTGCTGTGGAGACCAGTCACTTGGAAGTACAGAAATACCCTTGACAGGATTACTGAAAAAGGGTAGTACAGAAATCAACCAGCACCCAGTCACAGTTGAGGGTGCTTTTACCCTTGACCCTCCGAACCGAGCCAAACAAAAGCTTGCACCCATTCCTGTGGAGCTGGCCCCAACTCTGGGAGTGTCTGTGGCTCTGCAGAGAGAAGGCATAGATGCACAGGCAAGTAGTGACCCTCTTTCCCCTACTGCCGCTTCTCCAGTTTCACTCATGATTCTTCACAGAAGTTGAACTTTGAAAGAGTTACCTAGCATGAGAAAGTGTTTATTATGTATTAGTCTTAATTAGTAGCCTACATTACATGATACCTCCTTTCTGAAAAGTGCTATGGCTTTCACTGCTACGGTTTTTAAGTGACTATCCAAAGCTTTTAGGTACAGTCTTCTCATGTGGTAGAAATCATTCCCCCACCCTCAACTCATAGTCAGTGACTGTGGCAGAAAAGGAGCTTCAGCAAAAGAGAACATTTTTTTAGACCTAGTTCCTGGGAATCTTCATGAATGGTTTTTTTGGGGAGTTAACTCAGCTGAGCTAAGATAAGGTTCTTGGTTTATTAGTGCTTTATAGTTCCCATGCTCTCTTTAGGCAACGGAGCTGAACGTACATGGTTTGTTATTCTATATACTATATCCCCAAATCAACTTCAGCATCCCGTTCTTTTAAAGAATTGGTCTTTATATAGCTTATGAATTAAAGATAGAAAAACTGAAGTGAGAGTTTTAGAGATAATATCTATATTTTTTGAGAGTAGGAGACCAGAGGAGTGGAAGAAAATCATACTAGACATTGGTATGTATATTTTTTTTGAGTAGTGTAGGCCTTGGTATGAATAACCATTCCCAGGGATACCTATACCTGACTTCTTTTATCCAATGTTTCCTCTAACCCATTAGGATGCATTTTGGTAGGTAGAGCTGGATATATTTCCTTCTTGTTCATCTTCCTTTTTCTGGTCCTAGATGCTATAAGAAAATTTGCAAATTATGAAGAAAAATAGACTAGGAATATCCAGACTGGGAAAGGAAGCTTATATTTTAAAAAGTCAACGCCAAGTTTTTTGCTTAATTGTGAAGGAAAGTTCTTTGCAAATTATACTTTATTTAAAAATTGTTTTTAGTCTTTAATTGAGTTAAAAACCCAGAATGAACATGAGCCACAGCATTCAAAGAAGAGAGTTTTAACCCCCATAAAGGAGAAACTCACTGAGCCAAAGTCACCAAGTGTGTCCCCTGTTACACCTCACGACCAGTCACCTCCAACCAAAGATGATGCAACAGAAAGCGAAGTGGAAAGCTTACAGTATGATAAGGACCCCAAACCAAATCCAAAGGGTAAGATTATGTTTTTAACAGATTTTTTAGGTACAGCCTTTGCAGCCATCTAATAAATGACTAGGAGTCTTTTCATGGGATCTAAGTAAAAATTGAGTTTTTTAAAGAACCAATAATGTGCAATAGTGTAAAAAAATCATTTTAAAGTAATTGTAATCCATTTAACTTCATTATAGAACTTGCAAAATGGTGAGAACATTTTTCTTTTTACTTTTGTACTAGAAACAGTAGCCTGTTCAAAAGAAATTAAAGAATATAGGAGAAAAAATACAATAAAGATTAAATTTTAAAAAAGAAGAATATACAAGGGTTCCTAGAACACTCACCTAGTGGAGGACAAAAAAAAAAAAACAAAAAAAACACAACGGGATTATCTTCTGGAGGATGGGCCCCTTGTAGTACAGGCTTCCCCACTCGGTGAGTGTTCTAGGAACCTATCTGTATCATTGTATGTACCAGCTGTTGTTGGGAGAGGCTACATTTGGCTTCAGTGAATTTTTTTTTTTTTAATCCTTTCAATGTGTTTGCCCATTTCATTGGGCAACTGCACCTGCCCATACTACACTGAGTGCCCAGTAGTTTTTGATCAAAAATAGCATGACCCTCATGCCCCACCCTCCTCATTCACCCATTCTCATCCTGAGCAACTGTTTTTTGTTTCCCTGGATGAAAAAGTCCTCAGAGAGAAATGTTTTGCTGATTTGGAAGAGGTGAAACAAAAAAATGGCAGAAGCGCTAAAAGGCATCAAAATCAATGAGTTCAAAAATTATTTTGGGCAGTAGAAAAAACATCTTGATTGATGTATTGCATTAAATGGAGAGTACTTTGAGGGTGACTGAAGTTTAAACATGTAAGAATAAATATACGATTTTTTAATAAATAAATCCTGGTTCAGATAGAGTTTTAACTAGTAAGTTCTTGAATATCTTGAATACATTGGAATTTTAAAGGCATTATTGTTTCTTATAGTAAACTCATACTAATCATTTTTTTATCCTAAAAAGAGTCTGTGAATGCATATTTATCTGGCTTTAGAAAGTTTTCCATCCATCACATAACTGGTCTACTGTTATGTTTAGTAGTATAAGTAACTGAAGTAGTGGTAGGTGAGGAGTTAGAAATGTGGGTGCGATTACAGCTTTGTCACTGAGCTGCTGTATGACTGAGACATCTGTGGTCTGTAGCAGGGTTGAACCAGCTGGCTCTGTTTTTTTCAAGTTTTAGCTTTTCATTAGACTATGTCATATGTACTTAAAGTAACCAAAACTACCTTTTTTTTAAAAGATTTTATTTATTTATTTTTAGAGAGGGAAGGGAGGGAGAGAGAGAGAGAGAAACATCAATGTGCGGTTGCTGGGGGTTATAGCCTGCAACCCAGGCATGTACCCTGGCTGGGAATTGAACCTGGGACACTTTGGTTCGCAGCCCACGCTCAATCCACTGAGCTATGCCAGCCAGGGCTCAAAACTACTTTTTAAAAAGTATTGTAATTATACTTGTGCTAAGTCTCAAATATAATCCTTAATGCTAAGTTCTGTTCAGCTGCTTTTTGGAGTCAGGCAGCTGTCACACATAACTGCATCGGTACTGTATGATTTCATTTTTGCAGTACATGCTAAGAGTAAGCTCTTCTTTATACACAGTTCTATAATGGGAATGAAAGCTTGCATAATTTGGGGTGAGTTACTTTTAAGGTGTTTATGCCTCAATTCATATGTTTATAAAACCAAATGGTGAAATTCCTTTGGATAACTTAAGAAAAACTTAGCAAATGAATTATTTAAAGAAACATTTTTACATTTATTTTAGCCATCACTTCTTCTGTACCTGCCTCACTGGCCCAGCCGGCAACTACATCCAATGCTCCAGAAACAGCCTCAGGACAGAAGATTGCTGTTCCAGCAACATCACATCATTTCTGCTTCTCGATAGACTTGAGGAGTGTCCACGACTTGGAAGTTGGGTTTCCAATCAACTGTATATTAAGGTGTGATGTTTTGTTTCAAAGTATTATTTTCTGAGGAGAAATGCCTTTACTCTTTTTGGGAAGTTGCAGAGAGAGATGTCACCAAAGAAGTTACAACACTTAACTGAATTAGTGTACTGAAGGAGGGTAAGGCTGTGGTCTAATGATTTCAAACTTAAGCCAGGCTGGCGTTGGTGAATGGGAGGTAACAGTCTTAACTGTTCCAGTGAAATAATTGTAAGTATTGATAATAATTTATTAGTGGTCCTATTTAAAACATGGCTCTTGAACTCAAAATGTGTTTCTGGAAATGGTGCCACAGGTCAGAATAATGGAAGGTATCTGATTTTTCTGTAAAAACTGTATTATAAGGGGAGGTTATATTCCCAAAACCTACATTTTATAGCTGTGACTCTAAAAACCAACCTTAATATACTGTAAGTGGAATGTGTCCACACTTTCCAATATAAAAAATTGAAATATGTACTTCATTCAGTTAAATGGTTTTATACACTAGTTTATTTTTAGTAATATTTTCATAGACTTTTGTGGTTGAGATAGAAATTAAATATAATACAATAATGTGTTTTAGTTTGGAGTATTTGGTTTCTTCTCATAAATTTCTTTGGAGCAAGCAGCAGCATTTGTACTAAGGTTCTTGGTCTTTATGTGATTGAAGGGAATGAATTTTTCTGTCACCTTGGATTGCCATTCCTGGGGGTGTCAGTGGCTGCACATTGCTTCCTGCTGTTAATTGAAGCATACTTACTTTTCAGATGCATAAATCAACTCACACTTAGGTCTACTTTTTCAATTCTTGGATTTTTTACAAAGTTGCTTCCAAAATCTCCCAAGCTTTAGTGTGAGTAATGGGCAGAATCGAAGGGACCCAGCACAGTGTGATTGTGAATTCACAGGATGGAAGTCTTTCCATCGTAGCTTAAGTCTGCATTTTACCTCATGTTGGGGCTGAGAGTCGTTGCTAAAATGTTTTTACTTGAACATTAAGGCTTATGAGAAAGTTTCCTCATACAACTATAGTTTTCCTTCAGGTTTGTGTAACATCTCTTCAAATTCTTTTTAGAAATAGAATTAGTATTCTTTATCTCAGGTTTTTTTTTTTTTGACGGGGAGTCTTTTCTCCCTCTATCTCTTTATTGAGGTCGCTCTTCTGTTGTTCTAGGGAATTTGATCTTAGAATATCTAAAGAGGATGGTGGCCAGAAGCATAGTAACAGGGATAATCTAAAATTAGATGCCATGAAGGGGAAGCCTTATACAAACCACTTGGAAAGCATTAATATTAGATTTTGTGTTTCCTTTTTGCCATAGAGGTTATTTGTTTAATCATGCAGTGCCTGCAGTATGCCAGAAGTATGCCTGGTATTAGGGGTACATGGGGTACATTAGGGGTACATACACTACACTGTGCGTATTATAAACAGTTCAACCTAGTGAAGGACAGATTCAGAAATAAGTATGTGAGAGAGGCTAGTAGTTCACTTGGCAAAGAAAAGGGGAAAGACTGAAATTTTTAAAAAAGGACTACTGGTTCTGTCTTAGGTTCATTTTAAGTTATTATTAAAAATGCTGGTCATAGCCCTGGCTGGAGTAGCTCAGTGGATTGAGCACGGGCTGGGAACCACAGTGTCCCAGGTTCGATTCCCAGCCAGGGTACATTCCTGGGTTGCAGGCCATAACCCCCAGCAACCGCACATTGATGTTTCTCTCTCTCTCTCTCCCTCTCCCTCCCTCCCTTCCCTCCCTAAAAATAAATAAATAAAATCTTTTAAAAAAAATAAAAGTAAGAAGTTAGTAAAAAAAAATGCTGGCCATTTAATGTTTTCTGTGTGTGTATGTTATCATGCCCTGCTTTGGTATGAAGTTGTGATTTATAAACTATGTGATGGGATTTGTGAGATAACACTGGTATTTTTAAAAGTGTGTGCGTGATTTTTTAATCTCAACAACCTGTAGTGGGGCAGTGAATTTCTAGGGCATGAACTCTGAGATTCCCTGATTTCAATGGGTGTATAAGTATATTGAAAATGAGTGAATGCATAGGATTCTTATGAGGAAAGCAACTTTTATTAGTGGCTTTAAATTTTAGTTTTCATAATGAATAGTAAGTTATAACATGAAATTTAAGTGAGAATTATAATATCTTTGTATTTGGCTTTAAATACAAAAAGAACTTGAAGTCAGACGTTCTTCCATTTTATCTGGTTTGGTTTTTGTGATGAAAGGAAGAAAAAGTGTTATGTCGCTCTTTGATTCACCTGTCATATATCTGAGTTGCTTTCATCCTTGATTCTCTGTTGAAAGACAGGGTACCATAAATGTACCCTTTTGGAGTTGACTAAGGTCTTTTTAGCTCATAAAAGATCAAGACATTATTGTATAAAGGAAGAGAGGTAGAAATTAAATTCAGCAAAATTTCCTTGAGTGTTTACTATGTGGCAGAAACTGCTTATTGGTCCCTGGGAGTTCAAAGATGAAAAAGAGAGGACTGGAACCCTCAAGGAACTGTTTAACAAATGGGAACTCAGTTTTTATTTAGTAAGTTATTTTCATTCCTAACTCTTTGTCTTATGTGGATTGCATCAAAATTACTATCTCTTTCTTATTTGGTATTATTGCCTTCAAGACCCCAGAATCCTCTTTCTTCTACAGAGAATAATTGAAGGATTACCTGTAAAGCAGCTTGGGAGGTAGTATTATACAAATGATGCATTTTCTGTATAATTTCTATAATTTTATATCAACAGAAAATATTTGTATATTTTAAAGTTGGTGAAAAGAGTAAAACCATAATGTATTTTTATCACTTATCTATTTAAAATTCTGTTTGCTCATAACATTCATATTGTACTTCTCTATTATGCTATTACGCTTGTCCCATTTTTTTCTCCCCTTTATTCCCCTCCACCCTGCAGAAAGACTTCCCCCCTCCCACCAGCATTCCCCCACCTTAGTTCTTGTCCATGGGACCTACATATAAGTTCTTTGTTTCCCATACTATTCTTAACCTCCCCCTGTCTATTTTGTACCTATCATTAATGCTCCTGATTCCCTGTACCTTTTCCCCCATTCTTCTCCCCACCCCGCTGATAACCCTCCATGTGATCTCCATTTCTATGATTCTGTTCTTGTTCTAGTTTGCTTAATTTTGGTTTTTGGTGTGTTTTTTGTTTGTTTGTTTGTTTTTAGGTTCAGTTGTTGATAGTTGCAAGTATGTTGTCATTTTACTGTTCATATTTTTGATCTGCTTTATCTTAGATAAGTCCCTTTAACATTTCATATAATAAGGGCTGGGTGACGATGAACTCCTTTAACTTGACCTTCTTTAGGAAGCACTTTATCTGCCCTTCCATTCTAAATGGAAGCTTTGCTGGGTAGAATAATCTTGAATATAGGTCCTTGCCTTTCATGACTTTGAATACTTCTTTCCAGCTCCTTCTTGCCTGCAAGGTCTCTTTTGAGAAATCAGCTGATAGTCTTATGGGCACTCCTTTGTAGGTAACTGCCTCCTTATTCTTAATCTTGGGTCATGTAATTATGATATGCCTTGGTGTGTTCCTCTTTGGGTCCAAGTTCTTTGGGACTCTCTGGGCTTTCCAGACTTCCTGGAAGTCGATTTCCTTCACCAGATTGGGGAAGTTCTCCCACATTATTTTTTCAAATAAGTTTTCAATTTCTTGCTCTACCTCTTCCCCTTCGGGCACTCCTATGACTTGGATGTTGGAATATTTAAAGTTGCCCCGGGGGTTCCTAAGCCTCTCCTCATTTTTTTGAATTCTTGTTTCTTCATTCTGTTCTGGTTGAATGTTTATTTCTTCCTTCTGGTCCAAACCATTGGTTTGAATCCCTGGTTCCTACCCATTACTGTTGGTTCCCTGTATATTTTCCTATATTCCCCTTTGCATAGCTTTCACTTCTTCCTCTGTTTTACATCTGTACCCAACCATTTCTGTGAGCATCCTGATCACCAGTGTTTTGAACTGTGCATCTGATAGGTTGGCTGTCTCTTCATCACTTAGTTCTGTTTTTGGAGCTTAGATCTGTTCTTTCATTTAGGCCATACTTTTTTTGTCTCAGCACATCTGTTTCATAGTAAGGGGTGGAGCCTTAGGTATTTGCCAGTGTCGGGGAAGCCCACATTTCTGCATTGTGGCTCTGTATGTGGGTGAGGGGCCTGAAAGGGAACAGTTCCACTTTCTGGGCTCTCGGTTAGCTTTCAGTCACTTCCCCTGCTACCTAGAAGCAAAATGGGCCCTTCTGGTACAGATTCCCAGGTGGGTGGGTTTGTGTACATTCTAGGATCCTGTGGGTCTCTCCAGCTTACTCTCCTGTGAGGCAGGGAGTTTCTCCTGCTGCCACAACCCCCACAGGTGTTTTCAGTCAGAGATTTTGAGGCTTTATTTCCCCATGCAGGAACCCTGGATTGCTTGGTATGTCATACTTCCTAGTAGTTTCTCCCAGTTTATCTGCACGCAAATCTGGGACCGCCCTGTCCTCCAGCTGCTGCCTTGCCTCAAGTCTTCTCTGCCCCAGCTGCCCATCTCTGTCCTTCCTACCAGTCTGGATGAATGTTTCTTTTTTAACTCCTTGGTTGTCGGACTTCCATACAGTGCTATTTTCTGGCAGTTTGGGTTGTTTTTTGTTTTTAAATTTGTCGTTGTCCTTCTTTTGGTTGTTCAAGGAGGCAAAGTGTTTCTACCCATGCCTCCATCTTGGCCAGAAGTCCCATGTTTTTCCATATTGTAATTTTTTAACAGACTGTAAACTCTGTAAATGCTAAGATTTTGTTTTTCTGAAATTCTAGGTACTCGTATCCATTCTTTGGAAGTGCAGCTCCTATTATGACTAATCCTCCTGTAGAAGTTCGGAAAAACATGGAAGTTTTTCTTCCCCAATCCTACTGTGCATTTGATTTTGCTACTATGCCTCATCAGCTGCAAGATACCTTCTTAAGGTAATGTATATGCTACACTGTGTATATGATACTGTTAATATCTTCTCAAGTCAACTCTTGGAAAGTTTGTCTTATAAAGAAGAGGGAGGGATTCCTGTAGGTTTAAATCCATAGCAGTTTACGCATTTGAGAATCTAGAAACAAATATACTAATAATGTCTGTTTCATGTATCCTTTTACTACAAAGTTTTATGTGGTTATGAAGGCTCTTTTCACATCTTCATATCTTATTTGCCTAAGTTCAGATATTAGAACTTTTTAAAACAGTCTATGAGTAGTAAAGGAACTTTGATAAGTAGTCTTGCCCTTTCCTAATATATGTGGAGATAAGTATGAACTATTTCATTTTTATTACTGATTCACTGAATGACTGTAGTATATTATTTTCTTTTTCCATTTTTATCTATGTAAAATGGAGGTGTTAATTCAGCTACCTTAAATAGATTTGTGAAGAAAAATGAGATCTGTGAAATGTCATTTTACTTTATCATAGTATCAAAATTCAAATTTTTATAATATTTTAAATATTATGAAATAATAGTGGGAATAATAGTGTTTGGAGGCTTTCCTTATTGCAAGGAAAGAGGTGTAGAAGATGTAATGGAATTTTCTGTTACCTATGGAATTGAGCTTTTACATTCCAGGTAACAAATACATCTTTGACTACATTAATGGAACCCAAAGATTTTAGTACAAAAAATTTAGTTCAGAGTTGATAGGTATGAATATGTTTCTCTCTTTCTCAGGATTCCATTGCTGATTGAATTATGGCACAAGGATAAAATGAGTAAAGATTTGCTTCTGGGAATTGCCAGAATCCAGCTTTCTAACATCTTGTCTTCAGAAAAAACTCGTTTTTTAGGTTCTAATGGTGAACAGTGTTGGCGTCAGACTCACAGTGAAAGTGTGCCTATTATCGCAGCACAAGGGTAATGCATTTTGCAAATGGCCTTTTCTTTTTATTCTGATTAACTAGCTACAGCCTTATCTTTTCATAACATTTTTTGTCTGATCTTTCTTTTTTGACCTGTGGGAACTATATCCTGGTTTGTTCTCTAGCTTTCTAGTACCCATTATACCCTCGCAAAGTGAAGAATTTATTCTTATATAATACTGTAATATTTATTCAGGCTGTTGAGTATTTCCCTCCTCTCTGTTTAGCCTGGCAATTTTAAATTCAGGATCTTTTTATTTAGTAATTCAAGGTCAAATTTATCCTGTATTCTTACATAATTTTGCATTGGGCATGACTGTTTTTCTTCTTAAAAAATATTTCAACTTTTACCTCATTGCTGAAGTCTGAGAATGTTACAAATGTTTGCCCTTTAAAAAAATTGTGTTTTGGAAATTCATTGCCAGAGTGAAAAGCTGGAGTTCACATATTTCAGACAAAATGATATATTTGTTGACTGATCTTTAAAACTTAACAGTAGAAATTTAAATTGTTTTGCATTATATATGACATGTCTTTATATTTAAGGCATAGTAAAAAAGTATAAGGAAACCGGACTCAGCAAAAAGCTGAGATCTACAGAGTTTTGTTGAAATTTCTTCCTTTACTCTTGCCCATCAGTAGCCACTTGCAGAGAGTGGTGAGTTAGTAAAACTTTCATTCACTTGGAAGATTGGGAACCAGGTGTTTTAAGAATCAGATACTCTGGGTAACTGAAAATTCTTTTAACTCCTGCTGTTGAAAATCGCTTAAAAATTAGCACTTTTATCATCATATGTAGAATACAATGAAAATAATCAAATCCTTACTATTTGAAGTTATTTTAATGCTGTTTGTTGTGAATATTAACTTTTATTGCCCTGCTGTATAGACTGAGAAGTTTTAGATTTACCTAAGTGAAAACTTCAGATGTGGTAGGGCTTCCGTATACTTTTCAAGTTTCTTCTAAAATCTATGAGATTAGAAGAAAATGTAAAAGTTGATTAAGTTCTAATTGTATGTGATACATTGACTGAAGTTTTGTCTAACCCAGGATTTATGGAATATATTTGATTTAGACTAAGCCATGTTTTTGTTCGTTTGTATTTGCTCAGGTTCTATTTTCCTCTAATATATGTAGTCTTGTTTTTATTTAATGATAAATGCTACATGCAGTTCTATGCTACAGAGAGATACTCATACTGATAAAAATAACATAGTTACTCTACTTCTGGAAATTATCCTGAGTCAGTGCTCATACCTAGCAGAAGATTTATGTACAAGTGTATTCAACCTCAGAAAAGTAAAATAGTAATAATAACAACTTAGAAAATCCTATGTATATTCAAGAATAAAGGAATTAAGTTTATTTACTACATAAATTATTTAGTATATGTTACAGGCATTGAAATTACATTTTAAAATTAATATGTATGACAAAAGAAGATGCTCTTGATATAAATAGGAAAAAAGGACAGAGCCGTAATATGTCTATGTACATACTACATATACCTATAGATAAAACAAAGAGAGGAAAGAAATTTTAGCAGTAATAACTTTGGGGCAGTAAGATTTAACATTTCTCCTGTATTTTATACTTTTTGTTTTTTCAAGTAACCTACAGTATGTCTTTTTTATAGTAAACAGAGGTCTGTACTTACAAGGTGTTTGTGATCAAATAAAGTCACGTATGTGGAAGTTTTTGAAGCTTATAGAAACTGCTGCGGTTTCAGCAGCAAGTGTCAGATGCAGGAAATGTTGTCTATTCAATGCTGTACGTAGCATTGGGAACATAATAGAAAAAATATAAAAATGTTTCCATGAATTTTAATATATTTTTATTTCATTTGTAGGTCAAATAACAGGATAATAAGTCTTTCTTACACAATGACTCTAGAAGATTATGGACTAGTGAAAACACGTGAGATTTTTGTCTCGGATTCATCTCAGGTACCTATCATTGGATGTTGTCAAATCTCTCTTTTAAATGGATCTGATGTGTTATGTGAGTGAGTGTATTTGTTCAATGTGCTTTTTTCATTCCCATGTTAGGGTTTAGCTGCCGTGCAGCAGAAGCCACCTTCTCTTCCTCCTGCACCTTGTCCTTCAGAAATCCAGACAGAGCCTCGGGAAACCCTAGAATACAAAGCAGCACTTGAGCTAGAAATGTGGAAAGAGATGCAAGAAGACATTTTTGAAAATCAGGTTACTTTTTAAATGTTACTTTAAAACTCTTACTTTCTCTGATTAGTAAAGCCTACATGATGAAGGAAAAATGGGCTATGTTCCATGGGTCCCCTGTCTAGTCCCTTTGTATGTCAAGAATACTTTACTCCTAAAGAAAAATTGAGGATAAAATATTCTAAATGTGACAGAGTGGCAGAAATCATTCAGAAGTTTTTCCCTGAACTTTGTCTTAGGCAAAATTAGGACTGAAGGTTAGAGTTCAAAGATTAAGAACATGGAGATTTCTTTAAATTTCAGGTCCTCATTTAGTGTGAGTCTTGGAATCATAAGTCTTTAAACAAGAAAGTTAGAAAACAGAACTTACCATGTACTCTCCTGAATTATATGGGTATTATTAACACTTGCCTCAGGCATCCTTTAAAAAAATAAAATAGCCCTGGCTGGCATAGCTCAGTGGATTAAGCGTGGGCTGCGAACCCAAGTGTTGCAGGTTCGATTCCCAGCCAGGGCACATGCCTGGGTTGCAGGCCACGGCCCCCAGCAACTGCACATTGATGTTTCTCTCTCTCTCTCTTTCTCTACCTTCCCACTCTAAAAAGAAATAAATAAAATCTTAAAAAAAAAACAACCTACAAATACCTTTAAAAATAATAAAATAAAACAGAGCACCTGAAAGAAACATATTAATGATCACTTAATTTTTTTTAATCTTCACCCAAGGACATGCTTATTAATTTTAGAGAGAGTAGAAGGGAGGGAGAGTGAGGGAGAGAGAAACATTGATCTTTGCCTCTTACACACTTCCGACCAGGGACCGAACCCGCAACCTTTTGGTTTACAGGACAATACTCCAACCAACTGAGCCACACCAGCCAGGGCAGTGATCACTTAATTTTTAACTGAAAACAACTGATTTGTTTACTTAAAACATTTAGGTTTTTTCCTGACTTTATTTTTCTTCCTTTTGTAGCTAAAGCAGAAAGAACTGGCTCATATGCAAGCTCTTGCAGAAGAATGGAAGAAAAGGGACCGAGAGAGAGAATCACTAGTGAAGAAAAAGGTAGTTATCTTGTATAGAAATTGAAGGAGGAAAGAAAGAATGTTAATGATAGTGTCTTGTATATATATTTTTGAAATTGTGTGTGTTTTGAGTTTGGGGAAAAGATTTAAGATAATTTATTGTATTTTAGGTGGCAGAATATACTATTCTGGAAGGAAAACTTCAAAAAACCCTAATTGATTTAGAGAAGAGAGAGCAGCAGCTTGCCATTACAGAATCAGAGGTATTGTATTTGTCTATCAAATATCTTTTTTCAAAAAATGATTTTATGTATTTATTTTTAGAAAGAGGGGAAGGGAGGGAGAAGAGGGCGAGAAACATCGATGTGAGAAACATGTGTTGCCTCTTGTAGGTACCCCCACGGGGACCAAACCCACAACCCAGACATGTGTCCTGACTGGGAATACAACCAGTGACCTTTTGCTTTGCTGGACAATGCATAATCAACTAAGTTAAACCGGTCAGGGCCATGTATCAAATATCTTTGTTTCACAGAATCTGTATATATATCAGGTTTATACCATTCATTTTTTTCTTTATATTTATATAAAATATATTTCATAGAAATTGTCTTTTGAATATTATGGGAAAAAACTGCTCTTCAACTGGGTAAAACATGTTTTGTGTTTTAGAATGTAAGGAATAGATAGAAAGTATTTGTTGTTTGAAATGGTTAACTATTATTCAGCCAGTTTGGTGGACTTCTGCAATAGTGGAGATATTTGGCTAACTCTCCCCTTATGTAAAGGAATGGATAGTTGCACTACCTGGAGAAAAGAGAAAATGTAGCACAGGCTCAGGGGTCTAAAATCTAAGTTTGTTTTCAGTAAGAAGTAACTTATCTCTCTTGCCCTTTAAAGGTTGGATTCCAAGAACAGATGAGTAGTAGGCCCAGTTAGCATTTTTGTTAGGTCTTACTAAAATTTATCCTACTTTTAAAAATTATTATAAAAGTCATTTCATAATTAGAATTTCTTATATATTAAAGTTATATGCTCCTTACCTACCCAAATATATTTCTTAAAGTTTTCTCAGCATATCACCCTCACCTTATCTTTATATACTTTCTGGGATGTCTAAATTGATATAGATGTTTAAATTTAAAGTGTATATTTGTTCCTAATACTAAGAGTCTATTTTCTGTGTGATTAGGCAGAAAATAAGTTTTCTAAAAGAAAAAAAGAATCTTTGGTTTATTTGCTTATACATTAAAATGGGTTTATCCAAGTCAGAATTTGAAGTGATTAGGCATTTTGAGTTGAATTTATGCAAGTCATAAATGGATTTTTGTATACACTTTGTATGTTAAAATTAAATGAAAATGTATAATTTCAATATATTTAGAGATTAAGCCTACTGAAAAATATGTGAAAATAAATTTGTAAACATTCTGAACATTGGACTATTTATATAGATATAGAATATTGACTAGTATAACACAGCTTATAATAGGTCAGCCTCTTAAAGGTGCACTTGTTTTTAAGCTTCAAAGAGAAAGAAAGGAACTGAAATCAGAACGTGAACGGAACCTGCAAGAACTTCAGAGCTCTATCCGCAGGGCCAAGGAAGATTGCGTTCACCAAGTAGAACTGGAAAGGTTAAAGATCAAGCAGCTAGAAGAGGATAAACACCGACTTCAGCAGCAGGTTGGATGAAATACCTGTCATCTCTTTACACTTAGAGTTTATTTGCATCTAGAAATGATAGGTATGGTTCACTAAAAAGTTACAAAAACTCAGTAATTTGGACATTTAATATTCATTGCACTGATATTCAAAAACACTTTAAGTTGGATCTTCTTTTCCTAAGTTAAAGCAAAGGATTATATTTTTTTCTTACAGTTATTTGCATGAGATTATGCTACATTTCAGGTAACTCAGTGTAAAATCTTTTTCTGATAAATCTCCTTTTAGCAAACATAAATATGATTCTTGTCACTGGACTGAATTCAACTAAGAACCAAATTTCATGATAGAATTGTCTGTGCTCCTCTTCATTTCCTCACCTTCCACTCACCTCTCAACCCATCCCACTGTGCTTTCAATCCCCAGTGCTCCAGGCAGCCAGTTGTCAAAGAAGCCACCAATGACTCAGTGACTTAAGTTCAGTGGGCACCTTTCATTTCTCATCTTACTCAGAGTTATTGACATCAACACTGTTGTCATTGTTTTTATATATTCTCTTCTCTCAACTTCTCTAACACCACTCTCCTTTTTTGCCTCTGCTTTTCTGGCCACTCTCAGGCTCCTTTGCAGGCTTGTTTTCCTTTAGCCAGTAAATGTTAGACTTCAGGTTCAAGACTTATTTTGTACTCAACAATCTTATTAATGCCCATGGGTACAGAGACAGGCTATACCTCTGGGACTTGCACATTTATTATCCCAGACCTTTCCTTTGCACTCTAGACCCAGCTTTCTAACTGCCTTTTTGACATCTCTGGTTGGATGTGTAAAGGCATTTAAACCCAGCATGATCCTCCCATCCATGCCTGAACTTCCTGTAAGTGTTCTTTATTCCTGTTCTTCCTGTTGTAGCCAGTGATATTTTTGACATTTGGAATCATGACACTCTCCTCTGAAACCTTTCAGTGTCATCTTATTGCTCATAGGATAAAGATTAGAATAATTACCTTGCCTTACAATCTCTGTAGTTTGGAATTAGCCTGTGTCTCTCACCTCATCTCCCACTCTTTCGAGTTTGCCCTACACACCAGCCACACTGGTCTTCCTCGGGTCGCCCAGCATACTGTGCTAGCTTCACAAAATCAGAGGATCGTTGTGTGTGCTATTTACCCAGGAAAATCGTCCTTGACCCCTGCTCCCCTAGTTGTTGTTATGTATTTTCATGGGATGTTCTTCTCTTCTTTTCATTTTCATTAGTGTAATGATTTGATCGGCGTCAGATTGTTAGCTCCATAAAACTATTTCAGTTTTGTATCTGTATGCCTAGAGCCCAGACAGCCTTTATCACATAATTTGGTCTTAATACATATTTGCTAAAAAATGAAAACATCAATCTGTTAAATATTAAGCTTATCTTGAAAAATGTCATTGTGGATTAGGGATGTATGATGAATGCCTCCAAAGTCTTCGGTAAAGTCTGGCATGAAGAATAGTTTTCATAGCAGTTCAGGGTCAATTAAGGTCATACTATTTGGCAGTCATAAATATGAATTTGATTGTTATTGTGGAGATCTCATTTAAAATATGAAAGATAAAGTTAAAAAGGTAGGCAGTTGTGATGGGATTCACCAATGCTTCTCTTCTCCCAATTATCAGGAAGGTTCAGCCATCTAGAACCAGGGGAGTTCTTGAAAAACCCCAGGTCTCGGCCTTGTCCTGGACTGGTGTAATTGGCTAACATCTTTGTAGAAAGAACCTTTGTGGGAAGAACTCGTATTTTAGAAAATTTACCCAGGGAACTCCTAAAACGTAATCTAAAGACCTAGGAAAAAACTGGGGGCTGGGGGGCAGCAGAAGTTCCTGAGATACCCATGTTGCTAAGCCCACAACTGTAAACATTTTACATTTTCTTCATACAACCTTTTTAGGCCCTTCCTTTGAACCAGGTTACGTGTACCATGTGTACAATTCTAACTACATAGGTAGAAGGGACTGATAGACATACTGTTGGCAAAAACTGATGTAGATAAAGTATCTCTGTTTAAATGTATAAAGGCAGTTACCAGAACTCAAAAAAATCAATGTAGTTTATGGACCACTCAGCAAAGGGAAAAGAGCCTAGCCTGCCTGACAGCTTACTGCTTTACCACCGTAATTGGTGATGATAAATCCCTGAACAATAGGAAACAAATACTAAATATTAAGTTTGTTAGGTTTTTTTTAAACAGGTAAGTGAGATAGTTTAGAAAGATTTTTATTCAAATTTAAAAAGAAAAGTTTAGATGTTCAGAGAAGGAAATTTTTGTTATTGGGAATATTTACACGTGTAGTATGGTATTACCTAAAGATGCCTGATAAATTCTAATTAGAATTGTTTATATTTGTTGGCATAAAACAGGAATATATTATTGATAATTTAAGATCTATTTTTACCACAAATTTTCTCAGTATTTCAACTTTAGTTTTCTTACGTCTTAATAGAGAGATAATTGGTTCATCTAATTAATGATGGACAGTTACACTGGTTTATATTTTTGGGAAGCATCTGTAACGGTGCTTATTTACATTTGATTTTTTTTAAAAATCTCAGATTTGAAAAGAATACCTTTATCGAATATTTAATTAAGGTAGTCTACCTCTTCTGAAATTAAGGAAGTATCTTCTGCTCTCTGTTAGCGCACTGTTCTGGGGGATGAAAAGATCAAAATTCTAGTCATGCCTCTGCCACTGACTAGCTCACTAGCCCTTTGACTCTCGGTTTTCTTACCTATAAATATGAAGGGCTTGGGCCAAATAATCTTTAAATTACTTTAAATTGTAGTAATAGTGTTTGAAGTACAAAATTCATATAGTACCCAGCTTTAAGAACAATAAATACTGCATTAAAACTAAACTTGATTTTCATTGATAATAATTGGCTCTATCTATATAATCTTCAACCTTCTTACCTGTAACATCTTAAGTATAAAGTATTAGTATTTTTATAAGGTAACTTTTTCATTTGCCATCTACAATTTAACCAAAATGGTTTCCTGATACTGGTTCCATAAGAAATTTTATACTCTTAAAAAAATTTTGTGTATGGTCAATCAGTTGATTAATTTTTAGGATTACTAGAGATCTTAATTTTTCTCATACATTTATGTTTCTAAATGTTCTACTATGAACATATTTAGAATAAGAAAAAAATTACCATGTTGAATTCTATAATATTAAATTTACATCTGTTTTAAAATGGCTGTAATGCTTTTTTTTTTAATACAGCTTAACGATGCTGAAAATAAGTATAAGATTTTGGAGAAAGAGTTCCATCAGTTTAAGGATCAGCAAAGCAACAAACCAGAAGTCCGTCTACAGTCTGAAATAAACCTTCTCACCTTGGAAAAGGTACCCATGTCAATTTATGGCAACTTAACTAGTCCTAATGATCAATTTGTAATCACACTTGGATATACACTGTAACATTTCACTGAAGTATATCAAATAACACATCAGAGAATTCAAGGCACATGACATTGTCAGTAGCTTATACTAATTAGAGCCCTTGGTTGCAAACAACAGAACTAACTCTAGGAATAAAGGAATTCACAAAATTGTCAAAAAGGCTGAAGAGGCTGTTTCAAAATATGGGCAGGAACCAGGGTGAGCAAGGAAGGCATACTCTATCACAAAACAGTGTACTCAGGATGCTGCTATTGGAGCTGTCACTGGCATGGCACTGGTTCTGGTGTCATACTGTTGAGGCCCCAGTTTTGCAGTAGCCATTGTGAATACTCTCTCTGCATGTTACTACCCTTTAGATTCAGTGTCCCAGGCAGGATCATTTATTTAAATCACAGGCCTGTATGTACTTTGCTCTTAGTTTGGAAGAAGGGATATCCACCCTATTTTGTTTTCTGAGGTTAGATGCCAGATCCTGCCTCTCACTTATACTGGGATTCCCCACAAATAGAATGTTTAGTTAGGTTCTGGGCATTAAAAAAGGTATAATGTGCAACAGACAACCTAAGTTTGACGATATGTGCTCTTACATTGTAGTTTGATAATTTTAGGCATTATTAAAAAGATATAACATATACAGGAAAATAACAGGTAATAAACAGAACACCGTTAGAAGTTTAAGAATGTCATTGCCAGCCATTGCCTGTTTTTTCCCTCTCAGCTTTGTATTGAAGGCTTCTGTGCCCTTTTGTTTCTTTAGATTCAGCCACTAGGGGGCACTAACAGAAGATTGGTGGGATGGGAGTCAATGCTAGAGTAATTTTTTCTTCTGTTTGCTTCTTTTTTTTGCCCTGGTAATAGTTGTATCTTTTTATGGTGCCATGTCCCACAACACATCCCTTCTCCAGCTTCCTTTGGACAATCCTCACTGTGATTCTAGTTTGCTGGACAACCTCAGTTTCTGAGTTCCTGATAGCAAGAACTACTTCCTTTTGTAATCCCTCCTACCCAGAAGAAGTAGGGACTTCCTGCTCTTGCTAATCACTAGGTTACCTCACTATATCCTCTTTGGCATTGCTGCTCTGTCTTTATCTGTATAATGAGATTCTTATATTACATTATATCTGAAAGACCTAGAGTGATTTCTGACTTCCTGGCAGGATGCTGATTGATATAATTGGTTTTTCATTATCCAACAAGGATTTGAACTACTTATGATATCATGCTAAATGCTGTCCTGAATGATACAAAAATGTTCAGAATAGAGTCAAGTAAATAACAAGCTATAAAAAGAGACAAGGGCCCTGGCTGGTGTGACTCAGTGGACTGAGCGCCCGCCTATAAACCAAAGACTTGCTGGTTCGATTCTCAGTCAAGGCACATGCCTGGATTGCAGGCCATGTCCCCAATAGGGGGCACATGAGAGGCAACCACACATTGATGAGTCTCTCCCTTTTTCCCTCCCTCCCCCTCTCTAAAAGTTAATAAATAAAATCTTTTTTTAAAAAAAGGAGACAAGGTACTTACTCAAGTATAGTGAAAGGTAGATATAGTAAGTATCACCTAACTTTCTCTTAGTAAATGCTCTGAATGGAAAGGGAAAACAAAGTCACTTCTGCAATTTACATATTAGGTATAACGAGAAAGTGAAACTGGATATGGAACCCAAGAATAGGTGAAATTTTAAGTAGATACATATGTAAGTGAGGTTATCCCAAAGAGAAGCATTGAGGTTAAAAAGTCTATTGCCTATTTGGAAAATAGCTAGACTAGAATATAGAGTTTAATCAGTATACTCTGATTTCATTTCAAAATGAAAATAAGCCTGGTAAGAGAATGTGGGAAGACCTTTGATGCTAAGTTAAAGAATTTGTATTTCACCTGGAAAGAAAAGTCAGAGATTATAATCAAGTTTATAAGACTGACTTAAAAAATATTAATAGAAATGAATTTTAATGAACTTTTGGGAGAGGTAGAAGTTGTGGAGAATTCTGGTTTTAGGCAGCAGAAAAAGTGGAGAAGTTCACTAAATATGGTTAAAAATGAGAACCTATAGTAGGAAGAGAGAAAAGGGTTAGACATACAGATTTGCTCCCATCGTTTTAATAAACTACAATAGCAGCCTTAGAAGTAGATAAAATTGTTCAAGGAGTGTTTAGGAAGGACAACTGAAAATAAAACTTAGTGGGAAAGTTCAGCTTCACAGACAAAAAATGTAAGAGTTAGGGAAGAAAGCTAAGAAGATCTGGAGAAATAGTAAATGCAGTCCAGTGTGGTGCCCAAAAGAAGAGTTTTAAGAAAGAAAAAAATATTAATGGAGAGTCAAGAATGGTTGAGGAAAGGTCATGTGTTTGACAGTTAAGTCACTGCCTTTTAATAAGCCAGATTGCAGAGGGTAAAGAAAATTTGGCATCGAAAAGAAAACAAGAGATTGAGCACAGAAGTTACTCTTTGAAAGAAGAAACATCAAGAGGCAAAAAGCGTGAATGTATGGAAAGCTTGGAGATGGAAGGAAGCATGATGAAAACCTTCTGAGCTGAGGAGGGTATTAATTGGTTCCTTCCCGTGTTTCTGAACTCATTAAATATTTCTGCAGCCCATTAATTGCCATGTCTTTGGTTCCTCTTTTTACCCCCACATCTATTTAATTGACTAGTCTTGTTGATTATGCTTCTTATATACCTAGACAGTCTCTTCATTTCTCTGTTTTTGATCTTTTCCTCATTTCTCTACCAATGAACTTAAATCCATCTAGCCATTTCCCACCCTTATTTTGAAAAGCCAAATATTAAAGTATTTCTTTGTCTATAAATATGAATACTGTGGTACTTACCAGAGTTTTGAACCACTCAGACAGTATCTCATCAAGTCTCACAAGCTCTGTTAAGTGAGTGTCAAAGAATATTTCCATTTTATCTTGGGAAATTTAGAGACTAATTATCTCAAAATTAGAGCAGAAGCTTTATCTTATTCATCTTTTCTGAATTACTCTAGAACTAGATAATATTTACTATAGAAATTTTAAGTGATTTTTAAAATTCCTTCTTTTAACTATACTTCTACCAAAAGGGTAAAAATCATTAAAACTAAGCATTAAAAATATAAAGAGCACCATGAATTTGAAAGAGAGATGGAAAAAAATGCATAATTGGATAACCTCTATATCAGACCTAATGATTTCATTCAGCATGTTTAAGTGCCTAGTAAAGCAAAACGTCTTAGCTCTTCTGAATATTCTTTGTAAATATTTTTGGAGCCAGAAGAGGGCAGAATCTTATTTCTTAAGTAGTAACAAAGACAAAAAAAAAGAGCATGAAAAAGAAGGCATGAATGAAGAAGTATCTGATTAAGTCTAATTTCTGGTTATGTCTGATTAAGAGCTTTTTACTTTTGTGATTACCCATTCTCTTCAACAGAACACAGATTTTCCCATTTTCACTGAGATTGTCTAAAAAGAAATTAACATTAGTTTTATCAAATATAATTCTTGATTCCCTTTATTATGTAAGAAGTGGATAATAGTTTGATTTGCTTTTAGCTAGGAAGTGTCTTTCAGATTGCTTAAAAATGGGACTTTCAAAAAATAAAATAAGGAAAGCATTATAATTAATTAGGACATACATAGGTTGATTATGTATTTAAGAATATTTGATGAGTATCTACTGTGTGTTCCCCCCTTAGGGCAAAGGGGGAAAGCGAGAGAAGAGAGTTTGTAGTGTAACTGGGGAAATGGCTCACAGACCCTTAAATGACTATATAATCAAATACCAGGGAATGTAATAGAAACCCTTTGCAGTTCAGAAAGGAGAAGTCATTTGGTGTTCAGAATATAATAATTTTAAGACAGCTTGAAGTATTGAAGTAATGTTTGAGCTGAATATGAAGTTTTAAGTGAGCAGAGAAGAAAAAGAAAGCATTGACAGACGCAGGAGGCAATTTGGGCGAAGAGAAAGGGGTGTGTAGAGGACACCACCTGGTGGTTGGAGTAGAGGGTTTCCTGTTGAGGCATATCAAGAAAGCAGGTTGAGCAAAATACAATGGGAATTGTATTTTGGAGTGCCTTGAAACCTAGCAGAAGAGTTTAGGCCCAATGCTATAAGCAAGAAGTGGCTATTGCAGATTATTTAGTAGAGAATGAATTGATCTAATAGTGATTTGCAAAATTTGTAGATAGGTAGATTTGAGGCTGAGGAAATGTGAGAAGATGAGAAGAGCCTGAGCTAAGGAAAGGGCATTAGGAATATAAAATACTAAAACTGGAAATACTTCAACAGAGAAGTCTATGGACATATCAGTGCAAATGCTTCCCAAGCCTCAAATCTACTCACAGTAAGGGCTCTTAACTCCAGGTCTTTGGTTGTGTGCATTTTTCTGGGACTTGGGTCCATATATTTCTTTGGAATTCTAGAGGCATCTGTGTCCTTAAAAAAAAAAAGTTAGTAATAATTGATTTGGCAAAAGGAATAAATTAGAAAAATGAGGTTTATGTCTCAGATTTACTAGCTACAATTTTTTATTTAAGAAGGAAATATGTATTGACTATACATGTGTTTGAAATTAGTGTGAATAACTATGCAGATGTGAATTATTTTGATAGTCATGGCAAAACCAATGTAACCCACCTAGACAGTGTTTTCTGATGGAGTCAGCCCATTGGCTGTATGTAGTCCCTCTAGGTTCATCCCTGTCCTAACTCTTATCCTTGGGCTCATCAGGATACTAGACTTCCTCTGAGACTACTTTTTTATCTCATACCAATTTTTTAAAAGATTTTCCTTATTCCTCTGACATATGTCCTAGTGTTAAATTTCCAAGTAGTATGTATAAATCTTTGGGTATAAGTGAAAATCACCTTGGATAATCTCAGGGTATTCCATTTAAGACGTATGAATCTAGTTATAAAATGTCAACATATTTAAATCCAAGCACTAGGAATTTGTAAAGCAGAAGAGACCTTGACTCAGCAAAGTCGTATATTACTGCAGAGAATGTTCTGGTGTTTTGTGAAAGGGATTTGGCAATCTGCTTTTCCTTTCATTTTATTTTCATATGAGTTTTCTGAAGTTTGAATTTTTGTGTAGCATCTTCAGTTTTATTTTCCGGCAAAACAGGAGGAATTGTGTGTATGGGAAAAAGTTGATTTCATATAAAAAAATTGGACCAGTTTAGAGTAACGGTATTTTACTGTAATTCAGGCACATTATTACATTATCACTTAAATAGTAAAACTGTCTGTTGGCTACATGAATTTGTTTGGTACTTGGGTTGAAACATTGAGAAGAGTACATTCCAGAACAGAGCCAAGTTGGCTTCCGTTCATGCACAACAGATTGCCTGCTGCAAGTATAAATAGCCTTATTTTTTTTAATTGAATCACTTTCATGTTTTTCTTTATATATTTGAGGAAAAATAGAAAATAAAAGTTAGCTGATTGTTATTAGGAGCATTATTTGTCTTTCACTTGGGTTTATTTTAACATTCTTAAAATACTTTTAACTTTGTGCTCTTTCTTAGTAAACTGCTTTCAGATTAAACATTTCACTGTTTTCGGCATTCTATTTATGATTTTTCGCCAAAATGTAGTTATAAAAGAATCTGCTAGCTTTCCTTGTTGTAAGACAAAATTCCACATAATGAAAGGCCTCCAAAAGGAATAATTTGGTTCTAAGATTTAGAATGCCAACTAAATTGGAATGCTAACATATAGAACTGCTTTTTGTTAAAAAAAAAGTGCATTTTTCACCCATGATCTTTATGTAATATACATGTTTTAAATACATTTACAGTAACTATCTGAAGGTTAAGACTAATTCAGTTCCTTTTAGTATAGGCTGTTAGGCAGTAAAAATACGACTATATTTTAAACAAGAAAATGTTCATGTGCCATAATATTTATAGTAAATTATATAACAGTTTTAGATGATGTCGTATGTTACACTATATAAACTCTTTTCTTAAGCCAGACTCTTTGTATATATTATCTTTCAGTGATTGTACTCAGTGGTATAGTGTTTCACTTGATATGATTTTAATCACTGTTAGGTTGAACTTGAAAGAAAGTTGGAATCCGCAACTAAGTCTAAACTACATTATAAGCAACAATGGGGACGAGCTTTGAAAGAACTTGCCAGACTTAAACAGGTATGTAGTTTATAGCTGATGATGGATTATTCTTTTTATGCCTTTTCCTCTTGATTCTCTACAAGTTTGCATATTTGGCAATACCTGTTATGTTCAGAAGTCTGCATTTGAATCACCAGTGCTATTTTTGAGATTTGAATATCCATTGCTATTTTTTTGTTGTTGTTATATATAAGATCCTCCTTTTGTAAATTAAACACTGAAACTTCAAACTTTTAGGTCCTTTTCTGTAATTGCCAACTGTTCTCTTTCCCAGAAGAAGTTGGATAATTTCTTTTACTGTACTTAATAAAACTACCATTCTTTTCTTCAGTCTTAATTTCTTTCTATTGGGAATATCTTTGAGGGGAGAAACTTAAGGATAAATTAAAAAATTTAACATGTCCTCAAACTTAAGAACATATTTTAAATGCTATTCCTAAGAAGACACACTAACTTATTCAATTAAGGAAGGAATCACAGGGAATTTTTGCATAATTCTAAAAGAGTTTAAAAGTGATAGTTTACTGAATTCTACATTTTTTCCCTTCTGCTGATAACACATGGATCAATAGTGGTTAGCTTATTCTAAGTTTTGCTTTTCTTTTGATATGTCAGTTTTATTCTAAATGAAATTTGGTACATAGAGTCTTCTCAGATTTGAATTTTTCTTAATGTGTCTCCATAACCGTCAGATGCTATTAAGCATCTTTATGGTATTGCACTAAATGCTGACCACCTTCATAAAGGAGTATGTACTAGACTGCATGAGAATAAATAAGGCAAATTATGCTAACATAGCTTGTAGATAGTTGAGATTGTAAGTATAAAATAATGTAGTAGTCCTGTGTTAATCATAGGGGATATATTCCAAGATCCCTGGTGGGTGCCTGAAACCACAGATAGTACTGAGCCCTATATATACTGTTTCTTCCCTATATATGCATATGTATGATAAAGTTTAATTTATAAATTAGGCACAGTAAGAGATGAACAGCAATAACTAAAAACAGAATAGTTGTAACAATATACTGTAATAAGAGTTATTTGTTTCTATCTCAAAATATTTTATTGTATTCACTGTGCAATGATGTGAGATGATGCAGTGAAATGATATGTGATGGGGTGAAGTGTGATGACATAGCCAGTGTGATGCAGCATTAGGATTACTTGAATACAGGACGGAGATACCACAACTGACCTGATAACTGAGAGGGCTACTAAGTGACTGCCGAGTGGGTAGTGTGTACAGCGTGGCTATGTTCCACCAAGGGATGATTCGCTCCTGGGTGGGGTGGAGTGGGGCTGCGTGATTATTTCATCACACTACTAAGAATGGTGTGCAGTTATTTAGAACTTATGAATTGTTTCTCTGTGGAATTTTCCATTTAATATTTTTGGATCTTGACCGTGTGTAACTGAAAACCACTGAAAACAAAACCGCAGAGAGGGGGACCACTGTATTAACAATAGCAAATATTTTATATATGTTCACAGAGCTGAAGACAGATGAGTGAATAATCATATTTTGTACTGAGGGTCTCCTATATTCAAGGTACTGCCCTAGGTTTATAAATTATAAGTAAAACAAGTCTGTCCCCCAGGGAGCTTACAACTTAGTACTAGGGAAGAAAGCTATAAATACAACATTTACTACCTAATTGTAGTAGCCCTGAAAAGAGCCATACAGAGTACATTGATGTAATAGGACTTAGGAAAGGTGGCATAGAAGAGGCAGTGTTTGAGATGGACCTCTTTACTTCTGCAGCTTGGCAATTTAACTTCTCTATTATTCTCTTTTATATGTTGAAATTTTCCCTCACAGATTGTTCTGAGAATTAAATAAGTGGATTTAAAAGCATTTAATAGTGTTTGTATATAGTACGTGCTCAATAAGTGGTAATTGTCAAAAAAGGGAGATGAGCCGTAAAGCTATTGTGTAGTGTTCTTGGTTTCAGTCAGCGGGCACCCAGTTTAGATGGTAGCTTTAGATATTGATGAACAGAACAAATGTTGGAAGTACTTATGACTCACTGTTCAAAGAAATGATAGGCATCAACAATTTTAAGTCTAGAGAACAAGAGAATATTGTTTTATAGTAACAGCAATAGGGGAGTAGAGTAGAATATAGTCCGAATAATAATACTTTATATTGGGATGATAGTTTTAATAGATTTTCTGTAAAAACTGTACAGAGGGGAAAAAAACAGATGTAAGGGCTAAATGTTCACATCTGTGTCGGTAGGTATGCTCCCTAAAGTTGGTGTATAAAGAGATGAGAGTGCGTTGAGTCTAAAGAAACTTCTGTAGTTAATTGCATTTTTTTCATTTTTTTCCATTCATTCAGCAAGTGCTTATTGAGAAGGCTCTGAGTACTTGCTGAATGAATGGGAAAAAAATGAACAATTGCATCTTGGCATCATGGTAGATGCTCTTGATACAGCAGTTTTCTCCCCTGGGGAACCCCAAGTTCATCTAATATTTAACAATCATATCACAAGGCAGTGAGCAATGCAAATGAAAATATGAGGAAAACAAGAAGACAATGGGTTATCATTGTATTTTGTCACTCAAAGCTAGGGGAGAAATGTTTCAAATATCATTATTGTATTTGAAATCATTTAAAATTTCCAAACAGTACAAGGGGAAGAAATGGAAGATAGTTCCTATCATTGAAAAACTAGCAGCGTGAAGGCAAAGAGGCTAATACAGTGATAATTAATTATAAGGCAGGGGCATCAAATTCATTTTCACCGGGGACCACATCAGCCTCGAGGTTGCCTTCAAAGGGCTGAGTGCAATTTTAGGACTATATAAGTGTAACTACTCCTTAACTAGGGACAAGGAGCTCAGTGCTGTCGCCAGGTAGAGACAAGGTGGAGGGCCAGAATCAGTCCGTAGGCCTTGTGTTTGCCACCTGTGTTATAAGGCATTACCAAAATTAGTTATGAAAAGATGGGCGTGTGTTAGTTGCTGATTAGGGCATTTCTTTTGGAGAAATGAGTAATAATTATTGAAAGAGATAATGTCATCGTAGTGTCATGTTTCTTATTAAGAAATATCCACACAAAAGCTTTTTACTTTGAGTAAACTGGTTGTTATGTTCATATGTGTAAATTGACAGATGACATTGTTTTCATTGAGATAATTCTAAAAATACAAGTAAATAAACAATGTCCTGAGTGGAATCTTCCAAGTTAGTGACTCTGTCAGTGTTACATTGAGATACTGAAGTAGTCTCCTTCAAAAGGAGACCCACCCAATTACCCCTTACAAACATGCATCCTTATACACTTACTGTCATCTTTATCTTTACATTTGATCCATGATTTTCTGTTTACTCTCCCTTTGTATGTATTTTTTACCCTCTTGCCTAAAAACCATTGACAAAGCAATTTTAGCTATTTTTTCTTAATAATAGAGTCACAAAAGTCCAAAGGCCTCCTTTCTTTTGAGTTATTGTAAGAGTATTAAGAAGAAAACAATGTTAAATTACTGATTCAACTGTAAACTACTATGTCATGAAAGAAAACCGTTTCTTTTTATGAATGCAGTGATCTTAATTACAGACCAATTCTATTCCTTATCCCACAAATGTTCTGCTTGAGAAACAACACTGTAAACAGATTAGAAGTCCAATAGGAACCATTGATGTTCTATAGACCACATTTGAGGCACACTTTAAGAAGAAATGTAACAGACATTGGGATTACCAAAGTGAATCGTGCTCTGCCACTAACTGTCCTTGAAAGATTAAAATTAATAACTTTATCAAATAGGCACAATTTATATGTGTGAAAGTTACTCCGATTTTTTTACAGAAATGTTTTATTAAAAACACTGTGTTTGAATATAAAGTTGGAATTGTCTGCTTTTGTTCAGAGAATTGTTTGTGCAACATTTTGTTTAAATTGGATTAGTACCATGTTAATTTTACATTGCCTCTGGTGAACAGCCACGGGACTATAATCTCTGCCAGTAATTTGTCACAGCAGAATCCTCTGGAGGGCCATACAAAACATTTGTGTAGTACAGATTAGACAGCAAAAGTCATATCTTAGATTGTTAATAAATGTTAATGACAAAACCCAGCTGGTAAAGCTTGGAAATAAGATCTAATGCTTGGTGCCTATTGCCAAAAGAATGTTTAAACAGAGATTTCCATTACTCAAAGGTGAACTAGTACAGTCAATCTGTGAATTAAAAAATCATAACCTTCTAATTATTTAAAAACAACCTTTCAGATTCACAAACATAAAAGTCTCTGTTTCCAAGTTGTAAACTTTGGGTTTTTGGGGGGTGGGCGGTTGGTAACTGGGTAGGCAATAGCTATAAAATATTAATAAGTATCACATAAAATGGGCCCTAATTAGAAAACAAGGAAATGATACCCAAACATTCTGGATTTGGTATCTTTGATATATATACTGTGTAGCACTGACTTTATGAAGTTCTAGCTATGATACATTTTAGGGGTAATTTAGTTTCCTTCTCCTCCCCCCCCATCTCCATGAAAATATACTATGGAAATATTTTTAAACCAAAACAAATACTTGAATTCAATTGTACTACAAATATTCAAGTTAAGGTGATCACTTTAATCCTTGTGTTGAGGAGTAAGAACTAAGATTTTGGGTAGAATGTGGGTCCCTTACCATATTTGTGCACAGTAGATCTGTTTAAAACTAAGCTGATATATTTAGTTAAAACAACACAGACTTCATTGGCTGACATCAGCACTATCTTGTCCAGCCTCCTGCTTATCCACTCAGAGTAATTAATTTGATTAATTTATAAGTAATTTAGCCAGGGATAGGATGTAAATCTTTGTTTAAGAAAACAGTTGGAGGTCCAAGTCTTGGTTAAAAACTGTGTCTTGAAAGCATCCAGGCCCTCCTACTGACTTGTCAGCTCTGGGTTATTTTCAGAAAACTTTACTTGAGTTCCTTAGTTTAGTTGTAAGCTTTTTTCCCACAGACATACATGATATGTGTGAGTGGGAGAGTACATAGTGGCCACTTTTTAGCCGCTGTTTAGTCTAGTGTATGTATGTTTACATCTCCTCTCTGGATTTATAGGCAGCCAAGGCAAAATAAAGATTATACTCTCTTGATTGAGGAGTCTTTAACCCAGAGCACCTGGCAACAGAAAGGATTTCTTTCACTAACCTCTACTTTTTGTGTGTACATGTGTGATGATTATTAATGCTGGATTCTTGATTAAAAATTCAAGGCTTTCTTTATATGCTTTAGAACTAAAATGTTTCAAGTTTTATAATGTTAAAATTTTATAAAGTAACCTAAAATGATCAACTTTTTATTTTTTTCTGCTTGCAAATTTACTTGCTCAGTGGTAAAAAAAAAAGGTAGCACCAGTAACCTAATCTCCTCCTCAGGCAGATATAACAATTTGGTGTACTTTTCCTTTTTTTAAAAAATAATTTTTTAATGAAACATATTGTACACTCCAAAGAAGAAAAAAGATTCTTATACACCACAACCCCCACCTCCTAGGTTAAGAAACAAAGCGTTATCAATGCTTGAGAAGTCCTCTGTGTCTTCTCAACTGTATCCTCTCCAGAGGTAATTACTTTCCTGAATTTGGTATTTACTATTCCTTTGCTTTTCTTTATCATTTTATATTTAAAATGTTGATAAACCACACTGTTTCCTTTTGTGTGTTTTAAAACTTTATATACATGAGATCATTCTTTGAATTATTCTTTTGTGACCACCTTATGTGACTCAGAATTATTTGAGATTTAGCTATTTTGATGCTACCTCTAGTTAATTTTTATTACTTTATAAAACTTAAACATATGAATATACCACTATTTATCCAGTCTTCTCTGAGTAGACATATTTTTTCTAAGTTTTTTTTTTAATTTATGGATTTGAGAGAGAGAGAAACATTGATTTGTTGCTCACTTATTTACACATTCATTGGTTGATTCTTGCGTGCACCCTGACTGGGGATAGAACCTACAACCTTGACGTATTGGGATGATGGTCTAACCAAATGAGCTACCTGGCCAGGGCCCCCAGTTTTCTTTTAATAAGACAACACAATCTACATGTAAGAGAGGTATAAAAGTTTCTCTAGTGTTTATATCTAAAAGTGGAATTTTTCTTAGTAGGGATTGCTCATTTTTTTCTCTTCACAAAATATTGTCAAATTACTTTCTAAAGTGGCTGCGCAAATCTGCAGCTCCTGTGTGCAGTTCCTGCTGTGTGGTATGTAGTAGTCATTCTTCACACCACGTGCAATGGCAATTGAGATGTGTTAACTTTTTCCAGTTTAGCGGGTATTAAATAGTATCATGTTGTAGCTTGAATGTTTGTTTCCCTGATCGACTTTGAGCATTGTCTCATATGTTTATTAGCCACTTACATGTCCTTATTGTGGAATGGCTTTTTAGGTCTTTTGCTCAAAAAAAAAGTAAATCAATAGGTAATTAGTATTTTGGAGTCACCAGATACAGAGTTTGAAATAACTACTAATACTGTGTTCTAGAAAGTAGGTGATGGCAAGGAAATGTAATGATGAAGTGGAATCTTTTGAGTCATATAGAAATGCTGGAACTGAAAAGTATTGTGAGTGAAATAGAAGACTTAAGAGCAGATTAAGCATAGCAGAAGCAAGGATGTGTGAAGTCAGTAAAAAGTATCCAAACTAAAGCAAGAGAAGGGGGAAAAAAGATGGAAAATAGCAGCAAAGACCATAAACAACATATGGGATAGAGTATATGAGACTGACTACCTTTTGTGTAACTGCAGACCCCTGTCTTACTCCATTTGGGCTGCTATAACAAAATACCACAGACTCCGTGGCTTATAAACAACAGAAATCTGTTTCTCACTATTGTGGAGGCTTAAAGTCTAAGATCAGGGTGCGTACACCTTGTCAGGTTCTGTGTCTGGTGAGGGTCTGCTTTTCAGTTCATAAATGGCTATCTTTTTACTGTGTCTTTACAGGGCAGAGGGGCTAGGGAGCTTTGTAAGACCTCTTTTATAAGGGTATTAACCTCATTCATAAAGACTTGCCTCCATGACCTAGTCACTTTCCAAAGGCCCTGTCCCCTGACACCATCACATTAGGGATTAGGTTTCAACATAAGAATTTTGGGAGGATGCAAACATTCAACCTATAGCAACCTCCTGGAGAAAATAGAAAGTGCAGGGAGGAAGCAATATCTGAAGAAATACTGGATGAGAATTCTATAAAAGTGAAAAAGATATCAAGTCATAGATTCAAGGATATCTACTAACTCTCAGCAGGAAAAATACAAAGTAAACCACATCTAGATGCATCATAGAAAAATTGTCAAAAAGCAAAGAAAATCTTAAAAAGCTCTAGGGGTGGAGGGAGACATCACCTTCATAGGAGCAGCAATAAGACTGACTGATGGCTTTTCAGCAGACGTGAAGGAGTCCATAAGACAATGGAATAAAATATCTAAAGTACTGAAAGAAAATAACTACCAACTTAAAGTTCTGTACCCAGTGATAACGTCCATAAATGGAATTGACGTAAGACTTTCAGACAAGTGAAATTAGAAAATATTTTGAACTTAAAAGTAATGTAAATGCAACATATCAAGACATGAGACTTAGCCCTGGGTGGCGTAGCTCAGTGGATTGAGTGCGGGCTGTGAACCACAGTGTCGCAGGTTCGATTCCCAGTCAGGGTACATGCCTGGGTTGCAGGCCATGACCCCCAGCAACCGCACGTTGATGTTTCTCTGTCTCTCTCTCTCTCTCTATCTCCCTCTCTTCCCTCTCTAAAAATAAATAAATAAAATCTTTAAAATAAATAAAAAAGACATGAGACTTAATAAAAGCTGTTCTCAGGAGAAAATTTATAACCTCGAGTGCCCTTAGAAAATAAGAAAAGCATAAAATCTATTCTCTTACCACTTTCAAACAGTCAGTAAAAGAACAAGACATTAAGGAAATTAGAAGCAAAAGAAATAATCCAGATGAGTAAAACTTAATGAAACAGGAGGAAAATATACAACAAAGTAAAGTAAAAAGTTGTTTTTTGAAAGGAACCTCCTCCGTGGCAATGAGTATTCAAAGACAAAAAGAAAAAAAACACTAGGTCCTAATACCAGGAATAAAAAGTGGGGTGGGGCTGCACATTCCACAGACATGTACAGAGATAAGAGAGTGGTATGAAAATTTTCATGTGGTTTTAAGAAATAGAACTTACAAAACTGACACAAGAAGAAACAAAATATAAGTAGTTATATAGTTATTAGAGAAATTGCATCCGTAGTGAAAAACCTTCACACAAAGAAGTCTTCAGAACCAGAAGAATTCACACTTGAATTTTAGTAAACATTTTAGAAATAACACTAAATTTATACAATTGTTTTTGGAAGCTAGGAAGAGGGAACACCTCTTACTTTTTTTAAATGAGACCAGCATAGTCTTGATCCTAAAATCTGATAAGGATATTATAAGAACAAAATAAATTGGCCAGTCTCATGAACTGTAAGATATAAAACTTACAAGTATCACAGTCAGGTTTATTTATTAAACAAAGGCAAAGTTGGGTATTTACCACATAAAGGGGCAAAGATTAAGTGATCATATAAAAATGCAGAAAAAGAATTGCTCCATAATAAGTCTTATCAAACTCAGAATGGAAGGAAAATTTCTTAATCTAATAAAGGATATTTACATAAGAACAATCTTTCTTAAGGAAAGTTTTTTCCTGAGGTCAGGCATAAGAGAAAGATGCCCTCTATCACCATTTATCAACATTGTACTAAAGGTTCTAGCCAGTGTAATAGGCCAAAAGAAAGGGTGGATCAGTCACAAAGGAAAAAGCAAAACTGTCACTATTTACAGATGACACTATTATATGCTTAAAAAACCAAAAAGTGTCTGCAGGTGACCTACCAGAATTAATGACTTAGTAAGTTTGTGGGAAACAAAGTCAGTATATAAAGAGTAATTTAAGTTCTCTATACTAGATACAACTAGAGAAGGGAAATTTTCAAACTCTACCATGTAAAACAGTACCTAAAAACACTAGGAGCACATTCAAAGGAAGATATTACTCTTAGTACATAGAGAAGGATAAAATATTACAGAAAACCTAAATAATGGGACAGGTACACCATGTTCACTGATTAAAGAATCAATGTTTTTGGCCAGATTGATCTGTAGATTCAGCATAATCAAATCCCAGCAGTACTTTTTTTTCCAGCCCTAGAAACTGAAATTTATATGAAAATACAGGGGTTAAGAATAACTAAGAAAATTTTGAAGAACAGCCAAAGGTTGAAGACTTTTTCAGATATCAAGAGTTATTATCACAAGACTTAAACAGTAACTAAGAAAGTGTACTTTTAATGGAAGGATCCAGACAATCAGTCAGAAGGTCCAGAAACAAACCTATACATACAGTGGGCAGAGGTGACAGGACTGGTGATAACTGCTAAGCAGTGTGTGGTGGGGTGGGGGGTGGTGTTTTACAGTAAGTATTGCTAGGTCTATTAGAGCTCTTATATGGGGAGAATTCAATTGTATATGAATTACTGATCTAAATGAACCTTCAAGAGGGTAACAAAGGAGTATTTTTAAGACTGAGGCAAAAACTTTCTTAAATTGGACATAGAAGCACTAGCCAAAAAAAGTTTAAAAAGCCCGACAGGTAAATTTGGGCTATATTAAAAATAAGTCAAAAATACCATTATGGCAGTAAAAAGGCAAGACAGAATAGTGGGAAATATCTGGAATTTAAGTAAGTGACGAAGGACTTACCCAGTATATAGGTGGGTCAAAAGTAGGTTTACCATTTATATAAAAAATACAATTAATAAATAATATGAAAAACTTTCCCATACAACTATAAACCTCTTTTTGCCCCTCCCTGTATATAAAGAACGACAAACATCAATAAAGAAAGATGGATAGCCAAATAGAGCCAAGTATCAAGTAATTGAACAGGAACTTTGTAAAAGGAGATAAATGAATGCCATTAAAAATATTAAAACATGTTCAGCCTCATTAGTCTTTGAAAAAATGCAAAATAAAGTCACAATGAGAAACTATTACATAATCTGTAAGAACAGCCTAAATGAAAAAAAAAAATGACATTACCAAATGTTTGCAGGAACATTGAACACAGCAGTGCTCGCCTGGAAGTACAAATTTGCACTACCACTTGGAAAACTGATGATATTTACTACTACTGAAATTCTCATACCCTTATCACCCAGCAGTTTGAATCATAGGTACATAACCAATAGAAACGCATACAAATATGGACCAAAGGATGTGTACAATATGTTCATATTAGCTTTATAATACAAAACTGGAAACTAACCCAAATGTCCCTCAGTGGTGGAATGAATAAATTGTATATTTCCAATGGAATGCCAAATAGGAACTTGAATCATCAATTACACATAATAATAAATTTGAAAATGATGTTAAGTGAAAGAAGCCAGCTATAAAGTAGTATATACTGTCCAATTGCATTTATATAAAGTTCAAAGCAGTCAAAACTTAATCATGATGTTAGGAAGTAGGGTAGTAGTTATGTTTGGGGGAGGATGGAAACACAGGGGCATCTAGGGTTCTGAGCATTTTTTGTTTCTTGGTCTGGATGGTGGTCGAGTGGTTCATTTTGTGAAGTTTTATCAAAGTGTACACTTGTGATTTGGCAGTTTTCTGTTACTCAATAAATGTGTGTTTGTTTTAAAGATGTATTCAGGATGACACATACCTATTGGTCTAGCTCTTTTATTTTGAGGTTCTGTCCTAAAGAAAGAAAAGCACCTAGCTCTAAAAAAATATGTAGAAACATTTGTGTGTGACATTAGACAACAGGGTGTTTATTTACAGCATTGCTCATAGTAACGAAAGTCTGTTATTGAGAGAGTGGTTGGAGAAAAGCATGGAATATGCATTCTGTGGAATGTTACACATGTATTTTAAAGACACTTCGTCATGTGCGTAGGTTTTTGTATGAGCCTGGAGTAAAGAGTGGAAAGGCGTATTGTTATCTGAGATGGGAGTAGAATTAGTGACAGTGTAGGGACAATTACTGAATGTTTCTGGGTTCATTTTTGTGTAATTAACCATTTCTTAGATGCTGCTCTTGCCATTGATCGTTGGGGCAATTTATTGTGTTGTCATCAGACTCTCTCTTCCCTTCAACTTCTGTTATCTTATGCCATTAAGCTAACCTCAGTTACAGAGTGGACCATGAAAGATTATGGTTTATAACAAGAGGAGAAATAATGGAAAGAGTTTTAAAAGAGAACCTGCTCATTTCTAGATAATATGCAAATCATAGAATTGGTAGTGCATGGCTGTATGCCGGATACTGTCAAACAGGATTAAAATCACGAAAGTTACATGAAATATATTTATTTTCTAACATTAAGGATCTGGCTTATTTCTTTCCAGCGGGAGCAAGAAAGTCAAATGGCTCGCCTTAAAAAGCAGCAAGAAGAATTGGAACAGATGAGACTACGTTACCTGGCTTCTGAGGAAAAAGATACAGTAAAAACTGAGCGACAAGAATTGTTGGATATAAGAAACGAATTGAACAGGTATAGTAACTAGAACATTACATTTCTTTTTCATACAAAACAGACGTTCCAATAGGACAACCTCTTATACTTTTTTTTTTTTAATCTTCACCTGAGGATATGCCCAGAAAGAGAGGAAGGGAGACTGAGAAACATCAGTTGGCTGCCTCCCATACGCGCCCTGACTGGGGATTGAACCTGTAGCCTTTTTGGTGCGTGGGACAACACTCCAGCTGAGCCCACAGCCAGGGTTAGGACAACCTTTTAATTGGTCATTGGTCTGGGGAAAGTATGTCAGGTCTTTCAAGAATAAAGCAGATCATATACTATAAAATATAGCTGATTTGTAAAGTCACGCAAAAGAACATTATTACACTCAAAATTTTTTATCATGAATGTAGCTGTCATAAATCTATTTAGCTTTTTCATTTCCATTCATAGCATTAGTATCTTAAAATTTATATTTGTGTAACTACAGGATTATTGCTACTGTTTCAAGATAATTGTATTGAATTTTTAATTATAAAAAATATAAGAAATTTCTAATTTAATTACAATAATAATGTAAATAATAGCTTTTATTTATTGAACCCTAATCATGTGCCAAGAGCTATTTTAAATGCCTCACATGCCTGTTTTCTTTTTTTTTTTATCTTCAAGGCAAGTTTTTGAGGAAGCTATTATCCCCATTTTAGAGATTAGGAAACCAAGAATTAAAGATATTTAAGTACCCTTTCCAAGGTCACACAGCTAGTAACTCATTGAAGCCAGAGTTCAGACCTGATTCCAAAAGTCATATTTTTAACTCCTCTGCTACACAGGGCTTCTCTGTAGTGTCACGTTCATCTTAGTTGCAATTTCAGCAGCATTTCATGTTAGAAAAGTCATCTTTAGGAAGTAGCTTAAGAACAAATTTGGAGTTGAGTTTTAGGGAAGACTTTTTAACTTAGTTTATCAAGAAATACTATTTCTGTTTTAGTAAAGCATACTGTCTTAGCTTGGGGTGCCATAAAGTACCATACCATGGATGGGTGGCTTAAACAATAGCAATTTATTGTCTCTCAATCCTGGAGGGTAGGGTTCAAGATCACTTGTCAGCATGGTAGGTTTCTGGTGAGGACTCTATTCCTGACTGGCAAACAGCTGCTTTCCCACTGTCCTCACATGGTGGGAAGGGGGCGAGCAGGCTCCCTGGTGTACCTCTGTGCAGTGGCACTGATCCCATTTAGAGGTCCCCATCCTCACAATCTCATCTAAACTTAATCATCTCCAAAAAGACACAGACCATCACATTGGAGAATAGAGCTTCAGCATATTAATGTGAGGAGATGCAGTTCAGTTCATTTGACAAAATATCCCATGTATAACATCTCCATGTGTGAGCTGGGAAAACTCAGTCACTATATTAGGTGGGTTCAGAGCTGAATTAAGTAAGTACATTTAGGATATTCATGTATAAATATCAATTGGAAAAGGTCATGGTCTACGGTGCTATACTATAAGGCTCAATTCATGCTATTTTTTTTATTCAGCAAATGTTTATATGACATCCACTGTGTTGTAGACTTGGAAGATGTAACAAATTAATTATAATATGATCCTTGCCTTTCAAAATTTTGCTATCATATAGTCATGCATTGCTTAATGACAGGGATACATTCTGAGAAATACATTGTTAGGTGATTTTATCATTATGTGAACATCACAAAGAACACTTACACAAACCTAGATGGTAGAGCCTACTACACACCAGTGCTATAGGGTATAGCCTATTGTTCCTGGGCTGCAAGCCTGCATAGCACGTTCCTGACAAAACAATGACAGATTAAATCAAACACAAGAGAAAATGACGCAGTCAAGAAATGCAATAAATAGATGTATAAGGCTGCTGCCTGCACGAGTTTATAGAAAACTGTAAATAGAAAGAGTACACTCTAAAATAAAGATAAAAAAATACAGTATAATAAAAACATAAATCGGTGAGATAGGCACTTATTATCACTATCGGGTATTATATACTGTACATAGTTATGTGCACTACACTTTTATATGGTGGACGGTGCGCTGGTTGCTTACACCGATGTTACAGACACGCTACTCACTGCATTCTGACCTTAGCATGGCCACCACGTCACTCGGCAATGTGTGACTATAGCACTTTTCTGGTTTCAGTTTAGCAAATGTTTATTAAGCCTCTGTTGTTTGCTAAGTGCTGTTTTAGTGGCTTAAATGAAGATAACCATTTTCTCTATCAAATTCATAGGTCATACAAACTTGAATGTTATCTTTAATAGCTTAATAAATTAGGATTCAGAGAGAACTGAATCCGACAAAATTAAATATTATAGTCAAAAGCAGAATGAGTCCTCTGTATAAATAAGAAAAATCTTTTTTATTATAACCCTTTAACTTCTTAAATTTTACTACATTTTATTGATTGTGCTATTATGTCCTGATATTTTCCCCTTAGCCCCTCTCTACTAAGCACCCCTCACTCCTTAGGCATTCCTGCCACCATTGTTCCTGTCCATGAGTCGTATGTGTAAGTTCTTTGGCTACTCCATGCTATACTTTACATCCCCATGGCTATTCTGTGACTGCCTATTTCTACTTCTTAATCCCTCACCTCTTCACCCATTCCCCTACAACCCCTCCCATCTGGCAGCCATCAAAACACTCTGTATCCATGATTCTGTCTCTGTTCTTCTTGTTTGCTTAGTTTTTTAGTTTCAATTGTTGATAGATATGTATTTTTGCCATTTTATTGTTCTTAAAATCGATGATCATCTGTTTCTTAAATAAGTTCCTTTAACATTTCATATAATAATGGTTTAGTGATCATCAACTACTTTAGTTTTTTGTCTGGGAAGCTCTTTATCTGCCCTTTGATTCTGAGTGATATCTTTGCTAGGTAGAACAGTCTTGGCTGTAGTTCTCTGCTTTTCATGACTTGGAATATTTCTTGCCAATCCCTTCTAGCCTGAAAGTTTCTTTTGAGAAATTAGCTAATAGTCTTAGGGGAACTCCCCTATAAGCAACTTCTTTTCTCTTTCTGCTTTTAAGATTCCCTCTTTATCTTTAACCTTTGGTGTTTTATTTGTTTTTTAAAAATATATTTTATTGATTATGCTGTTACATTTGTCCCATTTGTTTTCTGCCCTGCACCCCCCTCCTACCCCTTAGTTCATGTCCATGGGTTGTACATATAAGTACTTTTGCTTCTCCATTTTCTTAACCTCCTCTTATATCTATTTTGTACCTACCAATAGTTAGGTACAAAAGTTATGCTTCTTATTTCTTGTACCTTTTCCCCCATTCTCCCCCCACTCCGATAACCCTCCATGTCATCTCCATTTCTGTGATTCTGTTCCTGTTTTAGTTTGCTTAGTAGTTTGGGTTTTTTTTTTTATAACCTTTGACATTTTAATTAAGATGTGTCTTAGAGTGGGTCTCTTTGTATCCATCTTGTTTGGGACTCTCTGTACTTCTTGGACTTGTATATCTATTTCCTTCACCAAATTAGGGAAGTTTTCTTTCATTATTTTTTCAAAGAGATTTCCAGTGTCTTGCTCTTTCTCTTTCCCTTCTAGCTAGCACCTGTGATGCGAATGTTGGACCTCTTGAAGTTGTCCCAGAGGTTGCATACCCTATCATTTTTGGGGATTCTTTTTTCTCCTTGTTGTTCTGGTGGGTTGTTTTTTGCTTTCTTATGTTCCAAATCATTGATTTGATTCTCAGCTTCCTCTGCTCTACTGATGTTTCCCTGTAAATTGTTCTTTATTTCAATTACCAAACCCTTCATTTCTGACTGGGTCTTTTTTATGCTGCTGAGGTCCTCACTAAGGTCTTTGAGCTCTTTATAACCATTGTTTTGAACTCTGCATCTGATAGATTGTTTATCTACATTTCATTTAGCTCTTTCTCTGGAGTTTTGATGTGTTCTTTCACTTGAGTAATGTTTGTCTCCTCGTTTTGGCAGCCTCCCTGTGTTTGTTCCTACGTATTAGGTAGAGCTGCTTTGACTCTGTGTCTCAGTAGTGTGGCCTAACATAGTAGGTGTCCTGTAGCACAGCCTCCCCATCACCCAAGCCAGGTACTTGTGGTGCGCCCTTTGTGTGGGCAACGTACACACTTCTCTTGTAGTTGAGCCTTGGTTACTATGGGCAGATAATGGAAGGGATTTACCCAAACCATTCAGCTGCAAGGATTGGCTGTGACCACGTACTACCAACCTCCACCTTCCAGGCAGGGGCAGGGTGGTGGTGCTCTGACATGGTTTCTAGCTTTCCACTGGGTGTACTGGCCCTGGGGTTTCCTGGGTGGTACAGACCAAGGTCAGCCCCCACCTGTGTTTTGCCAAGGGCTGCCCTGCTTGACCTATAAAGCAATCTAAATGACTGCTACTTGTGCTGGGATTGGAGATTCCTGAATCTAGGCTGGCTGCTGCTATTACCAGGCCTGCGGCTCACTGAGGCTAGCTGTGACTTGTTTGAGAGGATTTAGGAAGTTGTGCAGCATGACCCAAGACCCCATTAATATGGAAAAACAGCTTGGGTAAGCTTATAAGAAGGCAAGTCAAATAGTATTAGCCAGGTTGATAGTCTCGGATAAGGTCCACCTTTTAGGTTCTGTAGCTTTGTGGCGCAAAGGTTTAAAAAAGTCACAATGGCCTTTGCTCACCTTGATGCCAGACACTCCAGTGTCTCCCAGTATGCCACTGGTGTCTTACAGCTGCTACCCTGCTGTTGGAGCTCAGAGGGAGTGAGTCTGAGTAGGTGAGTCCATTGTGGGTTCTTTAAGAGGAACTGCTTGGGGCTCCAGCAGTTTCTTTCACTGATTCAATCCTCACTGGTTTTTGCAGCCAGAAGTTGTAGGGACTTACCTTCCTGGCACTGAAACCCTGGGCTGGGGGGCCTGGTGTGGGGCTGGGACTCCTCGCTCCTGAGATCTCTCCCAAATTTTTATCTACCACACATGAGTGTGGGAGCAGCCTGTTCCACATCTGCACCCCTGCTACCAGTCTGAATGGATGTGGTTTCTTTAATTTTCTAGTTGTCAGACTTCTATTCAACCCGATTTCTGACAGTTCTGAATGATGGTTGTTCCATATTTTAGTTGTAATTTTGATGTGGTTGTGTGAAGAGGTGAGCCATGTCTGCCTATGGCACCATCTTGACCGGAAGGCCTAAGAAAAATTTAAGTGATAGACATATTTAAAAAACAGTTCACATAAGGAAGCCTTGGAGGATTTAAGTGGCCATTAATTAATTAACAGTGTGACATGGCTGCCAAAAGCCAGTAGAGTTAGGGATATTCATAAAAGTAGTGTTCAGTACTCAGCACCTCTAGGGTGTTCTTAACCAAGTGCAATGCACTTGGCTAAGGGAAATCAGCTACCTAGAGAGCTTCCAATGGAGTGTGACCAAGAAGTTTTTTTTTTTCTTGTATTTTTTCCCATTACCATTTAGTCCCCTTTGCCCCCTCTGCCCTGCAATCACCACACTGTTGTGTTGAAGTGGTTCTAAGATTAAGGGATATTGAACTTGAAGAGAACTCTTGGGCAGAGTATGTAATAGATAGCTGCCTTTACGTATCTGGAAGGTTCTGATATTAAAAAGAAGTAAAGTAGTAGGTTACCCTCTTGAGCAGAATCACAGCTAGATATTAGAAAGCATAAAGGCATACTAAGTTCAGTATGAGAAGGTACTTTGTAGATCTTCAACAGAAGTTCTACAAAATAGTAGCTTCCTAGTGACAGGAAGTGTATGAATGGAGTCCAGACACAGTGTTTGTCAGGGAAGTGAAGTTTCCTTTGATATGATTATGGGCTTCATTAACTACAGGGTTCTAAGATCCTATAGTTACCACAATTGATGATTTGCATTTCAGTAAAGCTTTGGTAGAGATGAGCAATCAGGTGTGTGAAAGGTTTGTCCTTTATGTATAAACAGATGAATGAGGAAATGGTTGAACTTTTTGGTACATAATTTGTTGTATGTCATTAATTTGCCTAAATTACCTCTTCCTCCAAAAGAGCCATAAGAATTAGGACAGGGGAAACAACTATTCAGAAATCTTCCCTTATGCATGCACGTGAATTGCTCAAATGGATACCAGTATCCCATTAACCACTTGGTTTCCACCCCAGTCCCAAAGCACAGTGCCTCTCTGTTTAGGCTTTTTGTTTTTTCCCCGAAAACAGATGGAGATATTTGGTGTCCTTGAACAGTGTTCTTCACTTCTCAATGTTTTTGTGAATCAGTTGAAGTTTCAGAGGGTCATGTGAACAAATGAAGCTGTGTTCTACCAACAGATCCACACCCTCTCTGGGGCCCGTCCTCTTGTCCGTCAGAGCAGGACTCGCTTCGCAGTGGCTCTTCCTCTTGCCCACTGCACGTGTAAACTCAGGAGTGAGTTTGGTTCTCATTGGCTCACTTGCTGCGAACACCATCTAGAAGCAGGGGTTTCGATGCAACTACTTTATCCTGCTTATAAAGACAAACTTGGGAGTATTTGCAAATTAAAACATTTTTGTAGCCAGTTACATAAAGTTACATTTTAATTGTACATTCTAAATTAAATTAAAACATACTCCTTGTCCGCGCTTGCCTTTACTGTCATTTAGTAAGCACGTTCTTCCTTCTCAAGACAGTTTGATTAACGATACCCTGTTAGAAATACCCAAACCCCAGGCTGGCACCTGCTCTCCTTTCTTACTTGAAGAATCCATACAAAGTCTTAACATGTACATTTATAGAATTTCACTTTCTATGAATCATTAGTGAAATAAACTTCATAACAGTAAGGACTTTTCTTCTTGATTCATTAGTGAAAAAAGTAGTATACAGCACTGCATATATAATATTACTTTTTTAGAAAAATATGTATTAATAAAATATGTATACATGTACATTTTTAATTGAAAAGCAATACAGAAAATTATTATTTAGATTGATCTTTGGATGAGATCTTTGGATAAGATAACTATTTTATTTTTTACACACTTCCAAAATTTCTACAGTTTTCATGTACTTTATAATTAGAAAAACAAGTATTGTTTTTAAAACTGTTTTTGTAAGTGTGCTAACTCCGACCTGCCAAGTGTAACACTGGTTTTTGTTTTCTTCCTGAAAATACTACTAAACACGTATTTTACCATTAAATCATTTTGTTTTAAATGGCGTTGTTAAGAAAATCAAAACAATATTTGTTGCTTGCTAGAGTGGTGTTTGTTCTTGACTTCTCAGGTTAAGGCAACAAGAACAAAAACAGTACCAGGATTCCAAAGAGATTGCAAGTGGAAAAGTGGATGGTCCACATGGCAATGCATTGGAAGGAGGTTTGGATGATTATTTGACTCGCCTAATAGAAGAAAGGGATACTTTGATGAGGACGGGTGTGTATAATCACGAGGACCGAATAATAAGTGAACTTGACCGACAGATCAGAGAGGTTTTGGCAAAAAACAGTACCAGTAATTAATAACATTTGGAAAATCTTTATAGACTCCAGGTCCAAATTTTAATTTCATTGTAAAACCCTCAAATGAAGGTAAAATGGATGTTTTAAGATGCAATTTTCAATTTTTATAAGCAAAATTTTATATGCTATTGTATAGTATTTATTTGATTTTATTTACTTTATGCTACCTCCTATTCTGGTTTCATTTGTAATTGCATTTTATATACTCATTTTAAATGACTCTTCCATGTTTTTCATAATTTATAATTTCATGGCTAACTTTCAAAACAGCTTTTCACTAAATTTGTTCTAGGAGAAATAACTGCAGCAATTTCCAGTTATGTAACTTTTCAAGTTGAGCCAAAAGAGTATGTTGTATTTTGAACATGTTGTGTCTTTGTTATTTGAATATAGATCTTAATTATTTAGACCAACTGTAAATGTAACCCATTTTATTTACCTCATTTTAAACATCTTGTTTAAAGCATTTACAAGTGGCAAGCTTGAGAACAGAAAGCAGGACCAGTGCAGAGAAGCCATATGATAATATTGAGAGACAAATCAGTCATTTATTTAAATAGTTAATGCAGATTAAACTTGTTTCAAGAACTATTTAATTTTCAAATTTTCAATTTGCTCTTAACTATTAAGAATATGAAGTAATAGCTTAATAAGGTCCTTGCCAGCCTCCTGCCCGAGATCGCATCGTTTTCTTTTGTTAATTCTGTACTAGAACATGGAGACAGACACTTACAGGCTTTAGCTGAGAAAATAAACATTTTTTTCTCCCCCTAATTTTAATCAATCTTTTTTTAAAGTACATGAGATTAAATCATTGGGTTTAAGTGCCATGTCTGTATAAACTTAAGAATTCCTTTACATCATATTCTTCATAGCCAAGATTTATTACAAAATTTACAGATTTGGTGAGTCTTTAATATCTAGTTTGAAATTTGATGCCCAAACAATTAATTTAAGTATGTACTTTAGGAAATTATACATATATATGTTACTGATAACTTCTATAAAAGCAGAACAGGCTATTTGGTAACACCAAATTAATTTTTTGTTGCTTTCCTAGGAGGTACATATCTTATTTGGGAGATTAAAATCCCTATATGCATTATTTTTTTTCTTTATTAACAAAGTATTAATCTAAAAACAACCCAGCAGTAAATAACAGAAATTACTGAATGAGAGAATAATGAACGTGAATCATAGCAGGAATCTGAAATATTAATTATGGCTAGGCATTTTCTCTCATTGATTTTTGTGCCACATCAATGGAACCAAGTATTCTTTTTGTTCCGGAAGGTCCCCGGTGAAACGTGGTGACCGTGCCTTCAGTCACAGTGTGTGCTGTGTGTGACTGATCTCAGACACTAGAGGGGGCCTCAGATTTAAACATAGGAAAAGGGCTTTTCTAAAATGGTTGTGTGGTTTATTTTGCCTTCTGTAAAACTATCTTTTGGCTACATATTTTAAGAAATAAAATCATAACTGTATGCATGTTTGAGTTCCTGAGCAGTGTTACTGTGTTCTAAACCGAGTGAGCAAGTGCCTGACCCTTCCCGCATCAAGCTACTTTGTGTCTAGTTCCTAAGGGCTTACATTGCCAATGCTTTCTACGTGTCTTAAAACTGGAAGAGTGAAATTTTAACACCTCTTTGTAGTCCTTTAGCAACAGCCATTTCATTTGTATGTGGCATTTAGCATATTTATATTGATTGCTTTAAAGTTATTGCCAATCTCTGGGAATTGAGTATGACCACAGTAGATGAATGAATTGAGCAAATGACTGGTGAGTGAATAAATTTCCTCATTACTACATATAACAGCAGACCTTTCATCACTATTTTAATGTGAAATAAATTTCACCTTCAAAATGTTTGTGATTTGTTCACATGGAGAAAGTCATTTCCACGTCTAAGGTTGGCACTTGCTGCATGGGAGGGGTGCACCGTGTCTCCCAGGTATGTGTGGTGCCAAGTTTCTCTACAGGTATATCCCAGGTACATTTCTTTCTAGAGCCGGGTTCCTGTTGCAGATGTGGGACTTTGGGTATGACTAAGGGATGTGTGGGGGCACTGCACAAACATCATGAAAGTAGGTCCTGTAGTGTGATCAGATGGCTTTCTTGTCTGCTTGCTGCTCTGTCCAGATACTGCCCAGCATAAATCTGAGTCCTCAGATCTTTCCAATACATACTGCTCGTCCTCAGCCACCTCAGAAGGGGCTGGCCTCGTTTCTGCAGTGTAAGAAGGGTCCTCTGGTAGTGTGTGTGCACTTTTAAAATTTGGCTTCTCACTACTCTTATGTCCAGGTTGACTGAATACCTAACTTGATTTTTTTTTTTTATAAAGTCATATAGCACAAATAAAACTCACCATTTTAAAATATACAATTCAGTGGTTTTTAGCATATTCTACAGTATGCAACCATCACTACTAATTCTCGAACATTATCGTCATCCCCAAAAGAAACCCCATACCCATTAGCTTTGATGCCCCAGTCTTCCTGCCGCCCCCTCCCCCATCCCTTAACAACTGCTAACCGCCTTTCTGTCCCTGTTGATTTGCTTATTCTGGACATTTCATATACATAAAATCCCAAATGTAAAATTGGAAATGTTAGAAAACCTGAAGTATTTTTCCATGATGAGTTTCTGTGGTATACAAAATTTAATCAGATATTGAACTAAATGACGGATGCGGAAGGCTGACATAGGGTAAAACATTTGTCCGTCAGTTAAGAACATAGCTCACCTGTTCTACTGTCTGGTACCTATTAAAGCAGTGACCAAAAATAATAGTGAACGGTAGAGAATGTTCTGCTGTAACATCTCTGAGCAACCCTGTGAAGTTGGAAATGGATTATTGACAAGGCCTATATCATGCCATTAGTATCTTACCAAAATGGTCCTCTTTCCCACAAGTTTTATAGAATTTGGAGCTAATGAGAAGCATAGTCACCCAGAACATAAGGCCCCTGAGGACAGAGGTCAGGGTCTATCTTACTTCCTGCTCTATGCCAGGACTAAAATAGTGCCTGCCACGTGTAGACACTCAGTATTGGCTGTATTCAGAAAGAAATGAACAAAAGATTTGTGTATTGTCTGGATTATGGGTAGTGGAAATAATTCTTCAGCATTGTGAATATATTTAATGCCATTGAATTAGTCACTTAAAATGGTTAAAATTTTGTTTTTTATATATATTTTTTTATCCACAATTTTTTTTGAAGTTGGCTTCAAATTCTGCCTCATTTGCCTACCCAATGTTTTTATGTTTCTGAAAGTTTCTGCACACGAAGTTGCCTGTCAATTCATCCTTGAAGATACGCTCTCCCCAGCCCTTGACATAGCAGAGATGTCATATGTTTGCAGCATCTTTGTTAATAAAAAATGAGTGAAAATTAGCCTGTCTTCTAAAAGTAAATTGGAGGATCCTTAAAACATGGCTTGCAATGCCTTCAGGTTTATAAAAGGTTTTGTTATCCTTTCAAAAAAGAGTAACAAGATTTTTTAAAACCACTGGTTGTTTAATTTAGCAAATACTCCAAACCATGGACAAATTAGAATTTTCACAATGAATTACTAGTTCCCTAAAATAGGCTTAGTGTCTGTCTGTTGGCTATAGTCTTATTGTTGGCTGGTGGTCTTATTAACTGATAAAATGATTTGTATGGGAATGTTGAATAAAGTCTGGTTGAGTAATTTTTAATATGTTATGACTTGAAAATTTAAATCCATCTTTTGATATCTGTGTCTTGGCAACTGCGACACAGGCTTTGGAGCCCAGACTTCTCCCCATGCACTTTCCTGCCACCTGCCCTAGAGCACAATCGAATGACACTTCTCCCTGGCCCACGGGCCCTGTGCTTCCGTGCCTCAGACAGAGACGTAACCCATCTGCCTTGGTGTAAATGGAGAAATACAGAATTGTTGAAGCACCTACATTTTTCACAGAAACCAAAAGAGCTACAGTGCTCACTGATTGCGTTATATAACCTCTATTTGGCATCAGATTAGAATCCACTATTGTTAGGAATGTAACTGTAGGAAAGCTGCTATATACTTAAATCTCATTTTATTTGCTTCTCTGGGGGGTTGTCTTTGTGTTTTCATTAGAAATGTTTTTACAGATGTAGACTCTTCAGATACAAAGTTGCTGAAGTGGAGACTCAGAAGTTTAGCTTTCAAATTGAAGGGGGTAGAAATTAAGATTAATTTATAGATAAATAATTTACTGGCTCTGATACGTTAATGTGCGGTAATCCCTGGAGGCTTTTAAAGATGTAGTCATTATATTCTTAAGGTTTCTAGGAATGTTAAGTCTGTCATTCATAATAGGAAAGAACTAAAATAGGGCCCATTTATAATTTCTTCTTGGAAACATTTCATCCACAAATTCATAGACAAATATTTTTTCTTCTCCAAATAACTTATCTAATAGTAGGACAGCACAGCCCTTTCCTTGATTAACGTGTTAACTAGTCAAAAGCACAGAGATACGTTGGATGAGTGCTGAATTTTCCTCGGTATTTTAGAGTAAAACTCAGCTGGAGCAAATGAAGTGTTGTTACTGCAAGATCCTACTTGGACATCATTGTAAATTTTAGTGAATGCCAACCCAATAGTGAGGGAGTCAGTGCCTCACAGGCTTGCAATTTATCATTCCACTCTTTAGCAAATTCTCGTATTAGTGAACAGACTGAGCAGGATTAGGCATTAAAGAACTGGTTTCACTTCTATGCCTTCTTTCTGTAATCTGAAAAATGGAAAAAGATGAGGTTACTAAAATTTTCAGGTTCTTTGAGAGAAATTCTGAATTTCAAGCAAGACTTACTTCATTCCTTGAGTTCAGTTCAGAATGTATGAGTTCATTCCGAAAGTGCTGCCTTCAAGGTGGTATGTCAGATAGTGAGTGCGAGGCATTAGTACCCAGGACGTGTCATTGTCACCCTGTTTAGGTTGGATGAGATAGTGTAGCAGATTCTCAGGTTCACCTGATCATTGCCTGGGGGAAGGAAATTTCAATCCCTGAGTTCGCTTCATTGTTGGCAGATGAGATTAATGGCCTCTTCTTGGTTTCTACAGAAGTTTTTCAGGTAACTAACTGAAATTTTTAAAATTTGCACAAAGCAAATAAAGGTACCAAATAGGAAATACTTTTATAAATAGTCTTCAGAAGTAATTTAGCTCACAGTCCTTTTCCACCAATGAGAAACTGTGTTTGCCAGCCCACATGTGGCCCGCCATCTCTTCCTCAGTTATTAACGCATACTTCTTTCTCACCTCCCATGAATGGGTGATTACCTGGAACAGATGACATCCAAAATTTGTTTTTAAAAGATTCTTTAGAAAATCCACAAAGAAAAAAAAAAGAGAAAGAAAGAAAAAGAATGGCGAGAAGAGCTCACACGCCCATTTCCTTTGCTCTGCCTCCTTCTTACGAAGGTCTGTGCAGTGGTCAGGTCATTCCCCTGTTTCTGCTATTACTGTTTTGCCTCTTCTGTTACCACTTGAGCCTTAGTGTTACTGTGTGGAACTATGTGAACTGTCTCTGATTCCAGCAGGACACACACAGGAGAGGAAGCTGTCAGCCTGGGATGTTCTGGCATGAATCCAAACTCTAAATGTGCATATTTAGCAGTTCCCAGTGGTGTGCCTTTCTACTAAACGAAGGAGATGAAATAAATTAAGGAATTCATCATACACACACACACTGTAATGGAGCTGGACATTTCTATCACCTCGTGATGTCACAGTGTAACACAGCAGGGTATTCACGTTTGCGGTGATGTGCTGTGAACCTACTGCACCACCAGCCATGTGCAGTGCAGCACACACTGTTACATGCAGTTCATAATACTTGAGAATGGTAATAACTGACTACGCTACCCACTCATATGTTTCTTATACTATACTTTTATTGCCATAGAGTGTACTCTTTCTACCTGTAAAGAAAAGTTTGGTTAAAACAGTATGTGCCATGTTGTGCTGGAAGCACCCTCACACATCTGGTGTTTACCTTGTCTCTTGACTGTGTCGTTTTCTCGTGTGCTTGACTTTATCTTGTGTTGTTTTATGCAGTAACTTGCTATGCGGGCTGGTAGCCGGGGAGCAGCAGGCTGAAATACCGTGCAGCCTGGTGTCAGCAGGCGCTACCATCTCGGGATGTGTGATTGCGCTCTGTTACGTTCACACAACGATGAAATCACCCAGCAGCGCGTCTCAGAACATATCCCGTCAGCAGTGGAACATAACTGCATACACATACATACACCAACTATGTTCAAGTACTTTGTTTAGTATAAAATTATACATATTTCTATATAAAGTATTAATATTGTTATTATGATCTGTTGGAGACAGATTATAACCTCCTGGGTTATTAGTGAACAGAACAGTGTAGGACAGAGCGGGCCCCCAACCTGTTTTGTCAGCAAAGAACAGAACAGCATCTCTACATTTTCCTTCTCCTCGTCCTTCGACTAGACTCATTATTCTACCTATCGATTCTGTAATGCAGAATAAACAAAAAAGTTCCCAATCTCAGCATTATGAATAAAAGCTCTAATGTATGTTAATTATTTTATGTTAAAAGAGACTTTCTCAGATTCAGAGTTTTTGGATACTAAATTTGCTATTAAAAGTATTAAAATATGTTTGAACCAGAGGAACAACTTACATCATAAACTACATTAGATGAGCTGCCAGCCCCACTGAAACTTGAGGGAAACATGAGGAAAATGAAGAAAGCAATCTACCTACAAGCCTGTGCTCCACAAAGATGGCTAGTAAAGTTGGGTGTGATTGAGTGTGTAGGCAAACCTGTCTGCAATGGCCTCAAAACCCCTAGGGTCCAAAACATTCTGAATAAAGTGGCAATGACCAATTTTGGGTTAAAGTAATAACAGTGGTCAGATGAGAAAAGGTATTTGTCAAAATCCAACATCCGTTTCTAGAGAAACACTCCCAACAATTTGAGAATAGAAAGGAACTTCCTCAATGTACCCAAGAACAGCTCAGAAAAAAGACAAAAAACTCTGCATCTGACATACTTAATAGTAAAAAAGTCAATGCTTTCCCGGCAGGGGTGTCCAGCCTTTTGGCATCTCTGGGCCCCACTGGAAGAAGAGTTGTCTTGGCCACACATTAAATACACAAGCACTAATGAAAACAAAAAAATATCATGCTTTAAGTAAATTTACGACTTAGTGTTGAGCCACATTCATAGCCATGCTGGGCCACTTGTGGCCCGTGGGCCATGGGTTGGACACCTCTGCGAGAAATCAAGAACGACACAATATGTACTGTCTCTACTCGGTATTGTATGGGAGGTTCATAGCCAGTGAAATAAGGCAGAAAAGAACAGGAGAGTGGAATAGGAGATACCTGTGTCCTCCCAGAAAACAAGTAGACAGCTATGCATGCATGAAAAGAGCCCTGGGAGGAGTGAAAAGTACAATTAAGAACCTACAGCAACACTGGCAAGGCGATGGCATATAACCACACAGAAAGGATCTCTGGGGACATCAGCAAAGCTGAGGCTTCTAGAAATAGCTAGGAACAAAAAAGAATTATCAGCCATGAGGTGAACACAATCCCCGTGGCCTGCTGGGGACGGGGGGACCCTGGCAAAGACTGAGGACCTCAACAGCCCCCATGGCAGCCACAGACTACACTGTCTGTAGTGTTCACTGGTATGGCCCCCAGTGTCCTTCACAGAAGACACTGGCAGCTCTCACCTCTGAGGTAACCAATAGTCGTCACCACCCTGGATGCCTCAGACAGGATGTGCTTCCTGCCAGAAGGAGCTGTTGGTTCAGCACCCTGGGACCACGGCTGCTGCTGCTCCCTACAAAACCCACACAGGCCCCAGAGCCCCAGCTGCTCCACATGCACCCACACCTCAGGGCCTGGCTGTGTAGCTGTTCTGCCTGTACCCACATCTAAGATACCAGAGCCGGTGCCACTAAGGGCTAGGCGGAGCCCCAGCCTCCAGACCCCAGACCCCTGAGCTACTAGCACTCTACAAACACCCATGTCTAGATCTGGACTCCATGGTCACTTGATGGCACCTGTGCATCAGACATAATGCCACTTCCACCACCATGGCATCCATGAGCCAGACCTGAAGCCAAGAGGGACTCCCTCAGCCATGACACCCCAAGTGGGAGGAAACAATCAGTTAAGCGATCACCTGCCGGCAGTGCCCGCAGAACGCTGTGGATGGCTCGTCAACACGCGAGAAAAACACACAGAGACAACCAAATCCTGTGGGGAAGTAGGAACCGAATAGCCACCCTCCCTGGTGGAGAGAGTGCCCGTTCCCCCTCTGGAGAAGCTTTTTATTGGTTTCGTTTGCATAGGAATTCAGGTAAAGCTCATTAAACATTGCCGGGAAGTAAGGATCAAACAATAGATAGCAAGGAAGTCTGAGGGCCTATTTTGAGTCAGGGTCAAAGAGCTGTAAAAAACTTTAAGGAACAAACTTACTTCTTCCTTGGACCCTTATCATTCAACTGAGAGCATTCTAAACAAAGCAGGTTTCACAGGATTTTACATATTCTCTCTTAGGCCTGATCACCCAGGGAACCTGCCCTTTCCAGCACAGAGCTGTACCACCCTGTCATTGTTTCAGGTTTAGGTGGAGCAAGGGAACTAAGGCAGCCAAGGGATAAGGAAATTTTCTCCCAGATGATGAAGACCCAGCGGAGGAGCAAGGGTCCATCACCCCCTTTTGCTGTAGCCCCAAAAGTCCTTTCTTGGGGGCCTCCCATGTGATCATGCCTGTCTTAGGTCATTCCCCCCTTGGGGAATCTTACCCGTCATTGGCTAACCGACCAAGCATTGGGGTTCAGTTATGAATGAAGCAGCAGAAGCAGCACTCCAGCCAGGGAGATAAGCTTTTGTCTCCTTGCTGGCTTATGGTCCAAGGCCACTCCCTCAGCCTTAGCTTTGGCGGGGGTTACAGCTTCTGATACCAGTCAGGTCGGTCCCCAACAGATCAGAAGGGTGCCAGTGGCTTTCACCACCAAAGACCCCAATAGGCCTCACCTACCATCTTGACCCATAGTCTTGGCCACTGAAATTCGAGCAAATCTTTGCGAATACTGACATCAGCTGACAGAGCTACAAGGAGACTGTGCCACAGGGATGTCCCCAGAACCACCACACCCCTCAGCTAGCACCCTTGAAGCCACCCATAATAAATGTTTTCCCCACACAAGCCAGTCTGTGATGTCTGGAAGAGATGATTGCTCCATCAAAAGCACAGACATCAACACAAGGCTACAAGTAACGTTAAAAAAAAAAAAAAGCCCCAAACATGACACCATCAAAGAAACTAATTTTCCAGTAACTGACATCAAAGAAATCAAGAATCATTAAAGCACAGAGGATTCAAAATAATTGTTTTAAGGAAGCAGTGAGGTGCAAGAGAACACAGACAGACAACTCAATAAAAATCAGAAAAACAATACAAGTACATGAACAAAATAAGTTCAACAGAGAGAAATCATTTAAAAAATCACACAGTATAAGGGACTATAAGGTAATGTAAAACTATAAAATCTTTTTAAACAATAATTTAAAACAAATTTTAATACAAGATTTTTTTTAAAAAAATTTAGAAAGGAACCACACATATTCTGGAGTTTAAGATTATAGTAATAGAAATGAAAAATTGCAATAGAGAGCATCAATAACAGATTTGACCATACAGAAAAGTGAATGTGAATTTCAGGTAGGTCACTGTAAATTAATCTGTCAGTGGAGAAAAAAGAATGAAAAAGAGTAAATAAAGCCTATGTGAATTATGGCACACCAGCAAGTGAAACAAAATTTGCAATCCTGGGGCCCAGAAAAAGAAGAGAGAGAGGCGGGAGGCTTATTTGAAGAAATAATAGCTGTAATCTTCCCAAATCTGGGAAGATATATGGGCAGCTAGGTACATGATGCTCAGAGGTCCCCATACAGATTCAACCCAAAGAGGATTTCACCAAAACATGTAATAGAAACTTCAAAAATCAAAGAGAATTTTGAAAATAGAAAAAAAAGAAATAATCTCCTAAGTGGAACACCGCCCCCATCCCACCACCATAAAGCTAAAAGCAGATTGCTCAGCAGAAACCTTGCAGGCCATGAGAAAGTGGAATAATAGTATACTCAAAGTGCTGAAAGAAAAACCCTGCCAACCAAGAATATTTATCTAGCAAAGTCGTCCTTCAGAAATGAAGGAGAGAACCTTCCCAGGCAAACAAAAGCTGAGGGAGTTCATTGTAACTACAGTGCCTTACAAGAAATGTAAGGGACTTCCTCAAACTGAAATAAGGGGCACTGATTAGTAACATAAGAACATATTAGAGCACAGGTGGCAAATACATGGCCCGAGGGCTGAATCCGGCTCTCCACCTTGTTTTCCCAGCCTGGCACTTTGTTTCTACCCGGTGGCGGTGCCGAGCTCCTTGCCCTTAGTTAAGGAGTAGTTACATTTATACAGTCCTAAGATTACATTCAGCCCTTTGAAGGCAACCGCGAGGCTAATGTGGCCCCTGGTGAAAATGAGTTTGACCTCCTGGTATTAAAGTATAAACCTCGTCGATAAAGATAAATACATAATCAAATTTAAAACATTCTAATACTGTAATGGTAGTGTGTAAATCACAACTCTAGCATAAAGGTTAAAAGGCAAAAGTATTAAAAATAATTATAGCTGCAGCAGTTCATTGGTGGAAACACAATATAAAAAGATATAAACTGTGATATCAAAAACATAAAATAGGAGTAAAAAGGTAGCGTTTCTGTATGTAAATAATCAAGTGATTATAGACTTACAACTGTAAGATGTTTTATGTAGGACTCATCATAACCACAAAGCAAAACCTTACAGCAGGCACACAATAGATACAGAGAAAGGAATCGGGGATACCCCTACTGAAAATCATCCATCTCACACAAACACACACACACACACACACACACACACACACACGAAGACAGCAAGAGGGAAACAAAGGAAAAGAGACCTATAAAATAGCCAGAACACAATTAATAAGATAGCAATAGTAAGTCTTACCTATTGATAAATATGTTAAAGGTAAATGGATTAAATTTTCCATTCAAAAGACACAAAATGACTGAATGGATATGAAAACAAGACCCAACTATATGCTGCTTTCAAAAGACTCATTACAGCTTTAAGGACACACACAGGCTGATAATGAAAGGATAGAAGATAATTCCATTCAAATGCAAAGCAAGAGAGACAGGGGTAGCCATACCTGTATCAGACAAACAGATCAGACAAACACACTTTAAGGCAAGTGCTGCAACAAGAGACAAAGCAGATCATTGTATAACAATACAGGGGTCAGCTGATCAAGAGGATGTAACAGTGGAAAATATATGCACTCAACATTAGTGTACATAAGTGTATTAAGCAAATATTAACAGACCTGAAGGTGGAAATACATAGCAATGCAGTAACAGAAGGGGACTTCAATACTCCACTTTCAACAATGGATAGATCACCCAGACAGAATATTAACACGGAAACATTGCACTTGATTGGCACCTTAGAACGAGTGGACCTCGCAGCTATAGACATTGCATTCAACAGCTGCTGAATACACAGTCTTCTCAAGTGTATGAGTAATCTTCTGCAGGATGTCACATGTCAGGTCACAAAACAAGTCTTAACAAATTTATAAAAGTCTGAAATCATACCAGGCATCTTTTCTGACCCCAATGGTATGAAACTAGAAATCAATATCAGGAGGAAAGCTGGAAATTTTACAAATATGTGGAAATTAACACGCTCCTGAACAACCAATGTGTCAAAGAAGACATAAAAAATAAAAAGAGAAATAAAAAATATCATGAGACAAATGAAAATGGAAATTCAACATGCCAAAACTTATGGTATGCAGCAAACGTACATCAGAGGGGGAAAATAGTGTGGAAAAAAACCCATTTAAAATAAATAACCTAACTTACTAAAAAAATTAGAAAAATAAGAACAAAGTAGCCCAAAGTTAGCAGAAATCAGAAAATAATGAACACAGCAGAAATAAGTGTAATAGAGGCTAAAAGGACAATAGAAAAGATCAGTGAAACCAAGAGCTGGTTTTTGAAAAAATAAAATTGACCAACCTTTAAGTAGACTTAGAAAAAAAAAGAGAAAACACAAAATCAAAAATGAAAAAGAAGACATTACAATGGATATTAACTGATGCAAAGGACCATAAGAGACTATTATGAACAAATACATGCCAACAAATTGGACAACCTTGAAAAAACGAGTACATTTCTAGAAAGATACAACCTTCTAATACTGAATCAGGAAGAAATAGAAAGTCTGGATAGACCGATTCCTACTAAGGGAGATTGATTTAGTAACTGAACCCCCCGCCCCCCACCAAAAAAAAAAAAAAAAAGTCCAAGCCAATCAAAGTCCACATGATTTTACTAGTGAATTCTACCAAACATTTAAAGATTTAACACTAATTCCTTTTAAACTCTTCCAAAAAATTAAGAAGGCAACTCTTCCAAACACATTGTATGAGTGCAGCATCATCCTGACAGCAAAGACAGACAAGGGCACTACAAGAAAACTAGAGACCAATGTCCCTGATGAACATAGATGCAAAAATCCTCAACAAGACACTGGCAAACCAAGTGAACAGCACATTAAAAAGATCATACACCAAGATCAAGTGGGATTTAGCCCCTGAATGCAAGGATAGTACAACAAATACAAGTCAATAAATGTGATATTCCACATTAACAGAACGAAGGATAAAAACCATATGATCATCTCAATAGATGAATGGATAAAGAAAATGGGCTTCATGTATATAACGGGATATTATTCAGCCATAGGAAGGACAAACACTGTGCATCGCTTTGTGAGATCATTAAAAAAAATGAACTTAAAGAATCAAAGCATAGAAGTGATTGCCATGGGGTGGGGGATGGAGGGAAACGCTGGTCAACGGGCACAAAATGTCAGTTATAAGATGAACACATTCTGGGGGTCTAACACACAGCCCGGTGACTACACTTAACATTGTCGTGCACTTGAAAGTGTAGATCTTAAGCATTCGCACCACACACCCCCCACGCGGTAACTCTGTGAAGTCATGTGTGTGAATGACTGTGGCGATCATTTCGCAGTGTCTGTCCCCGTCATGTCAGTGTGCTGCCCACTTTGGATATACTCAGTGTGATCAGGTACACCTCGGTGCAGTGGGAAAACAGCCAGATAAAGAAATTCAGGGCATGCGGATTGTAAAGGTAGGAGTAAAACTATCTTTGTTCACAGATGACATAATTGATTACCTAAAGAATCCAATGGAACCTACAAAAATGCTACTAGAACAAATAAGTGCATTTGGCAAGATTGCAGAATACGAGGTAAATATCAATATGTAAAAGATGTGAAAATCAGCTGTAGCATTTCTACATACTAGCAAAAAACAACCCCAATAGCAAAAAATATGCAACATTAGGAATAAATGTGATAAAATGTGGACTATCTATGCATTTAAAAATCTAAAACTTTTCTGATAAACCTAAGTAGAGAGATGCCATATTCACAAGTCAGAAGAGTCCATTTTGTTAAGCGTCATTTCTGCCCAAATTAACGCATAGATCCAATGTGATCCCTATCAAAGTGCCACCAAGTTTTTTTTTTGGTAGAAATTGAAAAACTGGTTCTAAAATTTATATTGAAATGCAAAGGGCCTAGAATATCCACAACACCTTTTAAAAAACAAATTTGGAAAAGCAACACTACCTGATTTCGAGATTTATAAAGGCAGAGTAACACTGACCGCACCTGTGTGAACAGCTGATTTCCAGCTAGAATGCAAAGGCAATTCAGTGAACAAAGGGTCGATTCTCTTTTTGACAAACAAATCTGGAAAAACTAGATGTCTATAAGCAAAAAATAAACTTTGATCCATACTTCTCACCATATACAAAAGTTAAAATTTTTCATAGAGCTAAATGTAAAATCTAAAACTGTAAAACATCTAGAAGCAAATATAGGAGAAAACCTTGTGATGTGTGGTTAGAAAAAAGACTCTTACATATAACATGAAAAGCACTGTTCATAAAATAATAGAACTTTATCAAAATTAAAAACACTTCTCTTCAAAGATACAAATTAGAGAATGAAATAAAGGATGCCATAACGTGGGAGAAAATACTTGCAAATCATATCAGACACAGAATTTGTATCCAGAATATATAAACTCTTGCATTCAATAGTAAGAAAACAAACCACTCAGTTTTTAGAAATGTAAAATATTTGAAAAAATATCTCACTATGAAAGATATCTGGTTATCCAATGAGTGCATGGAAAGATGCTCAACATCAGTAGTCATTAGAAAAATGCACAATAAGAAAGACACCACAACACTTGTGCTCTGTTGTGGGAACATAAAATAGGTAGTCATGATGGCAAATGATATGACACCCCCTAAAAAATGAGAACTAGATTTACCCTATTGTGTCAACCAGGGGCTCCAGAGAAATAGAACTAGCGGCGTTCTTCAGGGAAACAGAAGAAGAACAGATTTATCCTGAGGATTGGCTCAGGTGCTCCTGGAGGTGAACAAGTCACACCACCGGCTGTCTGCAAGCTGGAGGCCTGGGATGAAACAGTTCTGGAGACCGTCAGCGGTGGGATCACACAGCGCTGTGCACACACGTCATGCTACTCGCCTGGACACTGAGGAGTGGTTAAAATGGTGAGCTGATGGTAAGTTTTATGTTATGTTACAAGTTTTTTAAATTTTAAAGCAGAATTGCAGACCTCACTGAACTTGCTAAATCTGTTTGCATTTTAAAAATATCACCTGATGTTTTGTACATATATTAAAATTTGAGTGGCACAGGATTAGAGAAGCATCCCACACTTTCAAAAGTATTTGGAAGTTTATGGCAAAGTTAAATATCTATGTGTGTTAATATACATATACATTTTCTATAAATATATATGATACATTCATATCTCCTATAAGTATATATGATATACATATCTGTGCCTCATAAATATATGATATACATATATATCTCCCATAAACATATATGATATATCTTCTATAAATATATGTGATATACATAGATCTCCTATAAGTATATATGATATACATATCTCCATCTCATAAGTACATATGATAATGCATCTATATCTCCTATAAATATATATGGTTTCGTGTGTGTGTGTGTATCTCCTATGACTCGGGGTTTCACTTGCAGGCATCTTTTTGAGAAAACTGAACGCAGGTGGCCACAAAAAGACTTGCACTAGTTGCTCCCTTTAGCTTTACTCATAATAGCCAATGATTAGACATAACACACACCCATCAAAAGAAGAATGGATAAACTGAATCTTCACACAACAAAATTCCACCAAATAATACTCAAAAGAAAAAGAAAGAACTGCTGACATATGTAGCAACACAGATGAATTTTAGAAACATGATTAGAGTGAAAGAAGCCAGCCATTGTAGGTACGGAGCCCGTTTGTGTGAAGTACCAGGACAGGCCAAACTAAGCCACGATGACAGAAGTCAGAGCAGCGTTTACTTGTTGTTTCTGGGGAGGGCAGTGGACGCTCCCCCAAAACATGCCACAGGGAGCTTTCATGGGGTGATCGGAATGTCTTTGTCTTGATCTAAGTGGTGGCCACATGGGTGGATACTTATGTAAAAATATATTCATACAATTCACACACTGCAATGTGTATTCCATGGCAGTGGGATTCTTAATATTTGTATCATTATTAATGCTTGTGGATCTTACTATATACAAATTATATCTTAATGAAGTACCATAAAATAAGTAAAATTAGCATTTTAAACAGAATTTTTAATAATCTAATATAACTGAAAAGTTCTGTCATCTTTCCAGGATGTAATTAAATACAGGAGAAATTTCACAAAGCAAAAGTGAGTGAAGAAAAGTAAAATGGATTCATGCTTATACTTAGGCAGTACAGACAGGTCAATAAACCAGCTACAGCTTCATTACGTGACATTCAGTTACACACACAATGGTGCTGTAAGTTGCTCAAGGAAGGAACATACATCTGTAATAAAAGTTTTTTTTTTTAAAGAACAGGAATTTGAACAATGTAAACACTTAGGAAAATGGTCAGAAGGGGAAAAGGAAGGGGGTGGTCAATGGGATTAAGAGGAATACCAAAAAGGTCTTCAACTTTACTTTTTCTTAAAAGGCAAAGATTTTTTAAAATGTTAATACTTGTTAAATCTAGGTTGCATCTGAGTGTTTATTATGCATTTATCCTGTAGTCATTGTTTAAAATATTTCATGTTAAAAGACAAAATGTTACAGCTTTTCATATATTAACAGAAAATTATCTCAAAAATTTACTGTAAGCAATCATAACTTTGTAGCTTGTTTGCATCAGTGTTATTAAATAGCTTAATTGGGTGTTTGTGAATAGAAAAATTCTAGATAAATAACCAAGAAACTGTTATAAAGGTCACTATATAACCTTTAGTAATAACTAAATATTTCCTTTCAGTGTTGTTTATTAATAAATAATGTAATTAAATGTATAGTTTAAGTGATGTGATCTTTTAAGGTATTCACAGGTTTGAAATGCTACAAAATGATACAGCTTCCTAGAAAGGATTTTATTCTGAGGTCTGAAAGCATAATTTTGACATCACACATGTTTTGACTTTGAACATTTATTAAAATTACATGAAGAAAAAAGCATAATATTATCTTGTTACTTTAATCAGCATTATGCCTGTATTACCTGTCAATTTTAACGTTACTGAATATGAATACATAGGCATTTTGTTGCCATTGCACTGAATATTGTAAGTTATTCACCTTGGTATCAGAAAAATCTTAAAATAGTGGAAAATATATATTAATTTGATTAGATATTTCACATAAGTTATTACAAATATCCTGTTTCTATAATAACGTATTTAACATTCTGTTCTTGGTTACATTTAAAAATACTTAAATTATCCTATTTTTAGAACTACTTTCAGGTAGGCTTACATTCTGATGTGGAATGCTCCACACACTAACCGTATATCAATCAAAAGCCCTTAATTTAGGTTTATTCACTATTTAAACTCTGATGACCTCTTATTCAATTTAACATTTTGTACCAGGCAACTGAGTAAATAGGGTGAGAGACAGAAGACCAAGATATGGGTCCCACCCTACAGGGGGCTGCAGTCTAAACAGACCCGTGCCCCGGTGGCTCCTGACAAGGCCTAGTACAGGGTCAATGCTCCACAGAGCATTCTGGACTGTCATAATGCTGCTCCAAGCACGGGAACATTTGAGAGTAGAAGGTTACAGAAGAGGAAGCATTTAAGTAGGACATGAAAGATGAAAAACTAAAGAACACTTATATTAATTATTCCCTTCAAAATTACTGTTCTTTTCTGGGAAATGCTCAGAAGTTATTGTTTTTAATGCGCTTGTTGAAATTATTCTCCTTTTCCACATAGAGAAATGCCACTTTGGGGTAAATACACGCACTACCAAAAATGAAGTTAGTTTTAACGGAGGGTTAAAGAATCATATCTGTTAATGATACATTTAGTATCATATAATTTTTATTTTGTGTCTTATCAAGAGATACCTGATATTGAAAAGTCCAAACTATATAACCCATTCTCTAAAAGATGGACTGGCTGAAGGAACATCTATGATATTTCATATTCAATATGTGCAGTAAAGTATCAGATGGCCCAGATCTTTAAAGATAATTTAAAATACAGCATATTAGTTGCTGAAAAGGTCAGAGATGGTCATATAACTGCAGTAATAACAACAACGTGATAATACTTTGAGGTTTGAATCAAATCAATTCTCAAAGAGAAACCCCCAGACTTGCACAGTGAAGCTCAGGGGAAGCCCTGATGGCCGAATTAGAAGTCATGGTTTTACATCCCAGCTCTGCCACTTAATCTCTTAGCACTTCTGCTTTATCAGCCGTCCAGATTGTGGTAACCTGGGCGTGCCTCTGTCAAAGGGCTGTGCTGTAAGCATCGACTGCTGGGTGAATGTGCTTTATACAATACAAGTCATTATCAAATGTGGTTGTTACTCGTCAGGTGCAACTTAAACCAGCTCAAGTTTTCCAAGCATGTCTTGTAGAAGTTAGAGACACCACATGATATATCCAATAAGGCCTTTCCCACCTGTCCTTATCATTACTATCGCACTGAATTTTGCTAAGAAAAAAGCTGAGGAGTCCTCTGCACACAATCAGCTACCTGTGTGACCACGGGAGTTTCCTCCGACTCCACTAAGCCTCTGGTTGCTCATCTGAAAAGGAGGGATCACAGTGGCTCTTCCCCCTAGAGCTCTGGGAGGAGTAAATAAAGCACCACCTGTGAAGAGGTCGTTACAATGCCTTACACGTGGTAAGTTCCCACTTAAAGGCAGCTCTTGCCATTTTTATGTTTTACAGTCTGAGAGCAATGAGACAGTCCTCACTGATGCATTATGTCAGCCCTAATGGGGACACCAATGTACCAGAGTTTGTGAGTCTAGTCTGCACAACTCCTAAGGAACTATGGAAAGGTGTTTTGAAATTCAGGGTCATATTTAAAGAGTTTTTTCTGGAATTATGGATTTAGATGTTTTTCTACCATGTATCATAAAACTTTTTAAATTATATGTATTTATTTCCTCTCCTTGAAACAATTCTTTTCCTTTTTAAATCCTTCAGTTTCCTATGTCCAAGTATGTCAGCACTTGGAATGTCATATGCTTTTACATATGGTTTGAAGAAGTCTTCAAATTAGTCCTGACAGAATAACAGAATAAAGAGAAAAAGGCCTATGAAAGGTTAACCAAGCCATAACTATTCCAAGACAAATAATGTTGGTTCACTAAATGTCATACCTTAGGCCAAAATAATTCCCACCAGAGAAAAAGAGCTTAAAAAAAAAAAGACGACTCAGGGTGCTAAAGGTCTTCTGAAACATAAAGGTGAAGGAAGAATCCCTTGAGGAAAGGACTGATAGATTTAATTTCTCCAAGTAAAAATACAGCATAAATAAAACTAAAATGAAAGCAAGAAATTAGAAAAAATATTTGCAACACACATGACAGATTTATGTCTTTATTATAAAAAGAAATAATAAGAATTGTGTGCAAGGATGTATGTGAATTTTATAACAGTAATAAATTAGACAATTCAATTTATGGAATGACCAAAAGTGAATAGCAAATGCTTATTACAAAATTAGGTTCTGAATTAATATTTTAAAAATAGCATATTCATGAGTGGATCAAAAAACTGTGGTACATTTACACAATGCAATACTATGCAGCAGAAGAAAAGAAGGAACTCCTACCTTTCGCAACGACATGGATGGAACTGGAGAGCATTATGCTAAGTAAAATAAGCCAGGTGGTGAAAGACAAATACCATATGATCTCACCTATACAAGGAATCTAATCAACAAAATAAACTAACAAGCATAATAGAACCAGAGACATGGAAACATGGAACAGACTGACAGCGACCAGAGGAGAAGGGAGAGGGATAATGGTGGAAAGAAGGGGAAGAGACTAGTCAAAGGGCCTGTATGAATGACCCATGGACGTGGACAATAGTGTGGGGATTGACTGTGGGAGCTGGGGGTGGGTTGGGCGAAGGCAGCAAAGGGGGAAAAATCGCAACAACTAATAAAATAACAATAAAAATGTTTTAAAAAGTGACAGAGCAAATATAATCAAATGTTAAGAGTTGTTAATTGTAAAAAAATAGCATTCAAAATATACTTATAAATTAAATACTTAGAAAATGTTCACTTCTAATTAAGTGGAAATTATAATGCATGAAAATTATAACACGTTAAACAGTATGTTTAATATGATGCAAACATTAAGTGTATATTTTGACAAAATATTATTAACTCTGAAAGATGTAATTATAGGTATTTAAATTTTTCTTTTGCTTTCCTGTTTTAAAATTTCAAAAATGTATAGATTTTAACCCAAATCTTAACAAATGTTATTTTAAGAACAATAAAAACAGATTAAAAGTAAATGAGGACTAGGAAAATTACTGCAACATTTTGGTGCAGTAATGGTGCTGCCTCATCTTTTCTGAGCTAAATTTCACCTTCACCTTACTATTTGCAATACTCACCACAATGTTATATCAAAGGATTTCTACCACAGAAAACATAAGTGGAATTGATATAAATGTCCAACCACAGGGTTAAATAAAATCATACTCATAAGAATGATGTGCATCTATTAAACTAGCATGTCTAAAAGAAAAATGTTAATATCAAAGCAAATTGCATAGTAGTCTTTTTTAAATGATCCCAATTACATCTTTGTTCGAATATCACTTTTTAAATAAGGCCTTTTCTGACCACTCCATTTAAAATGGCAGTCCTGACCCATCCATATGCTGCCTACAGATGCTCACTACTGATGAAACGACACACAGAGTGTGAAAGAACAAAAGGGAAGGGATGGAAGAAGATATTCCATGCAAATGAGAACCAAAAGAAAGCTGGGGTAGCTATACATAGATCAGAAAAAGCAGGCTTTAAAAGGAAATCTGTAATAAGAGACAAAGAAGAGCATTGCATAGTGATGAAGAGGTCAATCCAGGAAGAAGATATAACATTTGTAAGTATTTATGCACTCAACATAGGAGCACCTAAATATTTAAGCCAGTATTAATGGACTTGCAGAAAGAAACAGATAACAGTACAATAAGAGTAGTGGATTTACATACCCCATTTACATCTAGCAGAGGTGTCCAACCTACAGCCCATGGGCTGCACACAGCCCAGGATGGCTATGAATGTGGCCCAATAGAAAATCATAAATTTACTTAAAACCTTTTTTTTTGCTCATCAGTTTTTGTTAGTGTTTGTGTATTTAACGTGTGGCCCAAGACAACTCTTCTTCTTCCAGTGTGGCCCAGAGATGCCAAAAGGTTGGACACCCCTGAAGGTAATCAGTAAGGAATCACTGGCCTTAACACATCATAAGAGATTGACTTAACAGATATATATAGAACATTCCATCCCAAGTCAACATTATACACATTCTACTCAAGCATACATGAAACATTCTCCAGGATAGATCAGATCATAGGTTAGGCCACAAAACAAGTCTTAATAAACTTAAGTAGATTAAAATCATAGCAAGCATCTTTTCTGACTATAATGGTATAATACTAAAATCACTTACAAGAAGCAAAGCAGAAAATATGTGGAGATCAAACAATACCCCACTTACTAAACATGGGTCAAAGATTCAACACAATTCCTATCAAGATTCCAATGATGCAAGTCACAGAACTAGAACAAATATTTCAAAATTTTTTATAGAACCACAAAAGGCCCCACATAGAAACAGCAATCCTGAGAAAGAAGAACAAAGTTGGAGGATTTGTGCTCACTAATATGAAACTATACTATAAGGCCATAGTAGCCAAAACAACATGGTACTGGCATAAAAACAGACACACAGATCAATGGAACAGAATAGAGAGCCCACAAATAAACCCACACCTTTATAATTAATTAATATTTGACAGAGAAGGCAAGCACATACAATGGACTAAAGATAGTTTATTTAATAAATGGTGTTAGGAAAAATGGATAGATACATAAAGAAAAATGAAACTAGACAACCTTTTTACTCCACACACAAGAATAAATCAAATTGGATTAAACACTTAAATGTTAGATCCAAAACCATAAAAATCAGAATAAAACATAGGCAGCAAAATCTCAGACATTTCTTGTAGCAATATTTTATCGGATATATCTCCCCAGGCAAGGGTAACAAAAGAGAAAATGAGCAAGTGAAACTACATCAAACTAAAAAGGTTTTGGACAGCAAAAGAAAACATCAAAACAAAAAGACAACCCACAGAAAGGGGGAACAAATTCACAGTACATCTGATAAGGGGTTAATATCCAAAATTTATGAAGTAGTTACAAAACTCAATACCACAAAAACAAACATCACAATTAAAAAATTGGCAAAGGACCTGAATAGACACTTCTCCAAAGAGGACATACAGATGGCCAACAGACGTATGAAAAGATGCTCAATAATCATCAGAGAGATGTAAATTCAAACCACAATGAGATACCATCTCACACCTGTCAGAATGGCTATGTCAATAAATCAACAAACAACAAGGGCTGGCAAGGATGTGGAGAAAGAGGAACACTTTTGCACTGTTGGTAAGAATGCAGATTGGTGCAGCTACTATGGAAAGCAGTATGGAGATACCTCAAAAAATTAAAAATGGATCTGCCTTTTGACCCAGCAACCCCACTTCTGAGAATATACCCGAAGGAACCCAAAACACTAATTCAAAAGAACATAAGCACCCCTATGTTCATTGAAGCATATTTACAATCACCAAGATATGGAAGGAGCCCAAGTGTCCATCAGTAGATGAGTGGATAAAACAACTATGGGACACTTACACAGTAGAAACTACTCTAACATTAAGAAAAAATATTACCCTTTACAACAGTATGGATGGACTCGGAGAACTTTATGCTAAGTGAAATAAGCCAGTCAGAGAAAGATGAATACCATATTGTTTCACTCACATGTGGAATCTAATAAACAAACTGAACTAACCAGCAAAATAAAGACAGACTCACAGATGGAGAGCAGGATGACAGCTAAGGGAGTGGAGGTTAGAGGGTGGAGGGATCGAGCAGAAAGAAAAAAGGACTCGTGGACATGGACAACAGTGTGGTGATTGCTGAGGGGAGGGGGTATAAGGGGTCTAAATGGTAATGGGAAAAATACAGTAAGTGTTTTTTTAGTTGAAAAAATTAAAAAATACCTTGAGACAAATCAAAATTGAAATACAAAAGATAATTTATGGAATGCAATGAAAGCAGTTCTAAGAAGTAAGCTCAGAGCTGTAATGCCTACATAAAGAAACAAGGAAAATCTCAAATGAACAAACCTGCATTTACACCTCAAGGAACTGGAAAAGAACAAATGAAGCCCAATGTTAGTAAAAGGAAGGAAATGAAAATCAGAATAGAAATAAATGAAATAGAGACTATAAAGATGATGGCAAAGTTCAATGAAACTATGAGCTGTTTTTTGAAAAGATAAAAAAAATTAACATGCCTTTAGCTAGACTCACCAAGAAAAGAGAGAGAGGTCCCAAATAAAATCAGAAATGAAAGAAGAAATGTTACAACTGATACCACAGAAATACAAAGGACCTTAAGAAACTACTATGAATAAATAAACATTGACAAATTTGACAACATAGAAGTGGACAAGTTCTTAGAAACATATCTTACCAAGGCTAAATCATGAAGACAAAGAAAATCTGGACAGATCAATTACTAGTAAGAAGATTGAACTGGTAATCAAAAAATTCCCAAAAACCAAATGTCCAGGACCAGATAGCTTCACTGGTGAACCCTGGCAACATTCAAAGAATTAATATCAACCATTCTGAAACTCTTCCAAAAATAAGAGAACACTTCCAAACTCATTTTATGACACCAGCATTACCCTGATACCAAACTAGACAGGGATGGTACCCCCCACCCCCACACACACATTACAGGTCAATATCCTTGATGAACATAGAAGTAAAACTCCTCAACAAAATATTAGCAGAACAAATTCAACAGTGCATTAAAAGGATCATAGACCACAATCAAGTGTGATTTATTTCAAGAATGCAAGTTTAACATTTGTAAATCCATCGTTGTAATACAGCACAGTAGCAAAAACAAAGGATAAAAATTAAACAATCATTTCAGATGCAGAAAAAGTACTTGACAAAATTCAACATTTTTTCCTGATAAAACCTCTAAACAAAGTGGATATAGAAGAAACATAAATGATAATCCCACAGCTAATATCATACTTAATGGCAAAAAGTTGAAAGCCTTTTCTCTAAGACCAGGAACCAGACAACAATGTCCACTCTTGCCACTTTTATTCAACATAGTATTGAAAGTCCTCTCCAGAGTGATTAGGCAAGAAAAGAAATAAGCAGCATCCAAAGCAGAAAGGAATGAGTAAAACTGTCACTATTGCAGGGTACATATTATTGATAGGAAACCCTAAGGACTCCACAAAAGAACTTTTAGAGCTAATAAACAAATTCAGTAAAGTCGCTGGATACAAAATCAATATATAGAAAGGTGCAGTATTTCTATACATTAAAAATGAACCATCAGAAATAGAAATTAACAAAACAATTTATGACCACATAAAAAAAATAAATAAAATGCCTAGGAATAAATTTAGCCCAGGAGGTGAAGGGCCAGTACACTGAAAACTATAAGACATTAATGAAAGAAATGGAAGAAGACAGATATAAACAGAAAGATATTCCATGCTCATGGATTGGAAGAATCGATATTGTTAAAATGTCTATATAGTACCCAAAGCAATCTACAGATTTAATGCAATACCATCAAAATATCAAAGGATATTTCTGTTCCCATGGAAACAGAAAAAAAATCCTAAAATTTTTATGATCTACAAACAACTCCAAAACGATCTTAAGAAAGAAAAATAAAGATAGAAGCACTGTGCTCCCTGATTTCAAACTATATCACAAAGTCCTGCTAGTGAAAACAGTAGGGAATTAGCATAAAAACAGACACATAGATCAATGGAACAGAAGAGAGCTCAGAAATAAGCCCATGCATATATGGGTTTATTATTGTGTAAATTAATTTACAACAAAGGAGTCAAGAATGCGCAGTGGGGTAAAGACAGCCTCTTCAATAAATAGTGTTTGGGAAAACTGAACAGCCACAGTTAATATTTTGTTGAGGAGTTTTACTTCTATGTTCATCAAGGATATTGATGCAAAAGAATCAAACTGGACCAGTTTCTTATACCATACATAAAAATTAACTCAAAATGGTTTAAAGAAATGCCTATAAAGAGCTGCAAACTAGAAGAAAATATAGGAGTACTTTTTTGATACAGGTCTTTTTTGATACAGGTCTTAGAAACGGATTTAAAAAAAATTTAACTCCAAAAGCAAAGGCAACAAAAGTAAAAATAAACAAGGGGTACTATAACAGACTAAAAACTTCTGCATAGCAAAGAAAATCATCAGTGAAATGAAAAGACAACCTACTGAATGGGGCTAATATCCAAAATATATTAAAAACTCACACAACTCAATAGCAAAAAAAAAAAATCCTAAATAATCTGATGAAAAAATGGGTTGACAATCTAAATACACATTTTTCCAAAGAAGGTATGCTAATGGCCAATGGGTACATGATAAGATGTCCAACATTGCTAATCATCAGGGAAATGCAAATCAAACAACAATGAGGTATCACCTCACACCTATTAGAATGGCTATTTTCAAAAAGACAGGAAGTAGGTGTTGGGGAAGATGTGGAGAAAAGGAAACCCTTGCAGACTGTTGGTAACCATGTAAATTGGCACAACTGCTGTAGAAAACATGGAGGTTTCACAAAAAAATGAAAAATAAAACTACCATAGGTCCCAGCAATCCTACTTCCAAGTATTCATCCCAAGAAAATGAAAACATTAACTCAAAAAGATGTATGCATCCTATGTTCTCTGCAGCATTATTTACAACTTAGGTTGCATAAACAACCTAAGAGGCCATCGACAGATGAATGGATAGCAAAAATGTGGCATATATATACAATGTAATATTATTCAGCCATAAAAAAATGAAATCTTGCCATTTGCAACAACATGGATCATCCCTTGAGGGCACTGTGCTAAGTAAAATAACTCAGAGAAAGACAAATACCATATGATCTCACTTACATGTAGGATCTAAAAAATAAAATAAAATTCCAACTCACACAGGGAGCAGATGGGTGTTTGCAGGATGCAAGGGTTTGGGGGTGGGCAAAATAAATGAAAAGGGTGAAAAAGTACAAACTTCCAGTTATAAAATAAATAAGGCACGAGGGTACAATGTACACTATGGTGACTAGTTAATAATAGTGTATTGGGTATTTGAAAGTCGCTAAGAGAGTAATTCTTAAAAGTTCTCATAAGGAAAAAAATTTGCAGTTGTACATGGAGATGATGTGAACTAGACTTATTATGATCATTTCACAATATGCAAATTAGATATTATATTGTACACTTGAAATTAATGTTTCATATTAGTTATACCTCAATAAAATTGTTTTTAAAAGATTTTACTTATTTATTTTTAGAGAGGGAAGGCGGGGGAGAGAGAGAGAGAGAGAGAGAGAGAGAGAAACATCAATGTGCAGTTGCTAGGGGTTATGGCCTGCACCCCAGGCATGTACCCTGGCTGGGAATTGAACCTGCGACACTTTGGTTCACAGCCCGCACTCAATCCACTGAGCTACGCCAGCCAGGGCTCAATAAAATTTTTAAAGAATAAAATAAAGGAGTTCACTGACAAAATAAAATTATTTCTTTACCCTGTTTTTTTTAATTGCAATTCCTTCTACTCTGTCCCAGCATCAACCACCTTACTCAAATGCACCATCTTTTCCATAAACTTAACACCTTCTACCATACTGCATAATTTTGCTTATGATGTTTGGTTATTATCTGTTTCTCTATAGAATGATTTTTGGAACATAATGAGAATTTGTTGTATGAATAAATGATTGTATATGGGTGGATACATTAAATAAAAGAGAAAAAAATCGCTAAAATACAAACTATTATTCTTTTAAGATGGTAGGATTATGGGTGATAATTATTATTTTCTTCTTTATATGTCCCTAGATCATAAATATTTTATGCAATGAACATGGTTAACTTTTATAATAATGAAAATCTATGTATACATATGTATGTTTAAAAGAATTTAAAAAATTTTTAAAAGATTTTACTTATTTATTTTTAGAGGAGGGAAGGGAGGGAGAAAGAGAAGGAGAGAAAAATCAATGTGTGGTTGCCTCTCACATGCCCCCTTACTGGGGACCTGGCCTACAACCCAGGCATGTGCCCTGACTGGGAATCAAACCAGTGACCCTTTGGTTCATAGGCCAGCACTCAATCCACTGAGCCACTCAATCTTTATACACCAGCCGGGTCTAAAAAGAATATTAAACTGGATTTCTTAGGTATATCTTTACCCCTGAATCATTTTAGGCATTCTACATTTTCAAAACCTCCTGTGGAAATGATTTTACAGTCTTTCTCATCAACCTGTGTCAGGGTTTAACATCTCAGAGAATGAAGAACTATCTCTATCTGATTTCATTCAGCTTGCCAAAGGCAAGGTTAAATGGTGCCTGTGGGTCTACTGTCAGGCAGTTGGGCTTGTGCTGAAGGCAAGAAAAAATAAGAGGAAGACATTTTTTACAGTGATGGAATAATGACAATGAAAAGTAAGATAAGTAGGAGAGAGAGAATGGGAGAGGAAGTGACAATTACAAGTGGCAAACATTTATCGACCCACTTTTATGTGCTAACACCTGATGGGTGTCATGCTGAGTGCTACAGTTTGCCTGAAGGTGATTGTAACAGAGTCCCTGCCTTGAAGGAGTTTATAACATAGCAGGGGAGCTTGCAGTCTAATGTTTACGCCCAGTCTCCTCTCATAACCTCAGCAGGCATTTTTTAACTATAGGCATTAAGGGGGCCACTGCTGGGTTGTGTGCCGGACAGTAATCACACTGTTTGGATGTTGGAAAAGGTGTTTGACTACTTTTAGTTACTCTCCTATGGACTATTCCTGTATACATTATCTGCAGCTTTATTTTATTGGATGGCGTCTTAAAAAAATTTTTTTTTACTTATTGATTTTAAAGACAGCAAGGAAGAAGGACCAAAGGAACACAGAGACTGGGGAGGCAGGAGGAGAGAGGGAGAGAAAGGGAGAGGAGAGAGAAGATGGGGGAAGGGGGAAGAGAGAGAGAGAAACATCAATTTTGTTGTTCTACTTATTTTTTTATTCTTTTCATTTTATTTTAATCATTGTTCAAGTACAGTTTTCTGACCTTTATTCCCATTCCAGCCCACCCACCCATCCCTCCCCACCTCCCTCCCGTTACACCACCCCCCTTCCAGTTTTGTCCATGTGTCCTTCATATTTGTTCCTGTAAACCCTTCCCATTCTCCCCTGAAATTCCCTCTTGTTCCACTTATTTACATACTCATTGGTTGATTCTTGTATGTGCCCTGACCTGGGATGAAACCCACAACGTGGTGCATGGGGATGATGCTCTAACCGACTGAGATACCCAGGCAAGGTGATGGGGTCTTTTCGTCTCATGTTAATCCTTGACTAGTTTCTCCTGAGCACAATTATGACACATGCTTGGAAGATTTCAAAATAAGAGTGGATTAGGTGAAAGATAAACATGTAAATCTGGAATGGGAAAGAGAAGCTCGTTATGATTCTAGAGCCAAGCAAATAATTTGCAGGTTTGTTGTCTGAGGTGTTTGGTCCCAGGGTGTTTCTCCTTCTTGCCAGGAAATAGAGAACTGTTCACAACGTTGCTGTAAAGTAAAGCCTGCTTGCTTTCTGCGAGACAATTAAAAACTAAGCTGGTTATTGTCAGTTATAGAATGATTTTGAGAATAACCATTGATAGTTTTCTTCAGAAGAACCCAGATTTCTTTGATGTTACCTATTTTCTAGGCCTTCGCACCTTCCTGAAGCTGCGTGGCCCTCTCCTAACATCAGCATTACCAGCTGTGTCTGAGTTCTGTCCGTTCTCACAGTGACTGTGTCTTGGTTCTGATTTTGATTGTACTTTGCTTTTACATCCAGATAAAATACGTTTCTCCAGGCGCCAGTGTTACTAGTCACTGATGATCTGCCTGCACTGTCGCCCATGTGCCCTGTCCTTTCTGCTGGGCTGCACATGCCCTCCTCGTGAGATTTTGTTCCTGCTCGGGGGTCTTGAGCCTCTGTGGTGGCTGAAATGGGAACTGGAGCCAGAAGACTTGGGTTCTGGTCCCAGACTTACTGCTTCCGTTCTGTGGTCTGGGTTAAATTATTTAAGTCTTTAAACCTACCCTTGTTGTAAGCATTAAACACAAGAGCAAATATGAGAATGTTTCGCAAACTGAAATTGGAAATATAAAGACACTCTGTTTCACTTTTTGGGGTCGGGGGTAGTTTCTTGAATCTCCCTTTGCTCCTTCCCATCAAAGGGCATTTTCTTCATTTAAAGTACTTCTCTAGAAAAGGGAACCTCGTGCACTGTTGGTGGGAATTTCAACTGGCGCAGCCGCTGTGGAAAACAGTATGGAAATTCCTCAAAAAATTAAAACAGAACTACCATATGATTCAGCAATCCCGATTTAGGGTATTTATCTGAAGGAGTTCAAAACACTCATTTGAAAAGACATAAGCACCCCTATGTTCATTGCAGCATTACAGCATTATTTACAATCACCAAGACATGGAAGCGACATAAGTGTCCATCAATAGGTGAATGAATAAAGAAGATGTGGTACATATATTCAATGGAATATTACTCAGCCATTAAAAAGAGTGAAATCTTCCCATTTGCAACAACACAAATGGAGCTGGAGGGTGTTATGCAAATGAAGCAAGTCAGAGGAAGACAACTACCATATAATTTCTTTTAGATGTGCAATTAAAAATAAAGCAAAATAAATGAACTAACAAAACAGGAACAAACTCATAAATTCAGAGAACATTTTGACAATTGCCAGGTGGAAGGGAAGTTGGGGAACTAACTGGGTGAAAAAGGGGTGAAATTAACATGTACAAGTTGCCAGTTATAAAAACAGTCACAGGGATGTAAAGTACAGCATAGGGAATATAGTCAATAATATTGTAATAACTATGTATAGTACCAGGTGGTACTAGACTTCATCGGGTTGATTACTTTGGAAGTTATATAAATGTCTAATCACCATGTTGTACTCCTAAAACTAAAATCATATTGTACATCAACTGTAATTTAAAAATTTTTTTAAATAAAAAAATAAATGAAAATATTCCTCTAGTCCTTTTTCACCTAGTTGATGCATGCTCTGCCTTCAGATGTCTTCCTAACCATCTCTATCCAAGGAAGCCTCCCTGACCTCTTATGTGGGCAATTTCCTTTTAAAATATGCTTAGTAGCACCATGAGCCTTTTCTCCTTAGCTCTCAGAATAGGTACAATTTTCCACTGATCCACAGGATTGTTTGATTATTGAAAGTCATTGTAGCTCAGGAAGCAGACAGCATGGATTCCGATCGTGGCTGACACTTACCAGCTGTGTGGCACCAGGCAATGCAGTGAATCCATCTCTGGGCCTGAGATTCTGCACCTATAAATGACAGATACGTGCAAAGCCTACCACATGGGACGGTGGTGAGAATGAAATGTCGGTACATATACAGCGCATCCACCATGAGCATGGAGGCTCCATCAAGAGCTTTTTTCAAGTGCCTTGTCTTTCAAGTACAAACACAGGCCCTGCTTTAGAATAAGAGCTTCCTAAAGATCTGTTGAATGTAATAATACATATTCCACTTAATGGATCTAAAGTCTAACTTTCTTCCCATCTTAAAACATTGGGATCATTTCTATTCCACTATCCATGTTCCATTGAGTCATGTAAATGTGAAAAAGCAAAGGGCTTAAAAACAAACCTTTGGAAAGATAATTTCCCTTAAGTTGCAGGGAAATCACTGGAAACTATATCTGTATACACCATGGACTTCCATTCAGTTGGGTACTGCCTAGTTAGTTATTTGTGCTACCTAAAAATATAATCGTAAACATGAATCAGAATAGAAAGAACTCCGCTATGCATTTTTGGATAATAGAATAAGACTCAGGGGGATCTGAGAAGTTTGCTGAGGGCTTCTGGGAAAGGTTTCTCTCCCTAATTACTATTACTATAATAATAACTAATAAACACTTTTTCTGCCTTGATGTTGTGTTGGTGAATGCAATGCCTAGAGCCCTAACAACCTTCTTGGGATTTCAGGGTAAAATCCAACATACTGAACATATTAGAGCAGAAAGATGCAAAGAAGCCGGGCTTCTGATGACAGCTCTAACTGTAGCACTCACCTTCCAGATGTGTGAGAAAATAAACGTGCTTGTTGCTAATGACCATTAGTGGATTATTCTGTTATAAGCAGTGAAAACTCTGTGATACGTTAGGGTCCCTTGGCCATCGCACTGCAAGACCAAACATCAACGAAGCAACTTATTCTCAAAAGGGGCCCACATGAACCGGTGAAATCTTTAAAAGAGGGCGCTAATTTAGCCTGTGGGAGTAAGGAATCGCAGGCTCCCCCATTTCAGCTCTGGCATCAACTGGTGAAGTGAATGGCACTGCACAAGTCACATAATCTCCTCTGTGTGCAACTTCATTGCCTATAAACTAAGGGATTTGCATTGAGAAAGCATGATGGTCCATTTCATCAGCATCCTCCGATTCTGTGTTTATGGCAGTGTCAAGAGCTGAGTCACCCCCCAGGAAGCACACTGACTCAGAGATAAGGATGGAGGAGGTTTATGAGGAAGTGCTCTTGGGATCCTCACTGTGGAGGGGGTGGGACAGCTGCAGAACTGGCCAGAGGGAGAAAAAGAGCTGCAATGCAATCTCATTGGAAGCTGATGCTGGGAAGTTGGAGTGAGGAAGCAGGCCTTCTTACTCCACATTAGGGAGTCCCTGGAGAGGCCTTTAGCAAGAGTGTGCAACCTCGGGTGGAGTGTCTCTCTCTAGCAAAGACAACTTATGTAAGGGGCTGGGGGCCAGGGCCTCTCTGTGGAGAGCACTTCCAGCAACCATAGAATCTGCTTTTGCTTCTGAAGGTGACCTGAACAGTGCACCACAACATCAAAGTTTACCTGTGTTAACAACATAAGATTGATCTCTTTCTATTTTCATCACTGAATAAAAAAGAAATTGAGCAAAAACATTTCCAAACCTTCCTCAAAGTAGAGAGAAGCGTATCATGAACTCCCATCCACCCATCCCCCAGTCTCAGGGATGACATTCTATCATTCTGGTGTCATGCATTCCCCACCTCTGTGCTTCTCCCTCTGCTGGGCTATTTTAAAACAAACTCAAAATATTATAATAATCACTTATGGTTTATTTAACTCAACATAACATAGGGTGTCCACATGTGGCTCTAATCTTCAGAAGCTTTCATTTATTAAACTATTTTAAATCACAAGATCAACACATAGTCTCCCCCTGCCCCTAGCTTTATGAGTTCATTTCAAGGGCTTCTCCTACAGCCCTGAAGAGACACCCTCAGGCCCAGAATTCTCATCCGCTCCCCACCCCCACCTCTTTCACCCTGCAGTAGACAACCAAGAAGAGCTAGACTGGGAGCACTGGGTCCCAGGGTCCCACTACCAGCCAAGCCGATTAAGTGTCCCCAGTGAGTAGTATGTTTTGCCACCAGTGTTGACATGAACAATGGCAAGTTGTGAAGCATTACTTGGTAAATGATGACTTTTGGTTCCCAAGGTCAGTAGATCCCAGTTTAAAAATAGTGTTTGTTTTAGCTATGCCCTCACTTTTCAAAAATTCTTCCACGTAATGGCCCCATTCAATCATTCTCGTTTCCAAACAACCATGTCCACTGACACTTCTCGAGTGGAGGGTCTCAGTCCCATTGCCATAAAAGGGATCCCAGACCAAAAGGGATCCCCAACAAAATGAACGTCGGATTCCTCTGAAAAGTGAACTAGAAGGTGCCGAAAAGCAGACACTAGGAAAAAGTTCAAACTGAAAGCATCTCCTGAACTACATGTTATCTCAGGAATTCACATGAGGGATCTGCTACTTACTTTGTTTTCCAGAATATGTAGCTTTAACCCGGCATTGTTTTGTCCCTTGTGGGAAGCCTGACTGCAAAGCCAAATAAATTTTTTTGCATTCTTAAGTGATAGTTGAGAAGCTTGAAGGCCTGAGATACTGCCCCACACCGCATCTTTATCCAGGAGCATTGCAATTGGTCATTTATGGAGCACATCCTGTTCTGTGGGCAGAGCACAGGGCGTGCACATCGAGCAGGGCACATGAGGACCTGCAGCCTGTCCTAAAAGGCTCATGGTTCAGTTATGAGGAAAAGCCAGGGAGGTGTGGCAGTCGAATAAGAATAGTTAGTTGGAAGCACACACATAAACAGACTATCATATATGTGAATACAAAATCTGGAAACTTCTTTATGGCAAAAGGCATTTAGGAACCTGGTGAGAATATTATATGTCCATACATCACTTTTGCGAAGTCCAAGAAATTGAGTCTTTTTCTCATGCTGCTTAAAAGTTGTTCAAATAATGAATTGAAAGCTTAACATTCAAAAGGTGTGAAATATACCAGGGGAGTGAAACACCAACCTTACATGGCACTCCCAGGATGCTCGTGAAAGTTTTTTATTTGGAGGCACATGTTTCAAGGCCACAAAGTGGACTATAGTTTTAATAACTCTTCCAAGATCCAGTACTCCTGAGACTGGGTAAAGACTGCTGACATTATTTTGCTTCTAAGAAATAAAGACTTGGAACTTTAGATGGAAAAGTTCTAAGAAAAATATTAGCAGACCAAACCCAATAATATAAGATATATAACACGATCAAGTTGAAGGTTTTTTCTAGGTTGCAAGGTTAATTTAACATTAGAAAATCAATTACAGAAGTTCATCACAGTAATAGAGAAACCATGTGATTTTAAGAAATAAGACAAAGTTGCCTGCTATTATTAATTCTATTAAATCTTTGTTCAGTAGAGAAAACACAAGAAAAATACATAAAAGGTATAAAAAATTAGAAAGTAACAGAACTATCCATAGGTACAGATAAAACCATTGTGTCAAGAAAAAGAATTGACAAAGAATTACAAGTTGCTGGATAAACAATCAATGTACAAAAATCAACTGCATTCCTGTACTCTAGCACTAAATAGTTAAATATGTAAATTTTAAAAAGATGTCATTAATATATCATTAAAGGTGTACAGAGCCTAGTAATAAATTTAAGAAAAGATGAATAAAATTGCTATGAAAAAACTTACAAAGTTTTTTGAAATACAATAGAGAAAGCTTATCACATTATACACCATGTTCCTAAGTGGAAAAGTTTGCCACAGAGGTGCTGGTGTCCCCTGATGGGTGTTTAGATTCAATACGATTCCAGTGTAAATCCTCAACACTTTTTTCCTATAAAACTGCCAAGCTAATTCTAATATTTATACAGAAAATCAAGGAGTCAAGGAGGAACTTAATAGATACCACCATTTACAATAAAGATACAATGATTGATTCAGGATGATATTGATTTAGGGGTAGATAAATTGACCAAAGGAACGGAAGAGAGCCCAGAAAACACACACACACACACACACACACACATACACACACACACAGTTAATGATACTAACCACGGCATTTCAGAAACGGTTCAATAAACCATGCTGAGACAATTGGATACCCGTATTATAAAACAACTGGGTCTGTACATTATGCCACATATGAAAATAAATTCCAGGTAAAGACTTAAATGTACAATGTAAAATTATAAAACTCTTAGAAGACGCCAAAGGCTAACTTTATAACTGAGTATCAGGGGAGGGTTTCTTAAATAACACACAAAATACTCCACAAATTATATAGACAAAGATTGATCAGTTAAACCACATTAAAACTGAGAATCTCAGTTCATCAAAATTTACCATTAAGACAATGAAAGTACATGCCAATATCTTTAAAGGAAGATATTTGCAAAGTCTATAACTAACGAGGAGAAATGGGCGATGGAAAACAGGCCCTTTGCAGGAGAGGAAATCCAGATGGCCAAGGAAAAGATGTGTAACCTCATCAGTAATTGGAGAGATGCAAGTACTGGGTTGGCCAAAAAGTCTGTTTAGTTTTTTCTGTAAAATAAAAGACACGTTTTTCATTTTCACCAATAACTTTATTGATTTGGATATTTTGAGCATGTCGGCTATCTCCTGCTATTGGCTTTTAGTAGTTATAGGCCAGGGGTGCTGCTAAACATCTTCCAATGTAGAAGACAGCCCCGCAGCAAAGAATTATTTGGCCAAAACATCAATAGTACCAAGAAACTTCGCAAACCACCTTTGACATGTTCCATCAGTCACAGTACCTTCTCCACACACAACATAAATTTTTTTAGTGTTTTAGTTGCATTTTTACCTTTCTTGTAATAATAAAGCATAATATGCTAAAAATGTTGCATATTTTCTTCCATCTTCAATATTAAAATGGCTTCACAAAAATTCCCCAATTGTGATATTATTTTAATGCATGCTGATATAACAGCTGTCACAATACAATCTAAAAAATTGTTTTGAATGAAGTTATAGACAGCTAAGCACTACTAGAACCATCATACAGAAAAAAACCTAATTTTTGGCCAACTCAATACAAACTCCCAATAATGATCTATCTTGTTACCACTAAATTAGCTTGAAAAAAACCCCACAATATCCAATATGTGAAGATGTGTACAATTTTTATATATGCTGCTAGTGAGAGAGTATATCTGTATATCCAGTATGAAAAACAGTTCGGCATTATCAGTAAGTAAAGAATCACATACTTTGTACGACTGTATAGGTAATTTCCCTTCCAGTGACCCAGTAATTGCATTCCCAGCTCTCTCCCCTATGCCTAGAGAACTCGGAGTGACGACCAGGAGAAATGTATAAAAACATCCACAGTGGCACTACCTGTGACAGAAGAAACTGGAAATAGGACAAACGTCCTCCAGCAATAGACAGGATAAACACAGGAGTGAACACGAACAAATTATATTGTGCTACAATGCAGCAAAATGGATGACTTTTAGAAACATAATAGTACTTCAAAACAAGCCATAAAGAATACATATAATAGGATTCTATATACATTAAGTTGAAAAATACACAGAAATCCAAAGAATACATTTTTGCAGGAGGAAACACACTGAGACAGTTCGGGGCTGCTAACTGGAACGTCGGGATGGGCACACACTGGGGTGTACAGAGGAGTTCAAGGTCTTGTTCAGGACACAGTTATGTTCTTTACTTACACCAAGTATTCATCGTATTGTTTTCTTTACACCCTATGTATATTTTAAATGTTCTTTTGTATCAACTTAATAGTCTACACATTTTTATAAAGGGAAATACCTATGTACATAAATCTTTACGTGGATTAAGTCTAATTTTTGTTTTTTAAGAGAATACTTTCCTATAGAAATCATCTCCTGACATCAATATTAGAATTAAAAAAACACATCCGTATTATTCCAATAAACATGACAGAAAACCATCAAAGGGGAACTTGGGGCAGAGGAGGAGAGAGAATAAAGTAGCCAGCCACCCACAAGAAGCCAGCAGTCCCTCTTGGAAAGCCAGCCAGCGAGACACACATCCCCCAGCCACCAGTGCCTTCATTGGTGATAAGGCGGTAAATTCTCTTCCCCAGCCTGGAGTTCAGAGTAAACAGTCAGAGTCTGAGGGACCACAGACAGAGAAACGGCTTGGCTCTGGCTACTTGTCCTCTGGCGGGAATGCTTACTATCAACTGTTGAATCACAAAATGCAAACTTTTCACATCTTCCCTGGGCAGTGCGCCCCTGCGGTGTGGAGACCATCGGGTGCAGGGAGAGGGCAGGAGGGAGGGGTGGGGGGACAATATTCCAGTGTGGCCTTGGGTCCTGGGGTCTAGGCAGGGCTGCAGCTCAGGATCAGGCTGCAATGGCTCCATTCCAGCTCAGCAGGCCTGGCTGCCCAGCCTGGACTACACTTCATTTTAGGCTCTGAGACTAGCTACACGCACCTTCCTGCTCCCACATTTAACTGGCCTCGGAGAATGAAAACATGGAGATTATTCCAGAGCTGCTCCAGAACTTCCAGTTGGGGAATGAAAAAGAAAGACAGTGGGCATGAAGCTGATGGATACTTCCTTCTATGTCAATGGGGAGATTAAAGCACATCTTGCAGTTCATTTGGGTGCCTTATGATCCATCACTGAAAATGAAACGCGCCACCCACACCACCGTGCACGCAAGGAAAACGATGTGCAGCTTGGGGGAGAGCAGGCCGCTGGGCTGGCCAGAGCCAGCCGGAGACTGCTCAGATAGCAGCTGGCAGTAACAGCCCAGCCTGTCAGCTACAGCACTTAAAGCTGATGGATATATATTATTTTTGTTTGGGAAAAAAAATCCATTCTACTATTAATGACTCCTGGAGTGTTAGCTCAACTATTTTCTTTCATATTAAAATAAAAGATGGTTTAGAAAGGTTTCTCATGGCTTCTCAGTAACTTAGGCCAGTATACATGTTTTAAATCAACTTTGAGGTATAAATTACATACAATAAAATGCACTCATGTTAAGTGTACGGTTTTATAAATTTGATTTGTGCAACTACTACAATTAAGATGGAGAACATTTCCAGCACCCCCAAAAGTTCCCCTGCTCCTTCCAGGTCCATCGTCCCCATTCTCTCTGTCCCTGGCCTCAGGCAATCTCTGATCTGCTGTCACTGTGCATTAGTTTTGTACGCTAAGGTATTTCTAATAAATAAAATCAGTCAATGTATTTTAAATTCAAGGATTTCTCCATTCTATAAACTGCTGTTTTCCCAGATGTTTCTCTCGGTTCTCACACTCAAAGTGGCAAGACTTCATTCTGCCTTGCTTTCCCCTGCTGGTTGTTCCAGCTCTAGTGCATGGGCCCCTGAAGGCAGCACTCCTGGTCTGGTTTTAAACAAAAGGACCAGAAAAGTTAAAGATTTCTAACTTAAAGTGAAAAGATGACTCATAGTGATATTTAAAAAAAAGACAACAGCACCCCATCACATCTGTTCCACAGGAGTTAACTGGACAAGTTGCCCCACACCAAAGCCATGGCTGACTGCAAGCATCCACCTCTGGGGGAGCGTGACAAGACCTATTTGCAATATCCACAAAGAAAACAAAGGAGAAAATGTGGATGGGTCAATCAATTACAAAATAGTGAAAAATAAAAAGCTGCCAATTGGAATTACCTATGAAAATTTCCTTTCTGTGCTGTCACTGGTCTGGAGACTGGGGGTGGACACGGAAGAAGGTGGTTTCTCTCTCTGCTTTTGTAAAACACCTTCTGAGGGTTTTGGAGTAATTTAAATGCATTCCACTGACTGCCAGCGCTGCCCAGTCCAGGTAGTACAGAAGTCTCTCCACACTGGGGTTCCTTATATTCACAGGAACACCTTCCTAGGTACAAAGATCCTTAGGAACTCAGGAATGGACTTGTCTCCTAGCGCTATTTTCACCTTTTTCCTCTATCTTTCAGGCCATTAGCTTTGGGGCCTCTGAGAGGCTGAAGTCACAAGATGGGAGAGCTTCAACCCACCACGGCAGAAAAGGAGAATGCAGACTGTTTTGCTCCCTTCTGTTTTTGTTGCTCACCTATCTATTTTAATGGCAATTAAACTCTAGTGCCCTCACTTATCTCTACTGGCTAATGTTTTTAACTCCACCAGTCCCAAAGGGAATAATCCCAAATCTCAAGCCTGTGCTGTATTAAAGACCCTCGAATGCTTAATCAGAGCACACAGAGGATTTGGTTTGTATATACAGCAAATCTCGTGTCTTTTATGTTCGGAGAGCAGGACTAAAAGAAGAAAAGACGATAAATCATTTCAAGAAACAGCATAACCAAAATGTTGTATGTTTATTTAAAGCTTCATATAATCATTTGTCTAGCGCTACAGCCCAGCTTCAGAAAGTAAGCTGCCATAATGAGGTTTGGAGACAAGCAGTGTCCTAGAGCCAAAAGACGTGTGGCCTCCTCCCCAGACCGGCTTACAGGGAAAACGGTAAGCTCTTAAGCAGAACCAAAGCATCCAAGAGGGTAGTGCCACAGTTAACACGAAGCTATGATTTTTTAAACAGTTTTTTGTTAAGGTATTGGGTTACACAAAAATCTAAGAAGGTTTTAAACAGAGTAAAAGGATGTGACTTTTTTTGGTCTGACTTGAAGTGAAAAATCCAAGTTGATGTCATCCTTAAGTATGCTTCCAACAAAAAGAAAAATAACAGTATGAGTGGGTGGTGAGGTGGGGGGATTTGGTTGCCTGGGAATGCACTTCCACTCTGTTTGGAGAATTTACAAAGTCGGAGGATGTGCTCAGATTTAGAGCTAGGGCAGGCTCTGGCTTCAGGCTGCCTGGGTTGGAATTCTGACTCTGCCGCCCCTCAGCTGAAGAGCTTGGGCAATACCCCTGTTTCCCTCAGTGCCCTCCTCTGTACAATGGACTGATAAAAAGGACGGGCCTCAGAGGGCTGTTGCAAAGGTTAACCACATCTGTGGAGTGCTTAAATAGTGTCTGGCCCCTAATGAATAAGAGTTGGCTTTTTGGAACATAGAACGAAACAAACCTCGGTCACAGTTTCACTAGAAGGCTGTGCTGGGCAGGGACTGACAAGGAGTGGCCTGAAGGCCAGGTTTCCTGGAGGGAAGGAGGGAAATTATTCTCAAATTGCTTCAAATATGAAGGGTAAATACAACTCCGTGCCAGCATTGCCTCAGAACTATGACATATAAATCCAGAATAAATGCTTATTTCATGAGTTTGCATTGCCTTTTAAGGTGAGTGTTCTTTTCTCCTTAGTTTAGAGCCCCGTGGAACCAGCTAGGACAGTATGAGTTTTCTCAAGGTGCTGTGGGTTGTCGTGATGGTGCCACACACACCATCTGCACTCCCACAGAAAGCCCAGTTTCTTTAGCAGATTGGACACTGCCAACACCCATGAGCTCAAAGTCTGCCCTACAGCAATATCTGAAAAGCTGTGTTAATTTTCTCATAATAACCTGCTGATGGCCAATGTGCTAGATTTTTTTTCCTCGTGGATTCATTTGATTGTGAAGGGTGTGGGTGGGGAACCCTGGGGAACTTTCAACTCTATAATAACCAAATAAAGAAGTTAGTGGGTGATGAGGAGTAGTTTTATTATGTAGACACTGATGCATAGCAATCTCTGTGCTCATACATTTCATAGATACTGAGACATTTCCATAGGAAGGGACCATAGTTTATCAGTACTTAGGAGAACTGAGTCTTGGGAAGGAAATAGATCTGCAGAATATATAATAGGACCTCAGAAAATTCTTAAAATTCTGCAGCTTGTAAGAATATTAATAAAATTTTCAATGTAACCTAAAGGGGAGGTGCTGTTTCATCAAGCTCACAACCAGCAAATGCAGCCCTTCCGCATCGGAAAGGTCAGGGTTTGTAATGCTCTGCTATGGCACCTGCAGGTAACGGACTCCTTCTCTTATTTTTCCCAGCTACGGTCAGTGTATATGTATATGATGGTGCATGTCTTTTTTAAAAGTGTATGTATGTATGTATGTATGTATTTTTAGAGCGGGGAAGGGAGGGAGAAAGAAAGGGAGAGAAACATCAATGTGTGGTTGCCTCTTACACACCCCCTATTGGAGAAGCTGGCCCACAACCCAGGCATGTGCCCTGATGTGGAATTGAACCAGCAACCCTTTAGTACACAGGCCAGCACTCAGTCCACTGAGCCATACCAGCCAGGGTGATGGTGCATTTCTTGTCCAGAAAAATAAGGACTCATTTTGAAAAAACCATGTTCTTCAGTTGAGATCAGTGTGTTATTAATGATAAATATAATCATTTAATCCAGAACTTTCAAACTGTTTTTAAGACACTTAAGCAGTAAGATAATGTGCCTGGTGCCTTGGTTTTTCCAATTTCCTTTAATTTGCTTGAGTGTAAAGGTAAAGTTTTCTTACAAAAACCCTATCAACATTTATATTTATGTTAAAAAGTATCAAGGAAGCAAAGTTGTTAAGCCTCTACCTTTCTGAGGTTTATAATCCATATGCAGAGATAAGATATAACCATGTATTTGCTGGAGAAATTCACTTCCCAGGGAGAGAGTTGGTGGGAGAGAGAAGGTAGGACTTTGCTTGAAGGATGGGAAGGCAGGAGGGCATAAGAGCCAGAGGTGTGGTTCAAGACTGTCCATTCGTTCACCCAGCTAATATTTATTGAGCTTCTACTACATGCCAGGCACCGTGCTCGGTTATGATGTTCTGGGTGAGCAGGCTGGGTGCACCGGCCCAGTTGTCACCTCTGAGAACTATTAAAAACAACAGGCTCAAAATGGAGTCACTTAGCTAAACCCCAGGTCACCAAATGGGGATGTAATTACAGCTTCAGCTCTCCCAGGAATGGAATTATAAACCAGTCAATTAGGAATCACCTGATCAGCACTAGTCAGGTAATCTACCTGAGGGACCTTGCCAGTTCCTGGAGGAAGGTAACCTTGTAATAACCAACCAGCCCTCTCCCCTCATGTGACTCCCTTGTCCTGCTCCACCTGCCTATTAACGTCCTTCATTTTGTACAGCTCCTTTCTGTCTGCTATATGGCACGCTTCCAATTGATTTTCGCTCAACTAAAACTCTTAGTTTATAATGTGCTTCAGTTTCTCTTTTAATGCAGCTTACAAAGAAAAACTTTTTCAAGAGAAATAAATATTTTTATTTTTGTTAACTGACTTCTTTAAAGTACTTTAGCGGTGCCAAGTAGGGGGCATTGCTGGTTCATTTTCTCTCTTCTCCCCCCCGCCCCTCCCATTTCCAGTCCCTGTCCTCACCGGGGAACGCAGGTCCCCATGCATTCTTTACCTTTTTCTCAGATACAATTGGATACATTCACATAAAAGATGAAGAAGACCAAAGGGTTGTCTCCCTCAGGAGATGTATTTTAACGGGAGATGAGTAGTAGTGAATGGTGTAATTCCAGGTATCAGCAAGACTGTCCAGGAGGCGATTTCAGTGTGAGGGTGTGGTGGCCAGGGTTACGGAGAGCCTTCCTCTCCCCTCACCCCTGCGGTCACAACCCCAGGCAAATCCACCTACAAGTGCTGATTTATCAAAGATCTAACATTTCTTTAAAATTGCTTGAGTCTTTTCAAGAACCAACTAATTTTTCTGCCTCAATGTGTTTCTCAGAAGTCACTTAGGTGAATAAAATTATAAGAATGAAAATCTTCCAGCAGCTTTTACTTTGTTCATGTACCCTGTAAGATCTTGTCATTGATTTCTTAGTCCTTGTTTCTTTGAGCATTTTAATGTATTATCTTTTTATTGGTGGACAATTTTTAAATTAAAAAATATCAGTAAAAGATACTTTTAAATATTTTCACCAAGTAAGGGCAGTGCTAGAATTATCTTTGCTGGAGATTCTGAAGAGGAGGGTAGGGAAGGTACAAATCTCAATGTGCAGAACAATGTGGTGATGGATGTAGGGCTCTTGGTTAAGCTGCCCTCAAATCTACTTAAGTTTTACCACTTAATAAACTGTGTGGCTTTGGACAAGTTCTTCAACCTCTTTTAGCAGCAGCTTTCTCATTTGTAAAACAAGGATAATCATAGCATGTCTCTTAGTAGACTGGCACAAGAATTTGATGAACAGAAGCACTGAGGAAGGGTGCACTGACTATCAGCTAGTACTCATTCTTTTGTCTAGCAGGTATATTTACTGCCTACTATGTACCAGGAATTGTTTTAGGTGTAGGGGTATAGCAATGGAAAAGTAACTGATCTCGTGAATAGTGTGTTCTAGTTGGAGTTTACTAGCAATAATTACAGAAATATACAACATGTCAGATGGAACTAAGTGCTATAAAAAAAAAAAGCCAGGGCAGGAGAGAGAATAGGAGTTGGCTGGGAGCAGGAGTTATTGCAAAGAGGATGCCAGGGTAGGTCTCTCTGATATTTAAGCAGAAACCAGCCTGAAGGGAAGTAGTGAGCCATGTTGATATCTGAAAGAAAACTGAAAGAGGCTGAGGTTGGTATCACAGAATGTGAGTCTAAGAGTCCCAGAACTTGCTTTCTCTTTGCCAGGTCCACTTCTGAGCTGGTCTGTGTCATTTGGCCTGCCTGCTCTCTTCACTGCTCTTTAGTTTCCTCACTCATGAAATGCAGACACTTTAATGTGTTTCCTTGGAACTGTTGGGAGCACTTGAGAGATAGAATCTGGGGTGAGCTTGCAGGAATGAGCCCCAAAGTCAAACCACAGAGCTATGCCTGTGCTATGAGGAGGTGGCTGCATAGAGACTGAGGGGCTTCCACCACCATTGCTGGCTCTAGACCCAATCTACACCTGTAGAAATCTGTGCCAGCAACAGACTGTCCTGCATCAGGTGCCTTGCTAAGCTAGGTACACACCTCTTGATGAGAGTCACTTTTCTCTGACCCTGAACCTAGAAACCTCTGGGTCATTTTGAAACCCAAGCAGCCTGCATAAAAGCAGGTGTTTTGAGTTCCAAGATGCCTGAGAACAGACTTGGACATGTTCTTCAAACATGAGCAAACTCTTGCTGGAAAGAGTTGATAGATGTAGGTTAATCATGTCAAATCATTGCACAATGATAAAAACTATGATATCCAGTCTATCTGTAATCCAAATTTGATGCCAGTAATAGCTTTCAAGTAAACTCGTTATTGGTCCAAATCATAAGTATATGTCAAAGTTGGTGTCAGCATCTACTATTATGCCAAGTATTAGTATGTTTAAGTGAGGGGGATGGAGTTTCTCTTAGCCAGGAGCATTATTCATTGAGTCAGCCTTTGATTTTTTTCCTATGAACCAAAGCTACACCTCCTGCAGCACAACCCAAGTTCTCAGGGCTGTCTTGAAGAAGAACTTTACAATCATGCAATAGAGTCAGCAGAAAGTTGTTAGGGTCCAGAACAGATGGGGCTGGAGCAAGGATCTCTGAAAGAGTTCCTTGAGAGTTCCTGAAAGAGTTCAAGAATCATGAAAGAGTATGTAAGTATGTTATGCACAGTGGTCCTTTCCGCTAGTGTCTATGGCCTAATCAATATCCTGCAATCTAGCATTATTCACAATAACCAAGATATGCAAACAGCCTAAGTGTCCTTCAATGGGTAATTGGATAAAGAAGATGTGGTACATATATACAGTGGAATATTATTGAGGCATAAAAAAGAATGAAATATTTCCATGTTTGATAATCTGAATGGATCTTGAGAGTATCAAGCCAAGTGAAATAAGTCAGATGTGAAGGGACAATAATGATATGCTTTCACTAACATGTGGGATATAAAACAGAAAGCAACAAATGAATAAATAAAACAAACTCATAGACATGAACAACAGTATGGTGGCTACCAGAAGAGAACATGGGTGGGAGGAGGTAGAAGAGGGTAAAGGGGGTCAACTATATGGTGATGGGAAGTGATGTAACTTTGCATGGTCAGCACACAATGCAATATACAGATGATGTATTACAGAAATGTACATCTGAAACTTTATATTTTTAAAGATTTTATTTATTTACTTTTAGAGAGAGGGGAAGGAAAAAGAGAGGGTGAGATACATCAATGTGTGGTTGCCTTTCACACATCCCCTACTGGGGACCTGGCCTACAACCCAGGCATGTGCCCTGACTGAGAATTGAACCAGTGACCCTTTGGTTCACAGGCCAGCACTCAATCCACTGAGTCACACCAGCCAGGGCTGAAACTTATTAACCAATGGTACTCAATAAATTTTATAAAAAATATGATGCAGTCTGTCCAGGTTAGTAGTTCCTCCTCTTGGGAAGAGATGAAGAGGAGAAAGGCAGAGAAGGAAAGAGCAAGAGGTATCTTGAAATAAAGAGAGAGGACTTTGAACTCTGCCCTGTTGCTACCACGGTGTGGCAAGCCCTGGTTAAAAGAAACATTGCATATATCACTGCCCTCCTGGAATTATCCAGGTCCTTCAAGAGTAGCAGCCCAATGCAAGATGATGGATGAGTCATTGTCACATTGTAAGCTAAGAGCACAAGTGTACCATAACTTCCCACATGACATTTCACCTTTTTTTAAAAAGATCTCACCTGAGGATATGTTTACTGATTTAAAAGAGAGAGGGAGAGAGAGATGGATTGATGTGAGAGAGAAACATCAATCAGTTGCCTTTCCTATGCACCCAGACCAGGGATCGAACCTGCAACCCTTTCGTGTTATGGGACAACACTCCAGCCAACTGAGCCACCCAGGGCTGGTGGTTTTTCTTTGACTGCAACTCCCTTCCCTTACTCTTGGCTCAGAATGCTTCCTCTCCTGAAGCCCTCCCCTCCCTAAGTAAGCCACCTGCTCTCCCATTAGGTTTCTTCAGATGTAGGTCACATTTCTCTTACATCCTGATCATTCATATGATTATTAGTTCCATGCCTGTCCTACTACTGGATCCTGGGGCCCCAGAGGGGCGAACCTGTTCCAGGGTGAGAGGTCTTTGGTGCCAGGTATGCACTACAGGCGTACTTTGGCAATATTATGAGTTTGGTACCAAACTACTATAATAAAGTAAGTATCACAATAAAGTGAGTGGTAAGTGAGTTTGCTGGCAGACAGATTTGCCGTCTTTAGTAAAACAAAAACAAAAACAAAACAAAACAAAACAAAAAAAAAAACCACAGTATCTGTGAAGTGAAATAAAGCAAAGCAAAATAAAACAAGGTATGCCTGTACAGTTTTCAACCCTCCCTCCAGCCTCTGAGATGCATTTGACAGCTAACGGGCGGTGGTGCTCAGATTGACACCCATGTCCTTCCGGCTCCGCGTCAGGAACCTGTGATCCCCACGCTATGCCTGTCATGCCATAGCATGTTAGTACATCCACTGTCAATTCCTTAACCCAAAAGGGTGAGTGAGGAGCTTGGTCAACTAGTAGGGAAAATGACTGCCAGGTCCCAGCACCCAGGGGTTCCCATACTTGGTCTGGGTGTAGGATGCATTACACTGTTAAATGAAGGGCCAAACAAAGAGGCAGACAGTCTCTATGCCAGGGAGTGCAACCTTTTGGTGTCTCTGGGCCACCCTGGAGGAAGGGTTGTCTTGGGCTACAAATTAAATACACAAACACTAGTGAAAACTGATGATCAAAACAGGTTTTAAGTAGATTGACGATTTCGTGTCGGGCCATATTCATGGCTATAGCAGTTCCCATCGGCTGCAGCTTGGACACCCCTGCGGGAATCCTGGGCCACGGCACTGACAATCACGTAGATTCCAGGGGCCTGGAAACGGGAAGCATCTCCTCCAGCAGCTGCATGTCCTCGTCACCCTGATGGATGGCATGCAGGGCCCTGAAAACTTCATCTGTGCGCACAATTTTTTTTTCCTCTACATTACTTGTGCTTGCTGGGATCCTTTTTGTAGAGGTCACCTCCATAGTGAGGCTTCCCCAGAGCACGGGAGCTTGAGGGTTAATAAAAGCACTCAGTGACTCTTTCAAATTTGTAAATACAATTTTTTTCTGGACCATTTTATCAAAACTTCATAGCTGGGACTTTGCGTTTTCTTGAATGGCTTTTACACTTTGTTTGAAAATGTCTTTCCACACACAGTGTAATGGAAAAAAAAATCCACACAAATAAGAAGTCCTGCTGGCAGGTTCCTTAACAGCTCTAAGATTATAAAGCCAAGAGCTCATTCTCCTATCTTTAAAAATGACCAGGCCCTGTGGGCCCCTGGTATTGTTTTTGCAGTTCTATTAATAGACTTCCTCCACTGTGCCCTGCGATGTATAGGACATGGCATGTTTTATGGAAACACTAACACAGACTATTTTGGAAGTTTCTTTTTCTTTCTTCCAGACTTGACATTATATGTGTGATCAGAAGTAATCATAATTTATCCTTTTTTTCTTGGGCAGAGGGGAGGTCAGCTACTTGTTTGAGTTTCTCCAAGTGGGGAATGTCAGTGTAGAGAAAGGTCTATTTGTGAGTTAAAATCCTTTGAAACCAGAACACGTTTGATACTTAAAAACTGTTCCAAAAGTCTGTTTGGTTTCCCTCTTCAAAGTGGTCGAATGCAAGCTGAAAGCGATTCAGATGAAAACCCCACTGCTGTCTGTCATCTCCCGGGCTTGACAAACACCGCCGGAGCGGAGCACCACCGGCTCGGCTCCGCAGCGCCGCTGACAACCGTCAGTCCAGCCCGCCGTCCAAGGAATTAATCTAATTAGTTTATTTTTCTAAAAAGGAATTTATACACATAGCTAACGATTCAAAAAGCATAAAAGGTCTATAATTTAAAGCAAATCTATCTTTTACCCTAGCTTCTTGGTTCTCCAATTTCCTAGTTTACGTATTCTTACAATAATAGTCCATGCGTATAATAAACACTGTATTACATATATGATAGCCTACTCTATACACACTTTTAAATCTTGCTTTCTTCACTGCACAATATAGTTTGGAGATGGTGTCTTGTTAGCACACATAACTCTACAGAAATATATAGATACATAGGTACCACAGCGTTTCTTTAGAATGAGGAAGTAAATCACAAGGTACACATTTTTTAAAGCTGCTGAATACCACTAACATGGCAAAATTCACAAAAATAAAATATTTGTATCAGCTCACCATCTAACATGCCTCTCTAATACTGTTTTTCAATTACAGTTTACATTGAATATTTTGAATTAGTTTCAGGTGTACAGCACAGTGCTGAGACAATCATAGAGACTGCTCAGTAGTCCACGATGCATTTACCAAATTCCCTTTTGATAGACATGGAGGTGATTCCCAGTCTTCTGCTCCAGTAAACAGAGCTTCCCTGAAGCCCAGGTCCCTGGGAGGGGGAGACGGGCTTCTGGAATCGTGGAGCAAAGCACCACAAACAGGGCAGCCGTGGGAGAGGAAGCCCCCAAAAGACGAAGGCTGGACAGCGGGCGCACTTCTGTTCGGAGGCTTCCTGTTTACAGCTATGCAGCCACTACACCAGCATGGTTTTAAGATAAAGGAGAAAAATAAAATAATTTGACTCTTTATGACCTCAAACGTGTGTGGTGGCTCTTCCCACAGTCAGGAAGCCCCTTCCAGGACAGATTTTAGTGAAAATGGTGAGCTTTGCATATTCTTTCTTTCTCTCATTTTGTTTTCCTTTATTTGGTGTTTGATATGCCAAATCACAGTTTCTGCTAGTTAAAATTTTATGTATTGTTCAGAGTATTTCAAATAAAAAATAAATCACTGATTTCTTCCAGCATTTTTAAATTCAAAAGTATACTCCAATAAAATAACCTTAAAATACTGAATGTCTAAATATAGTTATCAAATTACAGAAAATGCCGGGAAGAAAGGATCAAGTTAAACTACCCCATGAAGTAATCAGCTAGTCGGAATATGAGGTGATCCACAGGACGAATAAGTCAGAATTCCCACAAATTTATACCACAGAAGAGGGTAGAGACTGAGGTTTGCTGCAGAACAAAAGAGACATAAAAGAAATAACAACCAAATCCATTCACAGGATTTGAATTTAGAGTCACACAACCTGTAAACAAACAAGCATACACCTTCTTTGAGATAACCGGGAAATTTTGAATACGGCTTAGGTGATGTGTTTTTACGAATGTCCTTACATAGAGTGCATACTGAAACATCGTTCAATGAAATGATATGATGTCTGGAATTTGTTTTAGAATACTCCAGAAAAAAAACATTGGAAGGTAAAAATGAAACACAATTAGCAAACTACTGACAATTGTTGAAGCCGGTGGGGGTTTGCACAGGACTCATTAACGTGCTCTTTTCATGTTGGAATGCTGTATTGGTTTACCAAGCCTGCCATAGCACAGTACCACAGGCAGCTTACATGATGCAGTGGCTTAAACAACAGAAAGTCATTTGCTTACAGTTCTGAAGATGGAAGTCCAAGATCAAGATGTCATCAGGGCTGGTTTTATTCTGAGGCCTCTGTCCCAAGCTCAAAGATGACTGCATTCTCCTTCGTCTTCACAAGGTAGCTTTTCCTTTCTCATAGGCACACCAGCCGTGTCGGATCAGAGCTCACCTGAATCACCTGGTTTAACCTCAGTTACCTCCTTAAAGGCTCTGTTTCCAAAGACGTCCACATTCTGAAGTATCGGAGGTTAGGAGTTCAACATACAAACTGGGGAGGAGGAGGGGCACAATTCAGCTTATGCTAGGCACCTAGGAATATTTCCATGATAAAATAGTTTTATAGGGAAAATAAATGTTAGCTTCTGCAAGACACAGTTTATTATGGGCTCTTCTGCTAACACACCGTGTCAGGTCAGGTGAGCCTGATCTCTTGCTCCTCCCTCCTTTCCAGCAGAATGACGCAGCCACTGGGTTGATTCAGGTACTTGATAAACACAGCAGACCTCAGGCTCTAGGAACCCACTTGCAGAGGACCGTGTGTTTCATGACGTGCACAGATCACTCTGATGTTGCGAGTGTTTACTTTCTGAGAGGAGAGGGACCAAGCTGTTCCCCTAGAGCCAGGGGTCTGGGCTCACCCAAGTATTAAAGGGGTTGGTTGTACCTGTTTAGCCCCCATCTTTCTTAAATAGACCTTAACCTTGCCACCCCTTTTTTCCTCCTGCACATTTGCCTCTCCCTCTCTTACAAAGAACCCAAGAATCATTTGTATAAATTTTATACTACAAATGAAGGTTAGACCTCCAGAAATGGAGAAAGACAAAAATTTCTCAGGTCGGCTCCTCAAACCACGACCCACATTTCTCTCTCACAGCCCATTTCTGTCATTCTCTCTGCTCTGTAACTCACCCCCAGTCTTCTCCACGTCCCCTCAAATCCTTCCGTATGCAACCTAGAACTCTCCCACTCTGACCTAGAGCTCTTCTGCATCCTCAAAGTCTTCTCTGATTAACTTCATTCACTTTCCCACCGTCATCAAACCTGGCTGTCTTGTCGGACTTCCCCATCCGGATTCTCAAGCGGGGATTGCTCATTCCCTCGGATCCTACCCAATAGGCTTATGTTTGCCTCTTAGAACACCATCACTTCCAACCACTGTGACTCCTTCTCAGCCAGACTCCTCTGCTGAATTCCAGAACCATGGGTTTCATAGCTCCTGTAATAGATCTTCTATTGGGATATCTCATAGGCACTCAAAACACAGAATATCCCAAATCTGATCCTTTATCTTCTTTCCACTAGCCCACTTCTCCTCTAGTCTTTCCATCCTGGTAAAATGATCTACTTGTGCAAAAACCATGAGTTCCCTCGATGCTTCCTTCCCCATCACACGCATATCCAAAACATCACCAAATGGTATGGACTCTTGTCTTCTTGAAACCCTCTCAGGCCCAGCCACCAGGCTTATCTTTACTCTGCCCTGCCAGTCCGAATGACTCTCGTCTCTCAGACAGATGACTGCAATCACTGCTTCCTGGCCTCCCGTATCTTCTCACATCTCTTTCCCAGCTGGTCTCCACAAAGCCTTCCTCTACGTCTAATGTGAGACATGATTGCATCCTCCTTGAGACTCCTCAAATGCATGCCTTTGCTGGCAGGATGGAGCCCAAGTTCCTTAGGCAACTTTGTAAGACTTTTTACAATCTGCCTATGCCCTAGCCTCCTTCATACCCCAAATACCTAATGAGGAGACCAAGACACATACAGCACCTTACCTAGGAGGATAAGTGAACAAAATAACCATGACTATGATGCATGCTATGACAGAAACAAACATGTTCTGAGATAGAAACTAATGGAGTGGGCAGAGCTGGCCTCCCCGAGATAAGATGATTGGGAAAGATCTCTAAGAAGCAGTAACAGCTACACTGATTCCAGAAGTATAACGAGGTATTGGGCACTGTGAGGGCAGAAGGAAGAGTGTTTTGGTACCTGCAAAGTCTTGAAGCTAAAATAAGTGACATGGGAGAGAAAGAGAAGGACATGGTGGCTGAAGAAGAGTGAGTCACAGATGGAGTTACACAAGTGGCATGAGTTGAGGTTAGGGATTCAGGCTGAACCTTGTAGCCATGACCAGGGAAAGTGCTGGGAGTTTATTCAAAGGACAATGGGGAACCCCATTCCCCGATTACACTTCAGTCTCACTGAGGCTCTGCCATCTCTTTGGATGGTTCTGTATCCTCCCTAGCCCAAGGCCATCCAAACTGGGGTTTTCTCTGCCTGCAAAGCTCATTTCTTCTTTTGTCATCTGGCTGATGTAACACAACCTCCAGGTCTTGGCTGAAAGGCCACTACATCCACCTGGCCTGGCCTCACAGCTGACGTCATGCCCTGTCATGTTCTCTCATATCTCCAGTGGGTGTCATTGGTAGCACTGTCACAACAGACTGATTGATTATGTGTCTGTCTGTCAACCACTTTATTCCAAACCCTGGGCACAAGCTGGATACTTTAAAAATATGTTTAAATAAATGAATGAATGCCCAAATTAATGAAAATTGTGGCAAGCTTAGAGTCTGACCGAGGCTGACAATGACCATAGAAACTTTAATGTCATAGGATGTTTGGAATCTATTAAGCCAAGCCAGTCAGTTTATTGATGAAGGATGGGTCCAGAGAGAAGCCACATGTCCATAGTCACTGAGCTCACCAGCAGGACCTGTATCTGGACCCAGAGATAGGCCTTCACATTTTTCTCACTAAACTCTGTGGCACTTGAATCAAGTCCTGGGGGAAGTGAATTCCTCAAGGCAAACTTTTTCTGGCTGCTAATAACTGACTAGGGAAGGAAAAATAATGTAGACAGCATTAGTATTTCACTGATGGATTTAGTTACATAGATTAAAGTGTCAGCTTGGTAAGGTTCCAGCATGTCTCTGGTCTGACACTAGTTTTAGAATGAAGGTAAAGACGTCCAGAGCCGGCTTCTTGACGAGTTGGGTAGCAACAGCGTCCCATGGGTCTCTGTCTCAAAACTTTGGTTCAGTTTGTCATGGTGGGTCTGGTTGGCTCCAGGGAGGCCCGCAGCTAGAAAGAATAACAGGGGTGTGCAGTTCAGGCCCGAGACCTGTTGGCACCGAAGTGTGGGAAAAGTTCTTACAAGACCGGCCCACAGCCTGCCTGGTCCAGACCGAGGTTATTAATCTTTCATGTCCCCAAACACTCAAGTCACAGAGTTTTGAAAAGGAAAAATAAAGTGGGATGGCAGGGAGGCAGTGTGGTAGAATAGAAGGAACAACAGAAGATGACTTGGGAGCCTGGCCGCCTGACGTTCCTCTCCTGAAATCAAGAGAGTTGCATCAGGTGATGTCCAAGCTGCCTCCCAGGTTTGTGATTGGGTTCAAGGATTTTGAATCCCGTTCAAATCAAACAGATCTGAACACAGGAAGTAGGGGCACTGCCTGTAATCATGGAGTCAAACAGCCTAGATTTCAGTCTTGGCTTTACCATAAGTATTAACTATATTCTCTGAAGATTTTTGTGCCTCAATTTCCTCATCTGTAAAATGGGCCTCATAGGGTTGTTTTGAAGTTTACAAGGGATATTCTATTAAAGTGATGAGTACATAATAAGTTCTCAATAAACATTAGCTATTACTATTATCTTCTGACATGGGAAAAGCATTCCCAGAAAAGATATGGACCACAGAGAGCCAAAGGCTCATGGTCATTTACATAGAGTAAAATAAAGATAATTCCTTACTGGCATCTATATTCTAATGGTGTCAAAGGAAATAATGCTCAGGAAATAAATAAATAAATAAATAAATAAATAAGCAGGTTCCCAAACTGTTCATTTATCTGGATCTCATTTTTGCAAAATTCCATGCAAAGCCCATGGCACATGTACAGATAAGGGATGGGAAGGAGGCAGCCATCCATGTCAGCGATTCTCTCTGGGAGGAGATGATAGGATTCTCTGCACTTTATAGTTTCTATTTCATTTCTTATTTGCCTATTTGTGTTTTTGTTCAACAAATGAATATCACTTTTGAAAACAATTTTTTTATGTTTAGGTCAGAAGAAAGAGAAGATGAATATAATTCTTGTCAATGGCTTAGTTATAATTATTGATTACTTGTCCATTTGGAACCCTGACTCATTCTCATTCTGTACCTTACCATTTGTGATTCGTCCACTCTTTCTGGACTCCTAGTTGCCAAACAAAACAAAAACGGAAGAAGTATCTGCGGGAAATTGAAACATGAAAAGGTTGCCCATGGCAATAATTATCTGTTAGATGATGGAACAAATTGGATGATACAGTAGGTGGAATGTCCATGACATGAACACTAATGGTACATAGGGTAAGACCCATGATGCTTCATGTAATATAACTCACCAGATGATTACAGTTCTGCAGGAAAACAGACACACACACACACACACACACACACACACTGTGAGTTTCCCCAGGCCTTAGCAGCTTATAGATACATAAATGGCATTAATTCAGTTCCACTGGTATTTGTCCCAACCTGCTTAACACGGAATCACCTGAAAGTAATAAAGTCAATGGACTTTGAGAAAGTAGAGACAAATGTAAAAATAAAATTATACTCTGTTGTCTTTGAAGTAGCTTTTCTCAATTGATTTTTTTACATATCAAATTTTAAAATAACTTTCATAATGTATTCTTTGGAAAGGCTATTACATATTGGCTTCTTTGAAATCCGCGTGTGTGTAAATGTGTTTGTACACGTGTTTCCCTTCTTCATAGTTGATGTCCTTTAGTCAGTCTCTTTCTGGAAGGATATGGAAGGTCTTAAATGTTTACTTTTCTTTTTAAACATTTTTATTGTATTTTTCCTTCACCATTTATCCCCCTTACAACATTTTCCACCTCCACCCAACCACCTACTTCTGCAATCACCGCACAGTTGTCCATGTCCATGAGTCCTTTTTCTTTTTTACTCAATGCCTGCCACTCCCCCTCCCCCTTCCAGAGCTGTCAGCCTGCTCTCCATCTATAAGTCTGTCTCTGTTTTGCTTGTTCATTCATTTTGTTCATTAGATTCCACATATGAGTGACATCATATGGTATTTGTTATCTGATTGGCTTATTTCACTTAGCATATTGTTCTCCAGGTCCATCCATGCTATTGCAAAGAGTAAAATTTTCTTGTTTTTTATGGCTGAGTAGTACACATATTTCATTGTGTAAATGTCCCATAGTTGTTTTATCCATTCATCTACTGATGGACACTTGGGCTGCTTCCATATCTTGGTGATTGTAAATAATGCTGCAATGACATAGGGGTGCTCATGTTCTTTTGAATTAGTGTTTCAGGTTTCTTTGGCTAAATTCCCAGAAGTGGAATTGCTGGGTCATAAGGCAAATCCATTTTTAAGTTTTTGAGGTATCTCCATACTGCTTTCCAGAGTGGCTGCATCTGTCTGCATTCCCACCAACAGTGCAAAAGGGTTCCCCTTTCTCCACATCCTTGCCAGCATTTGTTATTTGTTGATTTATTGATGATAGCCATTCTGACAGGTGTGAGGATATATTTCACTGCGCTTTTAATTTGCATCTCTCTGATGATTAGTGATGTTGAGCATCTTATCATATGTCTATTGGCCATCTGTATGTCCTCTTTGGAGAAGTGTCTATTCAGGTCCTTTGCCATTTTTCATGGGTTGTTTGTTTTTGTGGTACTGAGTTTTTGAAGTTCTTTATACATTTTGGATATTAACCTCTTATCAGATGAACTGGCAAATGTGTTCTCCCATTCAGTGGGTTGTCTTTTAATTTTTGTTGATGGTTTCCTTTGCTGTGCAAAAACTTTTTGGTTTGATATAGATACAAGTAAGTGGAAGCACATACCATGTTCATGGATAGGAAGAATTACCATCATTAAAATGTCAGTACTACCCAAAGCAATCTATAGATTCAATGCAATTCCTATCAAGATACCAATGACATTTCACAGAACCAGAACAAATATTTCAAAAATGTATGTGGAACCACAGAATAGCCTGAATGAAAGAAGAAGAAGAACAAAGAAGAAGAAGAACAAAGTTGGAGAAATTATACTACCTGATGTCAAGCTATACTATAAAGCCACTGTAATCAAAACAGCATGATATGGGCATAAAAACAGACACATAGATCAATGGAACAGAACAGAGAACCCAGAAATAAACCAACACCTTATAGTCAATTAATATTCAACAGAGGAAGCAAGTACATACAATGAGCTAAAGATAGTTTACTAAATAAATTGTGTTGGGAAAATTGGACAGATATGTGCAGACAAATGAACCTAGACCACCTTCTTATACCACACATGAGAACAAATTCAAAATGGATCAAAGACTTAGATGTTAAATTCAAAACCATAAAAAACCTAGAAGAAAACATAGGCATTAAAATCTCTGACATTGCTTGTAGCAATATTTTTTCCTGATCTGTCTCCTTAGGCAGGGGAAACAAAAGAAACAATAGACAAATGGGACTGCACCAAATTAAATGTTTTTTATCTTCCATGGTCCTCAGTCAGCACTGGGCACATATCACAGACTAACCACACTTTTAATCTGGGAAAACACTTCAAAGTCTCTCTTGCCCTTTGGTCCAGTGGGGTTTCCTGGACTCTCCAAAGCCCAGCAGTCATTTTGTGGCGAGGCTAGCGCTCTTTGCGCTAACATTTGGCAGGTTTCTGTTCTCTGCACAAAACACTTTTTAATTGAAATAGGATCCAGGAGCAGTAGCTGGATATGCTCCAAGTAATGTCTGTCACAGACCCTCAATCCTTTTTCCCCTTAGTAATCCAAGAAGTAGAGTGGATCACATTGAATTTAAAGATTTAATGAATAAAAGAAGATAAATCCCAAAGCACTTCTGGCTTTCAACACCTCCTTCTTTCTAAAATACTTGAAATAGCACTTTGGGGAAAAGAAAAGGTGCAGATGGGTAAATGAAGAGTTGAATTAAATTCTTCTTTTCCTATGTATTCATCTGAAGCATTTTATTAAATCTCTGCAACTTATCCAGAAAAACCTAGAGACCTACAGGGCTCACCCTTTGTTTCATGATGGCTTCCTCTTCTCAGTCCTTCTCACCCTCCAGCACCCATGCACCACCACTTAGCCCCGGGGGAGACCTGTGCATTAAAGAACTCACTAATGCCTGGCCCTATAGACCTCAATACCACTGTTTCTAGAATGACATTTATATTACGCTCTGCCTTCTGTATCTTTCATGAGGGAGGTTTTATGTGTCACTAAAGAAAAAACTGTATAACACTCTTTATTAGCCCCATGATACCTCAGCCCATCAATACTTGTCCAGGCCTGATGAGATCATGCTATGGTTCTTAATCAGAGTGAAAGAGCAAGAAATACCTTTATTAGAAAATCAATTAAAAACCAGTTGGCCCAGGTAAACAAAAGCATCATTGGGGCATGAAAGAGGACTAATAACAAAATGAAGACGCAGGACACTGCTCAGGAAAAGGCATAGACACTACTGGGCACTTCTATATTTTGTTTTAGATTACATTCTTTCCTTCAGATGTGAAAATGCAGCCACGTCACCCTTGTGTGCTCTAAAAGATTTTTTCTGGGAACAGGGATGAATTTTTGGAGAACTATCAATAGACCTACTTGGTCCTCAGCACACCCAGCCACAGGCAGGAAGCCTGGCCGACTTTAGCAGGGTGGTACAGGCTTTGACTTTTTGCTGCAAAAACAGTTGGGGGGACAGTCTAATGTCCTGATTTCAGGGTCCCATTCCCAGCAAGTCCTGTTTAGTCATGCTGAGAAGAGCCCCGATGGAAATCTGCATTTTATGCAAGCATTCCAGGTGGGTCTCATTCAAAAGTAAAGGCTGAGAACCACTCTTATAAGTGGTGTGATCCATGGGCCTGACCTTAAGGCAGAAAGTTCACCAGAAAGCCATGGAAGCTTAGATCTCCTGTTATAACCACCCAAGACATGGAACATTTTCCTTCCCCCAAAATGAAGCCCCGCTGTAGTCCCGCCTCACTTCCTGCTTGAACAACCACTGATCTGATTCTAACCACGACAGGTTAGTTTTGACTGTTCTAGAACTTTGTATAAAGGATGGAATTGTACTCTTTTGTGTCTGTTTTTTTTACACAGTGTTGTGTCTATGAGATTTGGTGATATAATGAATGCACAGCACTTAGCACAGTGCTGGGTCACATTTACCTAATGCCAGTTGCTATAGGCATCATCATCATCAATATCATTTCATTCTCTGAAGATTTTTTTTTATTATTTTGGTTTTCTTTGCTATTAAAAAATAATGGTAATAAATATGCTGACCACACAGCCTGGGAAAATACCTCTTTTGCTGGCTGACAGTCTTTCTGTTGGAAGGTCCAGCTAAGCCAGGGACACCCTGAGACCTCAGACACAAGACGGTGACCTCACTACGTAGGGCTGCCATGCAGACACTGGTCACCAGGGCCCCATGATTCTGACTACAGTGACTTATTGTGATTTCCTAGAGAGCTGGGCCACAGTTGTTAAATGAGTATTCCTGGTTAAGAAATCCTGGTTTTCAGCTCATGAGTAATGGAGCCAGATTCCCTCAGACCTGGAAAGAAACCTTTATTGTGAGAATAGCTCTACCTACATCTCAACATCTAAAAAACTGGCCATGGAGCTGGGTGTGTTCTTCTTAATTGCTTGCTGGCTATAACTACGACACTTAGAATACAAATATTTAGAAAAATAGGGAGCATATGCCAGGATATAAATATTGGCATCCTGTTCCTTTCTGGTTTAATTGAGGTTCTCTATATGGGGATGCAGATAGCAGAGAAGCTGGCATTAAATTTATTTTATTATTTATGTATTATTTTTGTCAAGAAGGCTTTCAACCTGAAGTCCCTCCAGAGCAGATTAGCAACTCTTTCCAGGAAAACTAAATCTAGACCTAAAAGAAATATATGGCTCTAAGCTCTATTTAGCAAGGTATTCCCCTGGTAGAAAGTCTAATATTAGACATTATGCCCTGCTTGGAAAAAATAACATTTATACTAAATAATTTGTACTTGGAAGAAAAAAGGGGACAGCAAGAAACAAACAAACAAAAAAAGTCCTGAGTAAGGGCAGCTTCTCTCTGTCATGCTGATGGTTACAGAACAAAGTGGCTTCTGGGAAAGTCATAATATTTCATTCCATGGCAACCAAGGTACTGGGATATGAAGGAGAAGGTGAGGAGTCAGAAATTCCTTGCTGAACTCTTGAAGCAAGCACTCTGGTGCCCTTCCAGTTAGTTTGGAAGAATATCTGCTTTGCTTTTAGTACATAATTGTGTGGATATTCCTGTTTATTAATTTGTTCAATAAATATTTTTTTCAGTGCCAATATTGTGCCAGGTGTTGGGAAAGCTACACCCTTCAAAAAAATCTCATTTTAATGTGCAATGATAGATATGCCAATTCCATGAAAATGTTCTTCTGGCTCTATTTTTAAACTTGTAGGATTATTTTTTTTTTCAAACAGATACACCTATAGGGTTTGATTTGTGTCCAGTTCCTACCTGGTCCCCACCATACTATGTTCTGTGTGACTTGTGTCCCTTGTGATATGATCTCCTTGAAGGTCAAACCTGGTCTTTTTCATCTTCATCTCCCCAGGGTGAGCACAGGGCCAGGGTCCAGAAATGACTCCATAAAAAAAATCTTGAATAGATGAATGAACAGGTAAGGGAGCTTTTCTAGTTTGTCTCAAAAAAAAATACAGAAATAGTCACTAAATAGAAGGTAATCCAAGTAGTAATTACTTGGAAAGTTGATTTTTAATGCTCATTCCCAGGTAGTTCCGGGGAAAACCTTAATTAGGTCTGGGATGGCTTTCCAGGAAATCGAGTGTTTAATAAGTTCCCCAGGTGGTTCTCATCATCTTGCACATTTGGGAAACTCTGCTCTGAAGTACAACACAGTAATCCAGATAGAAGATATATTGAAAAATAAGGAATGATGTTTTAGCTGGAGACCTTATTATATGGACAATAAGCATTGGTACCTTAAACAGACTTAAAAAAGAAGGTAATGCTCGTAGTATTCATTTATATCAAAGTTCTGTCTCAGAGCCAGTCTTCCGTTCCATAGTAGTGCCTCACTCAGTGATTTAACTTTGCCCAAGATTCTCTACCCCCTTCTGAGGTTGTCTGACCTTAGCAGTCCCATTGTTCCTACTTCCATTTCCCAGTTTCAATTCCTGATGTAAATGAGGGCCAGTCTGAGGTTGTCTAAGAGGTAAATATACTGCCCATTGATTTTCACAAATCCTGTGGGTCCTGTGAAATCCTCTTAAATGAGTATCAGATACAGGAACAAAACTGGGAAATTGAATAGGAACTGCCATAGCTCAGAGTGAAATAGGGATGCTCATCTGCTCTGCTGAAAAACACAGGCCCAGTGTGAGCCAGTGGAAGCCCAGGTCAGTGTTGGTAAACACATATTTTAAGGAAAAGCCTCGGACATGCCCCAATTACTGTACAGATGTCCAGGCTAGAGCAGGACAAATGGGGCAGTGATTCTAATTGGCTCCTTGGACAAATTCAAATTTTGAATAAGCCAGGGAAGGAAATTGTTGTAGCATTATTTAGTAATAAGTTCTTGCAAAAGCATTGCTTGATTGACATCCTAAAACATAATACAGCTCCTCCTAGAACCAGTCACAAAGTGCCACTGGCAAGTTTATGAAGCTACAGTGATAAAAACGATGTCTCTGTCAGCAAATGGCTGGTGATATGAGTCAGTAGTTACCTTTCCACCTCCAGAGATTTTAATGCAATAGGTCTTCATGCAAATCTGTCTATTTTCACTTTAGTATTTTTGAGTACACTGTGTATTTACTCTGTGCATAAGAATCTGGGGATCTTGTTATAATGCAGACTCTGATTCAGTCAATCTAAGATGGAGCCCAAGGTCCTGCACTTCTAACAAGCTTCCAGGTAATGCAAGAGTGCTGAACTTGGAGTACCCAAACATTGGACACCAGAAAGGAGGCATATGCCTTTGGAGTTCAGGAGGGAGATACAGATATAATTTGGGGAGTTATGGACATGTGGATGGCATTTAAAGCCACGAGACTGGCTGAAATCACCAAGAGAATGAATGAGTGTGGAGAGACAACACCAAGGAGTGGGGTGCTGATGGTGCATTGCATACACACAGATTTGGCTGCATCAAAAGGCTCCTTTTGAGGGCAGTAAAAAATAGAAGCTTGAAGTTGGAGTCTGGTTGTAAAGGGTCTGCAGTGCTACTTAAAAGAACTTGAACTTGAAGAAACAATTCTTGTTCTTGATGGTCTTGGGGGACTCCAGCAGTGAATTCATGTAGCTGATGGCAAGATGACATCAGCCCCATGTAGTTACATCACCTGGTGCTTATACAAATAGAGTTGTGTTAACAAGTTAGGCTAATATGCTACTCTGGGGCTCTGGTAATTCCACAAAACATTTAGGAAAGCAATTTTGAGTGACTTTCTCAATGCTGTAAGCAAGTTATTCCTGTAACTGAGGGCAGACTATAAATATGACATATCTCTGTTTGGTAATTGCTTTATTTCGGATTAAGACGAGCAATTTTCTTGTCAGAGACAGGCATGCAATAGAAAGGGAGTGGAGACATTTGGACAGCTCAGGCAGTTTTTGCAATTTGAAAAGCCATCTACCATTATTTTCTTTTAAATTAATGTGGCAGTTTTGGCATTCACACTAAATTTGTTTTCTCTTGTTGTCCCTTCTGTTTGATGCTCCTTAGAGCTAAAAACTTTATTTGTCCTGTTAAGTATAGACCTGTTGCATCTTGTTATTTTCCTCTGAACTGGGCTGATCTACTCAGGAGTTCTTGCGGGGAGGGGGTGACAAGGTCGGAAAAACTAGATGCTGGAAACAGGTGCCCAGGTTTACCAATCCCACCCAGCCTAGTCATTAACCCCAATGTGCACATTCCCAGGATTGCACTTAGTGCTGGATAACCATGTGTTTATGTGTCTTTTGTATGTTGACATGTGTATTAATCCAGTCTTTATAAGGGCACCAACTGTGGAGATGTGTACCCAGTGATTACAGTATAAATGTGACTAATTCATTCCATTTCCTGAAGAGAGCAGTCATAATTTGCTCCTCATTTTTTGGCCTCCTCTATTCTTTCTTCAAAATCATTTTTGGTGGTAGTAGAATTTACCAGAAAAGAAGGATAAAGGGAACTTCACTTTTATAAAGCTCTGTTTGATTTACATATAAAAATCTGATGCAAAAAATGACAAGTTGTTCACATTTGTTAATCCTGGGTTGTGACAATTCCGGTGCTTATTTGTTTTTCTTACTTTTGAAGCAATATTTTACTTCAAATATTTCTTCATTTCTTCCAATGAAGAAATATTTTAACTTTCTTCAAAATAATTTAAAAAAAAAGATCTGCTGAGAACCTTGGGTAAACAAACCTCAAGGCACAAAGTAGTTTCCCTCTGACTTGTCTTTCTTGCCTCCCTTCCCTTGAATGAGAAAACATGTCAAGAGATTGAAATAGAAGTACTGATGAACTTTTGCACCTTAAAATTAACTTAAAACTACTTTTGGTGGTAAGGTGATTTTTTTTAATACTGAAGTTTTTGCTAATTTCCATGCACTAACACTCCCTCTGGGATGTGTAGGTCAATGACCTTTGACAAATGCAGAGTCCACGACCACCACCAGGATCAAGATGCAAGAATTTCCATCACCTTTTGTAGTCACAGCCTTCCCCAGCCTCAACCCCCAGCACTCACTCATCTAGGTCTGACCCTAGAGTTTTGTCCTTCCAGAATGTTACTCTTTTTTTTTAAAGTACAATCTCTTCCTTAGATATAATTTTTATTTTCAGATGACGTCCATTTTCCAGGTTCCAATTGTGAGAGGTTCTTATGGTTCAATAAGCCCAACATCATTTTTTATTCTCCAAACCAGTTTGAAGTAAACAGTAATGGTAAGGAAGTTTCTTATCATAGAGCTCTCACTTTATTTTTCAGACCAAAAACATCAAATCCAAGTCATCTATAATTTACTGATCTTTTTGCATAAGTGGATTTCACGTGGCTTTACCATAGAGAGCTAATCGCAGTTCACATTCAGTCATTACAATCTCACGTGCAATTTCTGTCAGCATCCCCCGGCAGGGTGCGGAATGAAACAGTACCGAATTTATTTCACTCTCGAGGGCTAAACAGCACTTCCTTTCCGGTTTTCCATCTTGTGTCAGAGCCCGCAGTAAGCTGATTTGACACAAAGGTGACAGCTTTTCTTTTCTTCTTCTGTTCCACTTAATTATTTTTAGCAGAGACATAAAGAAGTTTTAAAATTGCTTTCAGCACCTTCTTTTCAAGTACTACATTCCAAGTTCAAGCTCAGACTTAAGCTTAATGAGCTTCTTATCAACACTTGACAGAAAAGAGCATAATGAATGAACATATTCAAACACCCTCTTGACAAGACTGCTTATATCATTCTTTATGAAAGCACAGTATAGATGATTGCCATCTACTTTTTAGACATATCATTTTCATAATCTACCTTGGTGCTTTAATAATACTAGGACTTTCTAAGAAAAACAGCTTCACTCTACAGACACTGTAGAGACAAAAAAAATAAGAAGTGGAAACACCCATCCCACCTTTGTGCTCACTTCGAGAAGTAACTTTGAATTTTCACCCAAAGCAATTAGAAGATACATTTAGACTTGGGAAATACATATCTTCTATCAAGGGAAGTCAGGAAGCAAACATGATTATGTTCTTTAAAATTCAAAGAGCGAATTTTATAACATGCATTAGGAAAAATATCATAGATTCAGAGACCGTGTGAGTTAGCAAATAGATATACAGATGGGCAGAAAGGATATATATGACTCTTTATGAGCCTTCCATAATTTTAGCATGCATTATTTTAAAGTGCCTAATGCACATATTTACATGGTAGTTTTAATTTACCCCAATAATTTTATGATATCAAATGAACAGAAACTAATTGTTTTTTTCATAAGAAACAAACCTAACATGTATGCATAAAAATTAGTTTCACAGCATAAAATGCCCCAAACGGCAAAGAGCTGTGTGGTCTGTCATCTTTGAATTTAATACTTATAGATTTACATGATTTTTCAATATGAGAAATGTATTTGTATGTATTCTTTAAATAAAGCAAGGAGCCGCTTAATATATTTGAAAAACTAGCAGCCAAAATAACCAGCTCCTAATCCATGTTCCCATTAAAACACTTTTGGACATTTTTAATTTATGCATATGGTCTGCTTGAATACACAAGCAAATATACCCCAGCAAAAAAAGACAAATATTTATGTACAAATAAATACTGCTTTAGCAAACAGCCACTCAGATGTGAGGGCCGATGTTTATGACTTGACTCTTAGCCTCGATAAAACATACTCACAAGGCAGCATTTGTCTTTGGGGATAAGTCCTAACTTTTCCACGGAAGGCTATTCGGATCATTTACTGACATGGAACCAAACCTACAATTCCCACAGAGAAATGTTATTTAAAAAGAAAGGCTGACATAGGGAATTTTCAGGAAAATCCCTCCAGAGGACCTGAAAGTCTCCTGGTGCCAGACATGCAATGCAATTTTCCTTCTTGGAACAGAGAATATAACGTTGCAGCAACTGTTCCTAAGTGAGATATGTCATGAGCACACCACCTGTCCCTGTAAGGGATCTGCAGGTTCACACTGATGCAAACTAACAACATGGAATCACAGACGGTTTTTAGAACTCACACTGGCTTCCACAAGAGATTATTTGTCTCACTGCCTATGTACAGAGACACATGCCCTTTAGTTCAAGGTCTCATAATATTTCCTGGGGGAAGATTCATGCAAAGTGCTAATGGGATTGAGTCCTGGGAGGTACTAAATCGATTTCATCATAAAGCCACATCTTCAGTCCTCTGATGTCCCAGGACTGTAAAAAGTAGTCAGGGCCCTCTCCCCTCCATCAGTTCCTGGAGCTGTGGTATGAATGTGGCAGCATGGATTGGTCTGCAGGCAGCAGGCCCTACTCACCTCCTGTCTTCATGCATATGTGCAATCAGGCCTTTGGGAAGTTTACACTTTCTGCCAGAGGACCAAAAGCAACATGGGTAATAATGAAGCATTACTTGGATGTTGCTTTTAAGATGGAATAACACAGGTAAAACTCCTTGCCAGGTCTCTCTATATCTCTTGATCTCTGGAAATTTTTTCCTGTGCAATGAAAATAGCCAAAGCACAGATTAGCTAGAGAAGAGAATCAATCTTGGTTTAGGGAAGGTCCTAAAGCAAAGGCCCAGCTTGTACACTCCCTTCTGCTTACCAGCAACCAGGTAAGGATCATGTGCAGGGTCCCCAGAAGCAGGCAGAGCATCAATCTTCCAGGTTTTATTGAAGAGCGAGCAAAAGAAAATGGGCTGAAATCACAGTATGAATATTTGCATTGCAAATAAGACATAACTGACTAATATCTTATATTTGCATACAAGCTTTAACTTTTCTTTTTTTCAGTTTTCTCTCTTTTACTCCCAATCCAGCCCCCCCTCCCACCCCTAAGCTTTAACTTTTCAAATTGCTTCCAATCTTGTTTTATTGATCCAGCAACCCATCATGGGAAGGAAGGGTCTTATTATCACTACTAATTTAAAAATCAGAGCACCCAAAAGATTCTCACCTTTTTTCTCAAATCAACAGTTACTGGAGTTCATCTATTCCTTTAACTAACACTCTAGAAATGAGGACCAGTGTTTGAGCATTCACTGTATGTTTAGTGTTTTACATGCATTTATCTAACTCACTTATCCAAATATTCACATATATATGTATATGTATATATGTATATGTATATATATGTGAATGTATATTACATGTATTTTTTATTTATTTGCATCTATCTAGTGTATTCATCCCAGCCTGTAAGACATGCATATGATGGCACAGAAGTGAAAATGGCATAGTTGAGAAAAATGATGTACTTTGGTAGAAACAGTACTAGATTTAGAGTCTGATGAAAGTTCCAGATTCATAGACAGTACAACTATGAGGTGAACTAAGAAGCCATTTCTCTGGCCTTGGGCAAGTTCTTCCATCATTCTTCTCCTCTCTTTCCCCTGAAATTTAAATGGGGATAAAACGTCATTGAGTTGTGAGTGTTTTAAAGAAGTAGATGTGATTAACCTGCTTAGAGCAGCGATTTTAAAGGATTTTTAAAACAGGCAATACCTGACTATTTAGTCAGGGTCACTGACCTTGTTTTCCTTAGATTATTAAATTAAAAAGTGACAACAGCCAACACAACAATAGCTGTCTGATGTGAATGAATCAAAATTACACCTATTTTTTGTCAGATTGACAAAATATATATTTTTGGTGTGCCACAGAATTTCAGTAATTAGTTTATGTGTCATGAGATGAAAAAAGTTGAAAATTGCTGTAGTGTTTAACATATAAAGAGTGCTCTGTGTCATTTCTTAACATAATTTTTATGTACTAGCTAAATATTAATGAACAAACCACTTCATCTATCTGAACCTAAGAAAATGCTTATAATAATACCTTCCTTCTTCACAGGCTCAAGAGAGATAATAGACATGAAAACAAAAAGATTTTGAACTAAAACATTAGTTTTTATGGTATCATTTTTATGTGGTATCATTTTTATCACTGAGTTTGTCCCTAGCCCTGGCCTGTCTTCTGAGATGCATTCCTGACTATTTTGTGTGGAACTACAAGGCATTAATTCCTTAATTCATTCTCAGGATAAATACTAAGTATTTCCTCTGTGCTAATGGATGGGATATGGACAAGTACTTGTGGTTGGGTGTCTCAAGGAGTCTGCAGTCTGGGAGTAGAGACAGACGAGAAGCCACCGCTAACTAAGCACATGGTATCCTAAGGGCTATGACTGATGGGGCTGAAGGAGGCAGAGCCAGAGCCTCAGACTTGGCGGGCAGCGGACAGAGGCCATAGGAGGCTCAGTGCGGGGACAGTTCAAAATCACCTTGTCCTCAAATGACTCATAGCTGATATATTCAACCTCTCTTTCCCTATGTATTTTTTCAAAGATGTGAATGTATATTCATCTCAGGTGTCTTGTAACAGTTTGCTATATAGTAGGGATCAAGGGCCTCTCAAATAATTCCTTCATGTTGTGACTCTACCTGGGTTGGGCCCAGATGATACCAAGAATTGTAGAACTCACCATAACCCTTCAGATGTACTTCGTTTGACAGGGGAAAATCTGGGTTTTCTGAAACATGATGTCTATAAACATTCTTTCATTAGACGTCTTAATAATTTGATATTATGAGCCAGAAAGTGTTATGGAATCAAAATCATTTTTAACAGCTTAGATCCCCAACTCCACCATTCCCTGGGTTAGCCCCGTGCTTCACAAAGTCCTTCTCCAAGGTGTCACTGAGGGCAGCCAAGAGGGGCCAGGGCCCTGGGCACAGCGTGGGGCCCTCCTCGAGGGTACTGTTCGAAGTTTTACATTTTAAACTAAAAATTAATAATAATTTTGCAGTCTAAGCTGTAAGCTATATTTATTTTAGTAATATTATTTTATACCTTATATAATAAGATGATATACCCTCTCAATCTTGTTTCTCTCTAAATTTTCTCTCCTCAAATCTTTCTCTCTCTAAAAAAAATCCTCATCCGAAGATCTGTTTATTGACTTTAGGGAGGAAGGCGGCAGGGGATGGGGAGGGGAGAGAGAGAGAAGGAGAGGGGGAGAGGGGGAGAGAGAGAGAGATGGACATCATGTGAGAGAGAACATCAGTTTGTTGCCTCCCGTATGTGCCCGACTAGAAATCAAAACCACAAGCTAGGTATGTGCCCTGACTGATGTGCCCTGACCGAGAATCGAACCCACAACTCTTTGGTGTACAGGATGATGCTCCAACCAACTGAGCCACACAGCCAGGGCAAATCTCTCCATTTCTTAATATTTCTATTTTCCCAATCATAAAAGTAATGCTATTGTAGTAAATTAGAAAACTATATCAAATTGCAAATTAAGAAATTAGTATTTCCCAAACTACTATCCATTTTAGTGCTTTCCTGCCTGGTTATTTTCACATATGTGTACAACACAGTAATATACAACTATGCAAATACATACATGCAATTTGAGGTCACCCTATATGTATATCTTCTGGGCTATATCCTTTTTTTTACTTAATGATAATTATTTGATGGACATCTTTATATAACAAGTTTTATGAATATAAGAATTCCAAGTACTAGATCTGTAGCCTGGGTTTGAATTTAAACTCTGTTTTACTTACAGGCCACAGGTATAGTATTAATTGAGATTAACGATTATTTTCTTCAGAGGGTGGTTGTGGGGAGAATATAGTTCAATACATGGGAAGTACTTAGACACCCCCAGGCACGTAGTGAGCACTGTATTAGAGTTTCGTGTTATTCTCAGTAATTTGAGAGGCTACTTTTGCCATAGACTGAATTTCCTTATATATTTTGGTCTGGGAACCAAGAGACAGATCTTCTATTTCCTTCCACTGACAGCAATCTATCTATTCATGTGCCCAAACTACCTTGTTTAACATCTGGTCTTTACACAAAGAGACCAAACTAATTAGGCTAATTTCCCTAACATTTATTTTCAGAATTTTCCTGGCTATTCTTTCTTGTCCATATGAACTTTAGAATAGCTTGCTTAGTTAAAAAATTTTTCCCTTATTATTTGCATTTAAATAGCATTTTCTGAATATGTGAATCTGCAGCCCTTTATGCTCCTGCTACAATTTACTGCTCTTAACCTTTATTGCATGCTGTTTCATTCCTACCTCAGTCCGTTTGACTCTTAAAGCTTTTTTCTGCCACAATCTCCCTGAGTCCAGTTATTTTTAAGACTTTTAATCTCAAACTTGGTATAAAAAGAGAGAAGAGAAAAAGGGAAATAACATTCTGCTACTTCAAAGCATTGTCTCTGCACCTATGTACCTAGTAGCATTCCCAAAGCATGCTCCTTGGAATACTGGTGCTATAGGATGTTAACAGGTTTTATAACACACACAAAAAATAGTAGGCAATATGGTTACATGTATTTCAGAAATTCAAAGTTAAACAGAATTAAGTAAGTTTTTATTCCATCAGAACTCTCACAAACTTTAATATTGCTTCCAAATCTCCAAAAAGAGATATATTTTGCAGAAGTGCCCAAACTTTTGACTATGTGCCCTTTTCTAGATGGAACATCCCTTAGGATTAAGCTTCTAAATGCACCAGTTTGGGAAACTGCTATAAATGGATTGCTTCCAAGATTTTGGGGTTGGTACCAAGGGAGGTTTTTTTTTCCTCTCTCTTTCCACAAGCATGGTTCAGGAAGGTGGACTATTCATTTTTAAATCCAGGATAATTGGTCTTTAATCTAAAGGAAATTCCTCTCAGATTTGGTCTGTGGGTTGACTCTGAGCTCCACTTTCTGACAATGGTGAGCATTTCCTCTCTTCCCATGTCTTCGTGTATGTTTTAGTGGGAAGTTTGGACAGACTCAACGAGCCAAACGTACTCTAAGTGAGAAGTCTGGTCCAGGCGGAGCTGACTCAACACCAAGTCAGAATCGTAACACAAAGCAAATGGTTCCTAAAATACATACTAAATTTATTTTTAAAACTCTTTATTTGGAAGAGAATGACTTTTCTCCTGCAGGGAATTTTTATTATTTAAACAAAACAACACCCTGCACAAGTATTAGGCTATGTACCAAAATAAAATGTTCTTTTTTTTCTTTTCTTTTTTTTTCTTTTTTTGGCAGGCGGGAAATCATTTACATGCAGTCATTCGTTGGACCTTGGGGTAAAATTATATTTCATAGTTCCCTTTTCCCAGGCTATGGTAAAAAAGAGATTGATGTTTGAAATTTCAACTGTATTTGTCTTACAAATTTGTTTGATTCTCTTGGGAATAATTATCTCGTATCTTTTGAAGGTTAGTAATTCCTTAGGAATGACCTCTCGGTTATAATTAGAATAAGGGTACTTACATGCAGCTAGGAAAAGTGAAAGCTAGCGGACCTACTATCTGGCATCACTATTTTATTAAGCAAACAGAATAGTAATGCTTCTTGAAACAGATGGCAGGAGTTACAGGGACATGGCTCAAACAATGTTACTTTATCATGTATTTCAACATTATCTGTTCTCAGAAAATAAAAGAAAAACATGGTTATTCGAAGTGGATTTCTTCCCAAATGAAAAATAGGAAGTCAAGGTCATTGATGGAGAGAGTCTAGATTCTACCTAGGGTCAAATACAAACACACAAATTTGGCAGTTAAACATAATTACTTTTTTGCTCAATGGAAAAGACAATGAAAACATATTCTTCAGACAAACATTGAGTGTCAATTGTGTATGAAAATTAGTAACTTCTTTAAATTAAATTTGTCTTTGAATTCCCCTATTGTTTTTACTAGGTTTACCTTAGGTTTTCTTGGGTTTTCCAAGTACACCATAAAATCATCTGTAAGCAAGCAGTCTGACATTGTTTTTGTCCCGTGATTATAATCTTTATTTCTTTTGTTTAATTTTATTGGCTAGTACTTTCAGTGTATTAAAGGTAGTTGTTAGAAGGGGCATCCTTGTCTTATTTTTTTACTGTAATGGAACTGATTCTAGTGTCTCCCTTGTAAACATGAGCCTTACTTTTATGTGGAGATAAATATATTCTGTCACATTAAGAAAGTATCATGAGTCTTAAATTAATTAAGTTTTAAAAATCAAGAATGGGTATTGAATTTCATCAAATACTGCTGCAGATTTATCATGTAATTTATGTGAAATGAATGCATTTCTTAAAATTAAGCCAAATGAAGCCACTCTTGCATGCTTGGAATAAACCTTACTTGGTCAAGAGATATATATATATATATATATATATATATATATCTTGATCATATATATATGATCTTATAAGAGAAACAAAAGCTATATAAACTAGGGCAAGCTGTGTCCAGTGGCTTTTCAGGGGGATTTCCAATGATTTATTCTTTCCCAATTTGCTGCCAGTAGTTTAGTTACACCCAGGTACTAGATTTGAGACTTAAAGAAAAGGGAGAAAAAGAAATACTTATCTCTGTACAAGTCACTCAGAACTTTAGTGAAAATGTGACCTAGAAAAAAAAATGGCAAGAGAATTTAAAAGAACCTTCAAGTTCTATCCTCTGACATCCAAGAAAATGGAAGCTGGGAACAACTGAGTTTTGGGATTCTGAGTGAAGTGGTTCTTTCTCTAGACTGAGAAAAAGACTGCAGTGTAATGTTAGATCTTTGCCTACACTGAGGCTTCCCTGTAGTCACAGTCTCTGTGATGTTGGGCCATGGTTCAAGACACCAAGAAGACTGTCAGAGCCTCAAGATACATGAATTCTTTCCTAGGTATCCTTAGACTCAAATCAAAGCTCAGTTATGAAATGTATGTTATTCACAGTTGAAGGACCCACACATAAGCCCAATCATTAGAGTGAAAACCTAGACTAGCAGGAACATTGGATAGATGCCAACTATTTTCATCTCCTTCATCTCCTCTTCATATGGGAATTTCCTTTCTTTTTTTTTTTATTTTTTTATTTTTTGGAATTTCCTTTCTTACCAGACAGATACTAGCATTTTGTGCTTGAACTGAAAATGTTGTATTTGGCTGTAGACTCTAACTGCTAGGATCAGTTTTTAAAATCCATACATTGGTCTATATGAGATGAAGAACAATTTGTGAGAACCTATTATAAAACTGGGACCTCTAGGAGGACTGTCCGTTTTGTTTTATTTTTTATAAATGTTCTTCCTAGCAAAAGAAAAAAGGAATCAGAAAACTCAAATACCTCCCACTAAAAGACAGAGAAACTTAAATCCTAGATGACTTGCAAATGTTGAAGCTGAAGCTATATCACCAAGTGTTCTGAAATATCAATATGAAAAGTTCATGTCAAAACTGGTCTAGGGGTACCCAACAGAAGCAAACTACTTTATGAAGATCCTTCCATAATCTAGGGTACACTGGATTCCCTTCAAAAATCCCTACTAATGATAAGTCCCTTCTAAAGAATCATAAAGTAATGAGGAAATAATCGACAATAAGTGAGAGTCAGCAGACATAACTATCAGGATAATTTTAGCCCCATAATGTTAATAGAACCATCACTAAATATGCTCTAAAATGGTTAAAGAAATAAAGGAGTAGAAACCATAATGAAATAATAGAATATGGTGAAATGAAAAGATTTTGAACAAAACCAAATAAAACTTCTAGGAATAAGAATATAGGCACTGAAATTACAAATTTAATAGCTGCAGTAAAATCAGCTCATCTGCTTCTAAAGAAAGCATTGATGAATCAGGAGATAGATTTGGAAAAATTACTTAGAAAACAGCACAGGGATGATATGGAAAAATTATATGGAAAATAGAAAGTTGAGTTTAAGAAGCATGCAAAATGGAAAACAAAAGTCCAGCATACACACAAATTCTAGAAATATGGAATAGAGAAAATGGGGGTGTGGAACTAAATTATTATAATCCTGGATAACTAAAAAAAAATTTTCTTTTATTGATTCTAGAGAGAGGGGAAAGGAGGGGGAAGAGAGAGAGAAAAACACCAATGTGGGAGAGAAACACTGCACGTGCCCCAACAGGGGGCTGAATCCGCAACCCAGGCATGTGCTCTGACTGAGAATCAAACTGATGACCTTTAGATTTGCAGGATGACACCCAACCAACTGAGCCACACAGTCCAGAGCAAGCTCTGAATAATTTTAAAAGAATGTTTGTTATGATTACAGTTCCAAACTAGGGACATTTCAGCAGCAGTTAATGCAGATGCACATTAATCAGGAGAAGGAGAAGACAGCTCCTACAGAACCTCCAAGGATGTAGAATACTAGATTAGCCATTAGTCTTCATTTAAATAAATAAGATTATAAAACTGATTTTCTGCACTCATTTTATTAAAAAATGCAAAAAACTTTCCTGTGTTAGTTTTTTTTAAGTATTTTCAAGAACTGATGACTTGTAATATGGAGACCATGAATGTTTGTCTTAGGGAACCACATGTGTTGGATTGTTGGTTGTAGGGAGTTGTTTGGTTTACTTTAAATTGTATCCTGTGTCATAGGAGGCTGTGATTAGAGCTTCAGTGCTCTTGACATTTCCCATTAAGTCAGGAGAAAACTCATCTTAACATTGTATGTTAGCATTTTGAATAACCTCTGAGAGAACAGAAATACATACAAAGGAAGAAGAAAAAAATCACCCCAAATATACAACCCTCAGACTCAAAACATAGCATATGCATGTAACAATACAGCCTCAAAATGTAGGAGGTGAAAATGGACAGAATTGCAAGATGAAATTAATAAATGCACACTGCTAGTTTGTAGGCTTTAACACACCTATCTTAGACTCTGACAGACAAAGGAGGCAAAAAATTAGGAAGGTATAGGATAGACAAACAATTCAATTAACAGGCTTGATCTAATGAACATGCAGAGAACCCGGGAACCATCAATAGATCTGCATTCCTTTCAAGTACACCTGACTATTTTACAAAAGTTGACCAAACACTAAGCCTCAAAGCAAGTGTCCAAAATTTCAAATAATCAGTATCAATGCTGTCCAATAGAAATACAATGGAAGCCATGTAGGTAATTTTAGTGTTTCTAGTAGCCATATATTAAAATATGAAGAGAAACAGATGAAATGAATTTTAATAATACATCTTATTTTACCTAACATGTCCAAATACTATTTCTTCTTCACACCACGTCTTAGGAACACAGCATCTCTCGACCTGAACTAGCCGCATTCCGAGTGCTTACTAGCCACACATCACTCATGACCTCTGTCATGGACGGAGTGGCACCATGCCACATAAAGCACTATCACGCCTCAGTGTGATACAATTAAGAGTCAAAATTGAAAGGTGGCTTCCTCAATAATAAATTCTGATGTTTGGAAATTACAGTAACAAATTTAAACAAACTGCAAATCCAGACATTCGGGAAAGAAAAAAAAAACTAAATAATTCACTGTCAAAACCAAACAAAAAGGATGAAATACTTAGAACTGAACAAAAATGAAAATGTAAATATATGAGAAGGGGGATAAAAGATACAGCCTTGACTACCCAGAGTCGGGCTGTAACCTCCACGGGAACGAGAGTGTGTACAACAGCAGGACTTCTCACGCAGCAGGGGAAGAATAGGCTCTTCATTCAGCGATGCTGGACAACTGGCTTTTTACATGGAAAGAACATATATAATTAGAACCTTGTCTCACACTATACACAGAAAATGAATTTTTGTTAGACAATAGGAAAATCCACTTGGAAAATAGGACAGTCTTATCAAATGGCTTAAAATATGGATCAAGAATATTAAATTAGAACAAAAGAAACTATCTCTAGCCAATTATCTCCTCCTTCATTGATTACAACCTTATTTCTCACATTATTATGAGATTAAACAAAGAGATTAAAAAGGCCATAATTTATAGGCTGGTAAGGATATAGGACTACTAAACAGGCATTAGAGAGTGAGCTATTCAGTCCTGGAATCACTGAGAACGGAGTGTGTGGCCTTGGGCAAGAAACAATCTGTCCCTTAGTCTTGGTTTTCTCTGTCAAATGTTAATAAGAATGTCTACCTCTCAAGGTACTGATAGGAGTTTAAGTAGATCAAGTACATTAAGGGCCTCAAAAATGTTGACTCACTTTCTCTAAAGTACTAGGTCCAGCATGCATTGAGGGCACCCTTCCTAGCGCCATGCACCCTCTTGCAATACTGTGAGGTCTGAAGAGTCCCCTGGTGATACCAAATACATACCCCAAGGGTACTTTGAAGCAAACATAAGGACAAGAGCTCTGAAGTAACACACATACTCTTTGAATCTGTGAGCTGATAGACCTTAGGCAAGTTACTTAACATTTCTGGTCTCAGTATTAATATCTGTAAGCAGGGTTAATAATAGGACCTGTGTCTCAGTCAAGATTTTTAGTTTCAGCAACAGACACCAACTCTGGCTAATATAAGCAGAAAGGGATTGTGTTCAGGGTATTGAGCAGTCGTGGACTGCCCAGGCTATGGAGCCAGAAGCTGTGTCCAAAGTCATGCCTCCAACTGGTCCCAAGGAGACATCACTGCTGACGTCAGAGCTCACTGCTGACTTCTGGAACCACTTCCGCTGTTGGAACCTGGCTGTGGCTCTCCTGATGAGGACACAATCCAGGCAGGGCCTGCTCCTCTGTGTCCTTAGTTCTCTGGTCCAGGTCCAGAACTGGTACACATGATTGATGGCACCTCTGTCACTTGTCCACATCTTAGCTGCTCAGGGGGCTGAGAAAGTACATTTTCAGCATCTGTAAAGGAAGGAAGCGATTCTTCGATTCTACTCAGACCTCAGGCTGGGAAACACTCCAAGAGAAAGGGAGTTCAGAAGTTTGACTGTGAGGATAAAACAAGCTCATGAATGTGCAGCATTACCACAGTGTAGAACAGAATTTCAGTGCCCACCCGGGAGGCTTGCTGACAGAAAATGGGGCACGAGAGCATTTTTGGAAGAACAAGAGAGCATGTTCTGACCAGGGATGGGGCAGATGTGTAAGAAAAGTTTTCATGTTCCTATCGGCCACATTAACAAATATTTCTAGAGATTCTGAATTCTAAATTCACAAATAAAACATGAAGGACCGGAAACAACATTGAATTGGTGTGGGGTTAGGGAAGAAATCCTGTGCTTGGCTTCCTTTTGGAGGGGACGCATCAGTGATTAGCCAACAGAGAAGATTGCTATTTCCACTGGTCCTAGGCTGCCAGGCAGATATGATCACAGGGCCTTTCTGAGCACAAGAAGGAAAGATTCTCTTTGTTCCTGTGAGTTTTCTTATCAAAATGGAGCTTACAAGATTTTATGGAGATACTTTTAGCAGAGACCTAGAGGTTCCTGTAATTGCACCTTTGTTTTGGGTTTTTTTTTTTGGTAAAAGAATAAAATCTACAAAAAAAGAGACACTTTTCAGATGCTGTTCTTCCTATAAATAAGCTTAAATACATATTCACTAGTGACTTTTCATTGTCGGTTTTTCAAACACTTTCCTATGTTGTAACAAGACAATAAACACAGATGATGTTAAAGCCCTAGTAAATGATCATGTGGGTTTTTGCAATTTTATTAAAATTCTTTCTCCTGAAACATATTTCTTTTACTCTGGCCTCATTTTCTGCAAATTCTGGGGCTAAGCTTTATTATATTAGATCATAGTAGGTTTAAGGGAGAAGAGCATAAGTTCTATTTTTCTATTAATTCCCTCAAAATCTGATGCAGGGTTGTACTACCCAAAGGGAAGTTCAGCCAATGGTATTCACTACGGGTACACTGGGTGTCATGTCTGGTGGGTCACAGCCAGCACTGCTCCTTGGGCCGTGCCCCACACATTCATGCTACAAGAGGGATCATCACTAAACAGTATTTGTTAAATAGCCCTATGCATGGAGCACTGGGCCATGTAAGTAGAGCAGTCACAACCCTTTGGCATCTTGCAGTATCAAACAGGACAGTTTTCAGAGCGTGGAGGTGCACTGGTGTAGAGGAACACTCAAAGCATCCATGCACACCACAGGGCCCAGTCTTCTCCCAGCCAGTGGTTCACTCATCTGCTTCCCAGGCTCCAGGCTATCATTCAGAGGCAGTTCACTTAAAAGGTCTATTTTGGGGGAAATTCACTAAAAACTGTGCTAAGTCAGCCCTTGTACCAGAACCTCCACAAGCCCAGTGGTTTCCTGCCCACATGATCTAGTCAGCCCCATGTAATTTCAGGCAAGATCAGGTGCAGTCAGGATGGTATGGCGTAGAGCCCCACGTAATTACAACAATGATGTCACGTTGTCTCTTTTGTCAGAAGCAACTGGGACCCAGCGGGGTGGGGGGTGAGGCACGCTCTGGTAGTGTGGATATGGTAGGGGCGGCAGGTATAATACAGCTCCTGCAACACACGTCTTACCACATAACAAAAGACATGCCGATGAGTACATGGGAGAGAACACCGCTCCTTCTGACTTATGGGGATCAGAGAAGGCTCCAAGGAGAAGAGGCCATTTGAATTAGGTGTGTAACTTATGGGAGATTTTGGTGGGCAAAGCAGGGTGGGATGGGCACTGCAAACTTTTGGGTGGGTGCTGGAATAGTTGGGGGAAACGAAGAATTTATGAGTCAGGATGTGATGTAATTCTTTTTCACATAGGGCCTATTTCATTGACTTCAAAAATCCTTGCTTCTGTATGTGGGAGGCAGGATTGGGACGTATCCCAAGTGGGGTGAGAAGCCACCTGTTTTCCTTCTTCCACCTGCTGCTCCGGCTGCCCCTCTGTTGCATCTGGGAGGTGCCCCACCCCGAGATCTCAGCCAGGACAACCAAGGCATGGTCACAACCTAAACTGCAGTGGTGCTAGGTGAAGAGAGGCTCCTGGGATTACTTGAAAATTCAAATCATCCAGCCATCCCTACCATTCTAGGTCACAGTCAGGAGACAAAAATCAAAGCATTCTCATGCACTATTAAATGTGTGTGATCATTTTCTCCCATCCTGGGAGTCAGTGAAAAGGCCTCTGGGGGATTCTGTCTGCCAGGTGTTCAGTGTGGGCATTGGCAGGGAAAGATGCCCATGTCAGTCTCAGAGTTTGGAGGGCTCTGGCACCTCAGTGGGTGACTTAGTCTGGAGAGCACAGAAGTCATAAAGCCGAGACGGTTTTTTCTTACTCAGAGAGACACAGCTCAGACATGGTTGTGTCTAGCCTGATATTGGATGCTTCCCCTTCCTGAGACTCCCCCTACCTACCACAGGTTATCCCCCTTTTACTCTGCACACTGATTCGTGGCCACACACTCAGGAGGCACCTGCCTGTTCTCCCACTGCACATTGCCATAATCATCAAGGAAAAGAATGGCCTCAACCAAGGGTCATCTTTGAGGAAGAGGAAGGATCTGCTTTGCACCAAATTCCTATGAAGTTACATCCTACAATTTCCTCTGCCCATGGTGAGCTCAAACAAAGCACACAATCATCAATACACATTTCTAACAAAGTAAGCTATTATTTCTCTCTTTTTCTAAAGGAAAAGGTAAATGATGCCTTAGTCCAAAGGATTTCATAACTTCGCATACAAAACCAGCCAAGTCTGAAAGAAAACATTTCAGCTACGTAAAGTGAGACCTCTAATATCTAAGCAGCCCAGTTCAGAAAGGACTCATTCTTCATGTGGGTGAGTTACTCGAGATTCTCCCTGATTTTGCCAGAAGTCTGCAGTCTTCAATATGACTCACAATTCCTTTTTAATGTGGTCACTTATTACAACCAAATATGTGCCGCTTCTATAATGTGGTAACAGCACATTGGGATTACATTTAGAAAAAATTGGATAGTGTTATTATAAATGAAATTCTTCTGGAATCCTGATAAGCTATATACTGTGATTTCATCTTTCTGCCTACAAAATGGAAACAATTCCAAAGACTTGGTGACATTCAGTGACGCATTGCACAGAAATTGCTTGAAAATTATCTGGTTAAGAATAAGTGGCATGTAGGGATTTCTTACTGTTATTGCTATGATTTTTATTGTAATTATGCTGGCTGAACTTGTTTCTTTAATCCATAAATTAAAATCCAGACGGGAAGTTCTCCATCAGTGAATGTGCAGCTCTGACCCGTTACCCCAGATTTAAACCACCAATAAGATTTTTCTTCTTTGGAAAAATTAAATGGGTATGTATTATTTCATCCAGGACAGCAGGCACAGAAGTGGGTCTCTCATCATTTTTATATTATTAATTTTTACTTGTTAACTTTATAACTGCATAACAATCTCTGGCAGATGAGTAGTCAAAACCATCCATTTAAGTCACTTGAACAGTCAAGCATCTACACTGGTGTGATGAGTGAAAAAAAAAATTAAGCTAAGATGAATCCTCATTGAAAAAGTAAATTTCCTTCCTTGTAAATATTGCATACTTACTATAGGAAAGTATTGGGAAGAAGCACCCATAGTTCAGTCACCGAAAGAGCAACAAGTTACAATGTTAGTAGATACGTGTCTACTCTCTTCTCTATTTCATGGTAATTAGGTTGTGAAAGTTTACAGTCACACGATACTTAAAAATTTACCTTATGATTTAATATTACATGGCAACTTTCCATGCCTTTATTAATTCTTTGTATGTCTTATTTAATGGCATAATATTGCATTAAGCAAATAATTTACTCAAAGGCATTAGATTGTTTGCTCTTTTACAAATGGCACTGGATATCTTTGTGCAGAAAGCTTTCTCCATCTTTAGGATTAACTTTCACTGGAAAAATTTTTCAGAAGTGAGAGTAAAATACTGGTGTGTTTTTTCATCTTTATTTACAAGACTGTTTAAATTCCATAATTATTTTTCTTAAGTGGAATCTTTTCCCTGCTGTAGGGAGCACTCACTCATTTGCCATAAGAGAAAAAATGATCTATTGGTTGTAATGTATAACTTCATAATTGCAGAGGATTCTCTCCTCAAAATGTCCCTACTTTAGGAAAGCCACATACTAATATGATTGCACTGTCCTTTTTCAAATTCGGGATTCCAGTGTTCTGTTTTAGAAATATCTACGGCCTGCTTCAGTTTTTAGTGTAAAGAAGGGAACTCATTAAAGACTTGAAGGGGGGGTGGGGAAGAGACAACTTCTCTTGGCGGTATTAGGATATTATTTATGTGGTCGGCCCAGAGTGATTTTATTTTGTTTTTGCACCGTTATGTTATACAGCTCCCTGGAAGGGTGTGACACCGGGGTGTGGGAACGTCTGTGCGCACACATCTCACATCTGCTCGGCCCTGTGAACGGAACTGCGCCAGCAGCCCTGGACGGCCGTTGGCTGCAAAAGCCTGCTGGTGAGATTTAGTTCCTGAGCAACTGTAACCCAGATTCCAGAGGGACAAATTCAAGAACGACTTAGAAATTATAGACCAGATCACACAACTGTCATAAAGCTATCATCAGTTAATAAAAATGGGTTTTCTTTTCAATAAAAAAAAAGTTGGCTTTTTTTCCCTCTTTAAAAAAAATATTGATGTTGGAGGCCTTTGGAACTTTGTCTGATCGTCTTTCTGCTGACTTTTCATTTCCTGATTCTTTCCTTTCTCTCTCTCTCTCTCTTTTCAAATAGCAGAGATTTCTAAAACAAGCTCCCAACGTGTTAAAAACAAATAGATATCCCCTAAAAATAGTTGAGCTTCAGTGTCCTCCCCACCCAGGGCCCTGCTTCTGTGAACGAGATGCAGTTGCCCACTTCTTCCCTTGCTCCCGTCTGCTCCCACAGAAACGAAGCAGTGGAGATATCTGTAGGAAGAAGTCCAAGAATTTACATGAGAATATTCTGAATGAAAGGCAAATTTGTAGTAAGGATGAATACTAGTGTCTGTAAAATGCCTCACAGATGAGCTTGGTTTAAATGCAAATCCTTATTTATAGCTCCATGGGTGGGGGTGAGGGGTGGGGATGAGGACACAGATAAGCCAGAATAGAAAATCTGTCTCTGTCTGTCTCTCTCACTCATACACACTCAAACACACACACACACACACACACACACACACACAGTCACACGCACACTCCAGCTTTTCTGTGTACCACGTTACCTAGTAGTGAGACAGCACTCTAGGGCCTTACCTGAGGCACTGAGAAAGTGCTGTCAAGTAGCCAGGCCCCACACTACCCACCATCAGCACCATCAGCACTCTTAAGGAAATTACAGACATCAAACAAGCATCCAACACGGTGCTTTGTGCTTGACAGGCAAGGAAGGAGAGGTACAGGTGCTGCTGTGAGATCCCAGAACAAGATCGCACCTTGTCAGGGCCAGGGCAGCCTCGCAAGGCATGTGTATTTTTAACCCAGACCTGGCACTTGCCAGCAGTGAGCCAGATGGGGCTGGTGGGGGGAAGAAGAGCATTCCAGGCCCAGGCCCAGTGTATTTGAAGACTCCAGGCCTGGTTCACTGAGGCAAGGAGGTCTGTCCAGGGTGTCTGAGACAGAGGGGAGAAGGGTATGACAGGAGCTGCAGATGTCGGCAGGGATGATGTCATGCAAAGGCCCCCAAGACCATGAGAGACATCTGAACTTGATCCCAAGGGCAACAGGATGCAATTAGGTTTGTGACACAAGCAGGTTTGCCCACGGGGCCTGAGAGTATGTTGAAGTAGGAGTTTTGTCTTTTTTTCTCCCTAGCATTTTCTTCTCTATCTCTTCCCTTCCCAAACAGGCACCTGACTGTGCTGTCCATGATTTTAGGGGAGCCATGTTACTTTCAGGGCAGTAAGAAGATACACTGTGAAAGAATCTCTAGCTTGTGTTTACAAAAGTTTAAGCACTTAGGAGAACTTGGAGATTTGCAAAGGAAGTAAAAAGGATAGAGAGCGTGGCTTCCCTCCAAGTTAGGAAAGTAGATGCCTTTGGAGATGTGGAAGAGAAGTGTCAGTAGGTCCTGGAAGGCAGGGTATATGGGACAAAGTTCCATCAGCGAGACCCTGGAGAGTTCCTACAAGAGAAACAGAGATGTGAGCGATGGCAAGCCCAGAGAAGGTCTGCTCTCCAAAACTTTGACCACACAAGACTCTGTAAGCTTGGCAATTCCAGGGAGTCCTAAAAACTTCAAGAATACTTGAAGATAAAGTTTCTATCAACCTGGAAAGAAAGACCTTCAAAAACCAAGAGAAAGATGATCCATGAGAAATAAAGCTCTGTAATATTTCTTGCACAGCTGATGTTGTCAACCATGATTCATACCATGGATACACATTGAGAGGCTTAGTCTGGCTCCCGTGTGGAAAATGGATGAGAGAAAGGCCAGTGAAAGATAACAGTGGTCTGTACCAGAGTGATAGGAGTAGGAATGAGAAGAAGTGGATGGATCTGCAAAATATTTAGAAAATAGAAGAGCAAGGCTTGGTGTGGGTCAGACGTGGAGGTGAGTGAGATGGAGCACTCAGGCATGACTCCCGGGTTTCAGGCCTGAACCACTGGGTGGTTGGGAGGTGGTATAACAGGTGAGTCCCTTTCCTGCAGTGTCTAACTGCGCAGTGGCACCGAAGAAGTGCACTTGGACATTTTCCCTGGAGGCTGGACAGCAGTCATATAGAGGGGATGGAACGTTTTTTCCAACAGCATATGAACAAACAGGTAGTAAATGCTCCCGCAGGCAGACACTGTAGTTATTCGTTAATGATAGATAATCTCAGATGTCAACACGTTGCTTGTGATATCACCAATCAAAGTCCTTTCTGTCTGCTATCTCGAACACAGAAATGAAATATCAGTGTTGAAAGAGGCCTCAGGAATCCTACAGCTGGAGAGGTTCCCTAAAGCAGGAATCTTCTCTCAGAGGGATGTGGCAGCAGCCTCTGCTTTTGCATGCCCAGCACCCCAGCACTTGTGATCTTTAAAATGAGACTACATGTGGGATTCATTCCTAATTTTAAGAAAGCTCTCCTTACCTTACATGGAGAGCTGCCTCCCGCACTCACTGCTTTCAGCGTTGCCCTCTGGAAAAGAGCCATGAAGAACAGTCCTCTTTCACATTACACTGGGGAGCTTTTACCATGTTTTCTCTAAGCTTTTTTACCCAAGCTAAAACTCTTCTTTCCCTTCACCCATTCTTTTCAACAGAAAAGTAAGAACAGAAACAGCAACGGGTACGTACTGGGTGTTGTGAGTGCCATCGTCGCATGTGTCTGCCCTCTGCCTGCTGAATGAAGAGGACTCCGAAGACCAAGAGGTGAGTGAAGGCAAAAAAGATACTTGGAGCCTGGGCCCCTGTACAGGGACAGCCACCCCACTACGACACTTGCATTAGACTGGGATTAAAAAGTAAGAGATAACTTCCTTATGTTAAGTCATTGAGAATTTGTATTTTATCTGTTACAGTAACCTGTGTTGCCTTAACTACTACAGAAATCAGTGGTAGAAGTCCAATGTGGCCACAATGAGAACCTAAAATATGTGGCAATGGTTCAGCAGCCAGTTCTAGGAGCTGGAGAAGTGGTAGGAAGGGTCAGAGTGATGCTACATGGTGGCAAGTAGCTGGCTTTGGCAAGATATTACAAGAAAGAGGTGAGCTCAGGAAAGAGCGGGGCAATTTTCAGGCAAGGTTGGAGGGAAGGGAGAAAGGCAAGGGGTCAAGGGTGTTACAAGGTTGGAAAGGTCAGTTGCCCCTTGACCACAAAGAGCAAGAGATGAAATTGAATGCTTTGGTGATAATGGCCCAATAAGACTTCCCAGCTGAAAAAAGATATTCAGTTCTAGAGCAAAATCCAGATTATCATGACCTGATCAAAGCTGTCATTTAATTGGGAGAGAGGGATGGAGAAAAGAAAGCAAAGAAATGTGAAGGCTGGAGAATAATATCTAAGAAAGAACTCTGAGTGTGGTTACTAGCACAAGTACCTGACTAAAACAAATTGTTTAGATGCCAACTAGACTTCTGAGAACATTCTATTGCCAAAGAAACCCAGAGTCTGGACTAAGAAGCAAAAAACTCTTTTGACTATTTAAATTTTAAAACATCCTGCAGGCCCCCGAACTTATACTATGAGGAAGTGGAAGAGCCGGAAAAGGAGACTCCTCAACGCCCGGTTTAGGTGAGTTTGTTGAGGATAATGGAGAAGGAAAGCTTCTCAGACAGTGGGGCCAGCACACTCAGGTGGAAAACAATAGACAGAGGGTTTCTCATTGAGAGGAGGACCATGAGGGGCCTATTCTGGACCTGGTAGAAGGGCTTGTATGTCACCCAGAGATCCTGGGCTTCAAGCCAGGTGTAGTAACCGAATGGACTTGGAGTTATCTCCTTAGGAAGGAGGTGAGTATGGAGGAAGAAGGAAATGAATAAACTGGTGATCAGAATGCTGGACGGTGGCAGAGACTGCCACATGTTCACCAAAACTTGTTTCCTTTCCTCCTGTGCACAGAGTGTATTTCCCAGAATCCCTTGCATTTAGGCGTGGCCACAGGATTGAATTCTTGACAATGGAATGTGAGTGGAAATGTTTATGCCACTTCCTCACTAAAGAGGTTAAGAAGAAAGTAGTCTCCCTCCTCATCTGCAGGTACAACCATAAGATGGAAGGAGCTTGGGCTCTGAATGACTTTACAGAAGGCCATCTGATGGCAATACTTACAGGCAAGATAGAAACTTTAATTGCATCAGGTCCCTGAGAAGTTAGTAGGTCTTCCCCTAGGAAGCCTACTTGAAGAGCAAACAGATCTTACTTAATGAACACAATGCATTATCTCACATAATATCTATTTTATAGATAAAGGAATTAGCAAAAGCAAATAGCTTGTTCAGGATGACTCATTAAGTAGGAGGGACATCTAATGCTAGAACCCAGGTCCACCTGGTTCCAAAGTCTGTGCCTTTAATCAATGTGCTATTGTGTTCCCCAAAAGAGCTGGCTTCTAGATGCTGTACGTCCTGGCTCACCCTCCTCACAATGTTCTTAGTTTGTCCACAAACTAAGTTCTTTTCAGAACTGAGCACAAGAATTTATGTAATAATTTAAGGAGTGATATGACCTGAATTAATTCTCCCTCTGAAATCATCCTCTATGAAAGCAGCCCAGTTACAATAGTGGCCAAGCCTCATCCAGGACCATTGACTTTAATCAACTGACACTTCCAAACCTTCTCACCATAGCAAAGCTCCTTCCACTAACTGGCACTTGAATAATTACTTTTATTCTAAGGGCAGATTTTACAATCAGGCCTGTTTAATTTCTTCTCAATAATTTCAGCTGAGTGTTCTAGCATGTCCACAGTTTTCTTGAACCCTCCCATTACCACCCCATCTGGGACCATCCCACACTGGGATGGGGTCAGCTTGGTGGTAGAAGCTCTGTCCTTGGATTCTTGTTACCACCTGTCACTGAACTAAGGACTTCATGTGCTCTCTCCATTTAAGCTTTTCCTCAGGCTCCCTTTACAGATGAGGCAAGTCAGCCTTAGGGAGGTGAAGAATGGACAGTTAGTGAGTGGGATGCCTCATCAGCCCTAATCACTGACAGATCTGAATGGGTAGTTAATATAATATGACCACTTCTTTTCCCTTAAAGTAGAGGAGAACTAATATTTACTAAGAACATACTTTGTGCAAGGTGCCTTACTCATCCGATTTCATCTTATCCTCACAACCATCCACTGGCATGATGAAACTTGGAGGGAATAATTTTAAGAGATTTTAAACACGAAATAGTTTTATTTTGGGAGGGCGTCTATGTAATAAATAGTAGAAGCAGAAGGAAGTGATTAACGAGATGCCTTGAGGCCAAACTAGCTAGACTGGGAGTCTACAAAAGCAAAGAGCTTTTCCCCTATGGACTCTACCCAGGGCAGAGTAAGTGCTCAATACTCCTTGTTAAATTGAGTAAATGAATGTAGACCTTAGTGAGAAGATACACAATTTTATGTGATACAAAAGCTTTATTCATACAGATATTTATCAGGTGGCTACTATATATGAGACACTTTGGCAGGTCATGGCTTAGAGAAAGGATAAACAATCCAAACAAATACATACACACACATACCAGCAACACATAGGTTGACTGTCCCTCTAATTTCCATGGGTGTTGTGGAGCTGAGATACACCTGGGTCAGCAGCATCATGAAGTAGATGTGCAGACTACAGTTCTAGAAGCCCTACATTTAAACCCAGTACAAAACAAATATCCAGACAGCACAGTGCTGGGTGTTGATCCTCTTAAATCAACACTGGCAGAGGTTCCTTTGGACTGGAGTGATTTCAGCATAACAATACTGGGAGTGGGTACAAAGATAATTCAGCCAGCCTTTCTCAATTCCATGGAATCTGTGGGCTTTACAGTGTTCTCCTAAAATAGGTACTAGGTAATGGATGCCACAGACATCAGGTGTAGGTAACAGATGTCACCTACCCTGTTTGACCTTCTTAAGAGTCAGCCCTCGTCCATAGAGGTTTTCCTCATTGCTGTTCCTACCAAAGGCCTTTTCTGTTCCTCCCCAGCCACCTCCCTCCCCTCTCTCCTGCTTTCACTCTATTTTCTTCTTTCTAAGCCTCTCTTTCTCCTTCCTTCCTCTCTCCTTTCCTCCTGCCTTTTGTATATATTCTTTACAGTCTCTATTCTGTCATGCCACTCTTTATTAGCCTCTCTCTAGAAGACAGTGGAATTTAGAGGCTCCAAAGAGGAGTTAAGTACCTCCTAGTCTTTACTTTGGAGGCTGAGATTAAAGCTGGCAGGGAACAATTAGAATGCAATTTTCGGAGCAGCCATTCATAACCTACATCATATTTCCTGCTCACAAATCTACCAGCTGAGCTATTCACATGCTGTCATTTCAGGCAAAATTGTTTATACATCACATAATGCTAGTCTATGTTGTGTCTGTTAGAGCCCTGGCGAGGACTCCGTCCTGGATTGGACAGTTGGACCCATGCACATGGTCAACACAAAACACGAGAGATCCATATTTGGGCATGAGCATGCCTTAAACACTAATGGGGTTTGGCACAACTGTGGCTCTGGAAATCCAGCCCACAGATCAAGTCACACATCAGGGAAAATCAAAACAGAATTAAGTTGGCCACTTTCTCTTTGCATAGACATAGGAGGCATTTTTAGCTAAGTCTGTGAAACCTTGTTTTTCATGTTCACATCAGCATTTGGGCATGGCCAAATGTTATCAGTGCTCTGTTTTACACAACTTTTTCCCATGCTCAGATGGAGGCCCATGTACAAACCCAAGCATGGGAGCACATGATCAAATGGTACTTTTTTTTCCTTAAGAACTTTGAGATCACTGGATAAACACCCATCTGCCTAAGACAGTTTGCATATGTTCCCGCTCTGTGGATGGGGAATAAACAGGGTTGTGCCCATGATCCTCAGAAGCAGAAGGACAAAGCACTGAGTCTCAGGGGAGAATGCAGATTACTGGCTCCCCATTATCCCTGGCCTGACCTTCTCTGGACCCCCAAACTTGGACCTTCTCAGATGCACCCTCCATGTTTCTTTTTATGAAGTCAACTTCTCAGTCGCCTTGGTTAACCCTTTGTTCACCTAATTCTCTTTCCTTTTGGTCTTAGATAATGTGACCCTTTCTCTTTTACTTTCAGCATTTCCAAATTGTAACCATCCTTCAACTTCCAGGTTGCATGCTACTTCAAAATGGAATCACTCAATCTTTGTAGCACCTTATGCCTCCTTAAAGATGCTTGTCATCTTTCCCGTGTGTCTACCTGTAACCTAAGAGAATTCTGGTATCACTAGAGGGAGTGCTATACAAAAAGAATGGCAAGTTTCAGGACCTACTGGTGATTCTGATTCCAGAGATAAGAGTTTGTGTTTCCTGGTGCTCCTGGTGCTCCTGGTGCTCCCGCCCCACTCTGGCATCCACCCTGCACCACCTCTTTCTAAAACATCTACGTTTTTGGAAAGGTAGAGGGGAGAAAAACTGATCTGAACTGGAAAGGGAAAAAAGTAGGAGAGACCAGGAATAAAGCTGCAAGTTTTCTCCCTGCCATCTGCTCAGCCTAAGGGCTTGCCTAGTGGCCAATTTAGAAAATTAAATGATCAAGGCCACCCAGGAGGGGAGAGAGTAGAGATCTCAGATGAGACCAACACTGAGCCCTTTGCACTCCAGGCAACCTAGAAAACTGGGGCCTTGGCTACCCAACCACAAGCTGCAGTAAATACATCAGAAGTCTTGAATGAAAATCCTGGATGGGATGACCCCTCACCCCTTTCCCTTCCCAGAGATGGGGAATAATGCGGATGGACACAAAGTTTGAGATCTCTGGCTTCCCATGTAATTCAAAGACTTGTTACCTATCTATACTTACACATACATCCAGTCTATTAAACCCATTTCTTTATCCAGTGCTAAAATATACTTAGAAGGGGAGGGCCTGGTGAAGGGAAGGAATGGCACTTAAGCAGGCCCAGGGTCATATGGAATGGAATTTGGCTGGCCTTTGTCTCTGGTTCCTGAGAGTGAGGCTCAAAATCCTTGGAATTTCCAGAGTGACAGGACTGTCTTTGTTATTCATGGTAGGGTCCCCCATAACATACCGAAATGTATGCCAATGAGATGACTCCAGAAAGACAATGTGGTTAAAGGGTTGAGCTTTTGAGCCATGTGGTATCAGCCCCACCGATGAGGACAGGGACTAGAAATTGAGCCACGTGGGTAATGATTTATTTACTCAGTCATGCCTGCATAATGCAACACCAGTAAAAGCTATAGACATGGAATCTGGGGCGAGCTTCCCAGGTGTCATACCTCCATGTACCCGAGAGTGAGGCTCAATGAGAACACAGCAGCTTTGCATTTGGGAACCTCCCAGACCTCACCCTGTGCCTCATTCCTTTTGGCTGGTTCTGATTTGTACCCTTGTACTCTCTAAAACTGTAATCATAAGTAAAGCACTTTCCCAAAATGATCCAATTTGAGGGGGTAGTGGGAACCCTCTAATTTGCAGGCAGTTAATCAGAAGTGCAGGTAGCTTGGGGACCCCTGTACTAGGAGTGTCTAAAGTGAGGGTGGTCTCACAGAGGCCTGTGCCTTCAACTGTGAAGTCTAACTCCAGGGAGTTAGTGTCAAAAGTCATTGCAGCAGGGTAGTAGATATCCACAGGACAAGATCTGGAACAGAATGAAACTATTCCTAAATCTAGAGACCTGAGTTTCCCATCAAAGAATCAGGACCCAAATGTCAACACCATGCTTACATCTGCTAGAGACAGACCTGTGTCTGAAACAGTGTTATGGTTCCCTGTATAACCAGTGCACAATCCTAAACTCTGTTGAATGAAGTAAAGAAGTCATATTACTGTTGCTAATTTTAATGTAATCAAAAGTCTTGTAAAATGCCATACACCTTCTAAGCTTGTTAAAAAGAGAGAGTGAGAGACACATAGAATTGACTTATGGCCAAGATGGAGGCATAAGTAGACAAATTGTGCCTGCTCACACAACCAAAAGAAGAACAACAACAAATTTAAAAACAAACAAACAAACAAAAAAACCCAGAACTGCCAGAAAATCGAACTGTATGGAAGTCCGACAACCAAATTACTGAAGAAGAAATATTCATTCAGGCCAGTAGGGAGGGGTGGAGACCGGCAGCCAGGGTGGAGAGGATTCCTGGCAAGGCAGCAGCTGATGGATCCGGTGGTCCCACATTCACATGCAGATAAACTGGGAGGAGCAACTGGGGAGCAAAACAGACCACACAATCCAGTGTCCCAGTGTGGGAAAATAAAGCCTCAAAACCTCTGACTGTAAAAACCTGTGGGGGTTCTGGCATCAGGGGAGACTCCCAGCCTCACAGGAGAGTTCGTTGGAGAGGCCCACAGGGTCCTAAAACATACACAAACCCACCCACCTGGGAATCAGCACCAGAAGAGCCAAATTTGCTTATGGGTAGCCCCAGAAGCGACTGAAACCTGGCAGAGAGCAGAGCAAGCAGCACTGCTCCCTCTTGGACCCCTCCCCACTGACAGCATCACAACACAACAAAGTGGGTTGCTCTGCCCCTTACTACATAACAGGCACACAGAGACAAAAAAAATGGCCCTAGCGAAAGAACAGATCAAAGCTCCCCCCTAAAAGAAAAGTACAACTAAGTGGTGAAGAGATAGCCAATGTGTTAGATGCACAGTTCAAAACACTGGTAATCAAGAAGCTCACAGAATTGGTTGAGTATGGTTGAAAAATAGAGGAAAAAATGAAGGCTATGAAAAGTGAAATAAAGGAAAACATACAAGGAACCAACAGTGGCGGGAAGGCAACCAGGACTCAAATCAATGGTTTGGAATAGAAGGGAGAGATAAAAATTCAACCAGAACATAATGAAGAAATAAGAATTCAAACAAATGAGGGGAGGCTGAAGAACCTCTAGGACAACTTTAAATGTTCTAATATCCAAATCATAGGGGTGCCAGAAGGAGAAGAGGAAGAGCAAGAAATTGAAAACTTATTTGAAAAAATAATGAAGGAGAACTTCCCCAATCTGATGAAGGAAATAGACTTTCAGGAAGTCCAGGAAGCTCAGAGGGTCCTAAAGAAGATGGACCCAAGGAAGCAAACAGCAAGGCACATCATAATTACATTACCCAAGACTAAAAATAAGGACAGAATCTTAAAAACCACAAGAGAAAAGAAGACAGTTACCTACAAAGGAGTACCCATAAGACTACCAGCTGATTTCTCAAAAGAAACCTTATAGGAAAAAGGGGCTGGAAAGAAGTGTTCAACATCATGAAAGGCAAGGACCTACACCCAAGATTACTCTATCCAGCAAAGCTATCATTTCGAATGGAAGAGCAGATAAAGTGCTTCCCAGAGAAGGTCAAGTTAAAGGAGTTCATCATTACTAAGCCCTTTTATATGAAATGTTAAAGGGACTTATCTAAGAAAAAGATAAAAATATGAACAGTATAATGACAATAAACTCACAACTATTAACAACTGAACCTAAAAAAAAAAAACAAGCAGAAAGAAAGAAGGAGCTCCTACCCTTTGGGACAGCATGGATGGAACTGGAGAGCATTATGCTAAGTGAAATAAGCCAGGCGGTAAAAGACAAATACCATATGATCTCACCTTTAGCTGGAACCTAATCAACAAAACAAACAAACAAGCAAAATATAACCTAAGACACTGAAATAGAGAACAGGCTGACAGTGATCAGAGGGGAGAGGGGAGGGAATTTCAGGGGATAAGGGGAAGGGTTGGCAGGAACAAGCAAAAAGGACATATGGACAAAAAACGGGAGGTGGGGGGAGGAATGGCAGGGAGGTGAGAAGGGCTGGAGGGGTGGGCTCAGATAGGAGTAAAGGCAGAAAACTGTACTTGAACAATTAAAAAAAACAAAAATGAACTAAGCAAACAACTAGAACAGAAACAGAATCACAGAAATAGAGATCACATAGGGGATTATCTATGGGGGATTGGGAAGGAGATAGAAGGGAAAGGTACAGAGAATAAGTAGCATAAATGGTAGGTAGAAAATAGACAGAAGGAGGTTAAGAATAGTATAGGCAATATAGAAGCCAAAGAACTTATATGTACAACCCACAGACATTAACTAAGTTGGGGGAATGCAGGAAGGAGTGGGTGTGCAGGGCAGAGGGGAATAAAGCAGGGGAAATGGGGCAACTGTTTTATAATCGATAAAATATATTTAAAAAAGAGAGTGAAAATATATGCATCAAAATGTTAACAGGAAATATTTCTGAGTAGAAGAGTGGGAATTTTCCAAAATATATATATTACTTTTTGCTTGCTGGTTTGTTTACATTGTTTTGCTTTGATAACCTATCAAATAAAGTCAGTTGTGGTGATGGGTGGGGAGTAGTGGCAAATGTGTGGGAATAGAAGAACATTTTTCAAAGGCTACATCAAGCACTGGGCTCTATCTAACACTTCTTATGCATAACTTAAGTAATAATCATTTTCTCCTGTTGGTGTCATTTTGGCTCTGTGATCTTGGACAAGTCATTTCCCCTCAATTTCACCATATGTTAAATTGGAACTTAACCAAGATGACTGCTAATATTTCCTTCCACTCTAAAATTCTAAGTGCATAGCTCAAGACTTAGGTTTATGTGTCCATACCTCCCAAACATCCACAGATGTTGGAGACGATGCAGAGGAGTTCTTGAATAGGTGAGCCCCTGTGGGGGAATATTTGCATAAAGCTGATTTAGCAAGTGAAAAATGGACTGTGACAGATTAATGCTGGGAGACTTGATCTGCTCAGTATCTGGCCCACACAGCCTGGTCTGATCAGATCTTCAAAGTCATATGGTCCCTATTTGGTTTTACAATAAATAACTCAGACTTATGAGTTAGACATCAATTAATGAAATCATCTAGCCCAGAGGAAAGCAAGCCTTCTGGGCAGTCATTTTGGAAGCACAGACCACTCACTACATGTGCCAAGCCTGGGGCTTGTAGTCCTGCCGGTGATAGAAATGGCAGGATTCCTCCCAATCCCAGATAACCTTTGCTTTGAAATATACCAATGGTTGCCGTGGAGGTCAGGAAGGGATTGGCTCCCAGACTTTACTGATGACAAAGGCCATTCTTACACTAGTCAGAGGTTGGACCCAGTACTGGGAAGTATTGTATGGGGCCCATAGGTGAAGGACAAGAAACTGCTAATAAAACGACACTTACTTAATTTGTTGTTCAGATCCATCTTGGAAGGATATAGGAAGGATTCCAGGTAGAATTGTTTTGGAAACAATTAAAGAGCATCTTGAAGCATCATGTTTCTGGTTGAGAAGGAAAATATTGACGTGTTCAGATATATTGAGAACCAAACCCACCATGAGTCCTCAATAAATATCAAGCAATCAATCAATTCTCCAGCCACAGAGAAGCTTCCTGTTCCAAACATGTAGTCATGGAAGGAAGCTTGGCCCAAGACCTATCTCTCTTTTCCAAATGATGTGGTTCCAAACTCCAGGAAAAGTTCTGGGCGGTTTTTTCCTGCATCCCACAAGAACTGACAGTACAGTGCTTGGCAGCCACGGCGGCATCGATCTCCAGATCGAGACACCAGAGCAATGAAGATCTGCCGTGTGCGGGTCAGACTGCATGGCTCAGGCACAAAGGGCCTCAAATCACTACCAGAAGCTGACTGGAAGTGGCTGTGCCTGTTTTCAGAGATGCTCTCAATAAAAATTGATGTGATTTTGAAAGTGGAAACTTATCGTATGGAACTCTTTAGCAATGAAACCACTTGCTAGAAGATAGCCATAAACTGAATTTATCTAGTTGATTTTACAGCATTCAGTACATTTCAAAGGTGACATTCTGCATTTTTAAAATTCAGTGATATATATATTATACATTTCACCTCTAAGTGTTGGGAAACAGAACATTAAAAATCCACCATAATGGTTGACAAGCTACCAACAATTTTTAAACACGGCTATTGCAAAAATGATTACCACTGAAGCCTGAACATTTGGAGTTACCCACTTTTCAACTTATAACACTGAGATTTCACCAAATGTGGACTCACTTCTGAGGGTTCCACTTTTTACAATGCCCTTTAAAATGATGCATGTTTTAATGGTACCTTGGGCACATGATTTGCAAGACTGTTTCAGTTGTAACTTTATAGACCTTTTGATGGACCATTCATCTTTGGCTTTTGGAAAAGGGAACTAAAGTTATGTGATCATATATGTTTTCTATTTAATAGCCATGTATCAAATCTCTATACACTTCTTAGTGTGGTGGGTAATAACTTGATATATTAACTATGTGAGTTTTTTTTCCCTTTGCATTTTGTAGCCCTGTGATCCCACGAGTATCTCCCATTAGGACCATTAGCCATATGGCCTCCGCTGGGGGGCAATTTTAGAGGAGACGGGTGAACAAAGGGGCAACTTATGAGTTTATACTCAAAAGCTTCTTATGTCTGAGTGTGACAGAAGAAGTGATGGCAATCAAACTGAACGAATCTCTCTAGGGTTCTATCCCTCACTCCAACCTAAAATAGTGCTCCTAGAGCTGGTGAGGGAGAGAGCTGAGAGATTCATGAGTGGCCATAAGGTGGGGCTAAATACTTTGCCAGGCTGGAGGATGATGAGTAATCAGGTATAGAGAATTGGCCTGTTTTCCATTGTAGGTACTGAGAGTTGGCCAACCCCCACAGGCTTCTTTTCGTCACCATGCCTCTGGAAAGCAAACTCAATGGGATGCAGCAGTTGGTGGGGTGGGATCGAGAGAAGGAAGAGAAAGAAATTGTTCAGGAAGTCTTGAGACGGGGGCAAGCAGCTACTGCAGCAAGAGCTATTTCCTGGGCCCTGAGCCGGGTAGCTCAGTTGATTGAAGTGTCATCCCGATCAGCCAAGGCTTTGGGTTCGATCCCCAGTCAGAGCCCACGCAAGAATCAACAAATGAATGCATGAAGAAGTGAAACAACAAATCAATGTCTCTCTCCCCACCTCTCTCAAATCAGTTGAGAAAAAAAGAAATGTCCTAGGGTTTCCACAGGTCTGATTATGCATCATTCATTGTAGTAGATGCCAACTTGAAGGGGTAAAGACAACCTAGCACCCAAAATACATAGCATATCTTAGCAGGAGCCAGAAAATATATACAAATTTTTTTTCTTAGCAGAAAATATATATAAAAAGAGGCCCAAGCTCCTCCCACCTCCTCAATATTTCATCCCCTAAACCCATCCCAGAAACCATGCTAAGGAAGACTCTCTCAAATCAACCCAAATGCATATTGCTAAGAAAACCCCCCTCAAACCACCCCAGATACCTTGTTGCTAAAAAAAGCCCACCCCCGCCCCAGTCCATAAGACGCACAGGAGAAGTGGGTAGTAGGTATCCTCAAATTTGTAGTCAGTTGGTCAGAAGTGCAAGTGGCCTGGGGACCCAAGTTTGCAGCTGGTCTGACCTTAAAGTTATTGACCAAATGTTAGAATTGACTAGATTGTATTTTGGCTGTCACATAAAGACAGAAATAAAACCTAGGGAATGGAGCCAAGATTTTTACAAATTTGTAGCCTGGTTAACATACCTCCTCTACCAGTGTAGTGTGAAACAAATATTTTCCCCATCATCTGAACAAATATAAACACCATACTAAACAAAAAACAGAGACAAAGTAAACCTTGACTTAGTTAATGTCAAAAATTAAAGGTTTTCCTGGTGAGGGGAAAGTCACTAGCAGGGTGGGGCTCCAGTCCCAGACCCACCGTTCACTGGCCATGTAAACTTAGGTGAGTGGCCTGGGTTTTCTGAGACTTTGCTTTCTCATGTGTAAAGTGGGGGTAATGCTACTCTACTTCACAGCGACTTGCACAGGGTCACGGTGAAGGTCAAATAAGAAAAAGTATTTGGATGTTCCTCTTGGATGTCTGTCCTTCCTTCCTTCCTTCCTTCCTTCCTTCCTTCCTTCCCTCCTTCCCTCCTTCCTTCCTTCCTTCCAACAGAAATATGGTTCCCAGAGCTAACAAGAACACTGGGTGGCATGTACTTTGGTCATTCAAACCGTCTGTCCTCAAGATTTAAGGAGCAAAAGCTCACCTGAAATTTCAAATAATTCTTCTTAACTGGTGTATTAGGAGAACAATTGGTAATCTGACTATTTTCAGCATTATGATTTTAATCACATCTAAATCCGGTAAGTGTGGAAGGCATGTCTTCCCACCCACCTTCCCCCCAAATGCCGGGGAAAGCTCCTCAAAATTGGTGTTAATCTATCTGTAATTTTGTGGAAACATGTTCATTTTTATTTCACAAGGCTGATTTTGAGTCTGTTTCTCCTTTTTTTGGACTAACCCTTCATATCAGAAGAATGTATTAAAAAATGATGACTAACCTAAATAAAGGATGTCAATCCTGTAACCTTTCATCTCACAGAAAATAAATGAGAGGCCAAGAAGCAACAAGATACAGCAAAGAAACAGGAGCATAAAAACTAGGACTGGCGATGGCTAAACAAACTCTGGGAGGGGTGGTCAGTGCATATGGAATTACTCAGGACTGGCCCCGAGGCTGGCACGGTCCATGCAGAGGCATGCCTACAGTGGAGGCCACATAGATTCAGCCGGAGTCCGCCGTTTTGTGAACTTAGGGACACTATAAAATTGTTTCTTGCACATGTAATCTTTATAATATATTGTGTTTCACTACACAATGAAACTTTGAGACGTACATATTACTATACTTTATATGCATGACAGGGGGTTTTCAAAGATGATTGGACTACACACACTTCCTGTCTTAAATAGTGACTTTGGAATCAAATCTCCATTATTAAATGGAATTTCATTACATATATTAATTGTCAGTTCTTGCTAAGTTGAGCAAAATTTAAATATAAAAGAACCATGCAAATCTCTAAGGCAGAGTCATCTTATCCATGCCTATCCACCTTTGGAGAGGTATATGATTCCAAATGTATTTGGAAGTGAATATCCATACTAGATTTATACACCTTTTGATGATATTTGTACAGCCTTTGCTAACCTGTTTATTTCATTTACAGCTAATCCAATTCCAGGGCTAACGCTGCATTTTCAAAATCCCCAGGATCTTGGCTTCCAGAGGTGCTGGCTTCATAAATGGAACAGAAGGTAAGGTGAGTAAGGCATCACACACACAACCAAGGCCTGACATGAGACACGGGTATCTGATTTGAAACCAGTTCATTTTAATCGCATCCCAAGGTGGGAAGTTAGACATGCATGCCATCCTCAGCAAGGAATAACGCATGCAGGAAGTCAAAAGATAATCTTAAATGTCCTCTTTGTTTTTGCTAACAGTCTCTGGAGGCCCAAAGTAAGTTTCGATGAGAATAATTTTGCAAGCATATTGAAGAAATTATTATTATTAACATTTTCAACATGCAAAATTGTGATAAGACCCATGTTTCTGATACCTTTCAGACTGCTAAATCCTAAACAGCAAATTCTGGAATACAGAGTGGCTGTCACAGGTATTCCCAGCCCAGGAGAGACTTGAGAAAATGTAATCTCCACATTTTTCATTCTATTGGGGTGTTGGTGCACAGAGTAACTTTCCTGATAGAAGGGAGGCAAGTGGAAAATGATGGCAACTGGTGGCACCAAATTTAGGAACAAATTTAATTTTGTTCCTAAAGTCACCATTCATGGCAAAACCAAGCCCAGAGACTCATCTCCAAAAATACTGAGACTATAATCGTCACCAGCTATGTCCCCTTGGGAACAAGTTTGCTGAGGATACCTGGTCCAATGCATCCAATTGTTTTTAAAACCTAGCCAGTGTTTAACTTAAGCCCCGACCAGTGTGGCTCAGTTGTTTGGGTGCCATCCTATAGAAAGCAGAGTTGCCGGTTTGATTCCCAGTCAGAGCACATGCGAGAAGGAACCGATAGATGTGTTTCTCTTACACATGGATATTTCTCTCCCTCTCTTTCTCCCTATCTTCTTCTCTCTCTAAAAATAAATTTTAAAAATCTTTTAAAAATCTAGTTACTTAAAACACTAATTTTCACACTCTTTTCTGTGGAGCCACACATGTTCCAAGGGGCAGAGAGGAGACCAATGGGTCCCTCTCTACCAAAACATTCCACTTTTATCTGTTTTATATTGTGTAATTTTTGTTCAAATTTCATGTTTTAAAAGTTCCATCATTTTAAGAAGTTTGAAAATTACTGATCCAAACTGCAGTCCTGTTAAATTTTTTTTAACTTGGGCCTAAATAATACCCCAGGCTATAAGTTTCAGAAGTTGATGATGCATAGACTTAGAAAGTGTCCTTGAATCAATTTTCAATGGAAGCCTTTCCACCTAATTGAATACTGTCTGGGCCTTGAATTATGTGCAAACAAACCAGAAACACCTGTGTGACGAGGCATTCCTTCAATGTCTGTCATTTCTCCCCTGCCACGTCTCATTCTGTCCAAATACTATAGACCAGTGACTTCCCATTGGACCTCTGCATCATGTTCCTATCTTTATGTTTGAATTCCCTTCTAATAAGATAAGTCTTGGTAAAACAAAAAGTTAGCCTCCTTCCGCTTTTCAGTCCAAGGACTTCCTAGCCTTTCCTCCTTGCTGGTCAGCCTTGCTGACTGGAAACTTCTTTTGCAGCCCATTTTGGATGCCGAATTAGAGATATGAAAGTGATCGTCACAATTTTTCCATCCCAGAGTAGAACTCAAATGTCCCTCAGAGTCGGAGTAAAGTTCCGTGGTTTTGTATTTCCCTTGCAGCAGGGAACGATAGGGGCCTTCTGTGCACATACCCGTCGCTGTGACAGCTGGGTGGCAGAGCCCATCCATTGCTGGCCATTGTTTGCACCTTTTGGGCTTCCGCTTCTCACACATAGCTCTGGGCACATGAGGAGCCGTGTTCAATGTTAAGACTTATTGTTCCACTGAGTGACCCCTTCAGAGGCAGAAAACGTGAAACTGGTTTTCAGAGAAGAGCTTCATTCGGAGGAGACCAGTTCTCATTAAGGAAATGCTCTCTGGCTTTAATGAGGGGCATCTCCATTGATCCTGGAGCTAAGTCACTTGCAGGATCCACACACAGTCTTATTAAAGAATGCCCCATTCCAACTGCCCGGCACCTGGGAATAGAGGCGTGCATATGTAACTTTCCCAGCAGGTCATTCTGAAGAGGAAAATGCGGTCAGGCAGAGAAGGAGGAGTGCTGTCTTATCACAAAGGCTCCTTTGATAGAATCAAGCACACTTGACTGGCTGATGAACCCCAGGCCTCCCAGGGCCACCCTCAGCACAAACAGGCACTGATTCCTGCTCTCTTAGGAGCGGCTGTCTGAGAGAGCCTTACAGAGCTGGAACTTAACAACGTCCCGACAGAGCATTCCTCGAGGACGCTGACAGCCACAGCATGGCCGAGGGCCCCAAGCTCTGCAAGGGCCACAGAAGACGAGCCTCTACTATAGTGAAGCCCACAAGACCAGGGCTCCCGACCCTGGCAGAGATGGAGCTGACCACGCTGTTTCCATCCACCAAGCCAAACCCGGAAAAAGTGCTTGGCTGGACATGCATGGTATTGAGTTTTTCTGTTGGCCTCTTGGGTTGACCCACTGACCAAATACGATACCCCACCACTGCTTGGGATTTTGCAAGTTTATAATCCATACAGAAGAAACATTGTTATATAAACCTTGCCAAGACTATAGGCCTTTTAAATTCCCAACTAAGAAGCCGAAGAAATTTATGGCCGTGTTGCTAGATGGGGAGGCCAAGTAAACTCACAATGTTGATCTTAGGTCTGTTTAAGTTTCTCTTGCCTTCTGGCACTTTAAGCAGTAGTGGAAGAAATCATTTACTCATAGGTGCATTAAGCATTTGGAAACACAAGGGTACCGGGGAAGAGCATTAGAAACATGATTGATGGGACACGTGTGGTTCTGGCCCGTGGAGGGTGGGATTTCACGCCAGCACTGCAGCCACTCCTGTCACGGGTGGCACAAAAACCTAACAGTACCTTTGAGCAATAAATAGAGTGAATTATATGAAGGCTCAGTTTTCCTACCAGGGAAGTCTTGGTAATTAACCAGCCCTCCCCCGCACCCCCATAAAAGGACACACGGTTTGGAAATGGAGCTAGTCATTGTATAAGGAAGATCCAGTTAGCCCCAAAGTGAACTTGGCTTTTTAACGCAGGTTTTCTCTGCTCCTTTGTAATTAGTTCTGGGTCCCCTGCGTTTGTGTCTGCAGTGACTGCAGGATTAGCAACAGGAGTCACTCTCAAGTTCAGACCCTTTCAGGACTGTAGCTGTTCAACGATGGGTATTTAGCATATGATTTGGCCTTCATTTGCTCATTCCATGTCTTTGAGAGAATCTGAGATTCAATCAACAAAGAGTACTTTCTGCGAAGGGTTGCAGTTCTCTGGGCTTCCTGGAGGAGTGTGAGGCAAAATGCTGTGGGAATCTCCACTCTTGCCCAGAGTTGGAAGTGAAATGAAGGAGCCTATTTTTACATGCCAGATTACCTTGATTTAATACAAGATGAAATGCAATCTGATATGAGAACTGGTAATGGACTAACAAATGACTCAAGTAAAAAGTCATTTTAATGTAAAGTCCTGGACATGATGTATAACCTTCCTGGGAAGGCTGCTAATTGCGCACCCCTAAGGTTCATGGCTATAGGAATTTTCTGGATGTGACGCCGAACCCTTATCTACCCTCCTCCAGCCGTCTCCACTTTAGGGCTCACTTGTGTGTAATCTGAGTCTCTTACATAAGAAAAACTTGCTGGAATTGAGATAGGAGAGAAATATGCCTTAATAGAATTTATAATTTAAAAATTGAAGATGTCAGACTAGAATTTATTGGAATAACATCTCCTAAGAATCCTCCATATCCCAACTACCACAGCGACTGAGATCTTTTTTTTTTATTTTATTTTAATCATTGTTCAACGACTGAGATCTTTAAAAGAAAAGGATGCCTTAGAAATTTTCTCAAGCTGAAGAAAGCTGAACTTATTTAAAGTGTATAGGGTTTTTAAAGATATAGGGAGTAGTGGGAGGGAGGTGGGGGGGAGAGAAAGAGAGAAACAAAGGCCTTGGTTTCTAATTTCCCTGCAGCAGGAACGACTCTCTTCTGCTTTCCATCCCTCTAGTCCCCGCCCCGCTCCCATTAAGTTTCTCGGATTTGTGTATCTTTAGATGCAGACACTTTCTTCACTAAGGAAGTTATTCTACTCACGCCTTGTGAGGTCTTGGAACAAAAATTAGTTGAGAGAGAAACAACTGCTGCTTCTCTGCCCAGGAAAAAAAAAATCACATTGCATCATGTAACTCAAAAAAGTTTGTTTGGGGGTGGAGATAGTGTCGGGGAGGAAGGCAGAGAGGGGGGAGGCAGGCAGAGGGTAGGAGAGTCTCCTTTCCTATGTGTGTGATTTTCACGTGAGCCAGCAGTCACTGTCTGCAGACGTGGTTTGTAGGGAACAGAATGAACACAATGTTTGACAGGTCCAACCTCGTAAGTCAGAATGGTGTCTGTGCCTGGGAGGATTTTGAGTCTCGATGTTTTTGTTTAATTTCTTCATGTTATCCCTCATTCTCAGTCCCAGTAACCCCCAGCCTCACCCCAAATACTAACTAAGGCTTTTCTCAATAGTCCTCACAAAACATTTTTACAAAAAGTAGTTTTACACTCAGAAAGTTCATCGCTTGCTCCACAAAGGGCAAGGAAGCGCGGTTTGGCAAGGCCCTGTTTATTGGTCTATAAATCATGGCCGCTGTGTCTGGACCCAGCCGCTGGGGTTCCCGGGGTCAAGGGACCCTTTCCGAACTTAGAGGCTCTGAAGCTTCTCTCTTTGCTGGGTTCTTAATCAACCCTCCAAAGGCAGAAAGAACATCAATCAACTAAGATGTTGGAGAAGGATGGGTGGCTTAAATGACACAGCCTCTGCTTGAGAGAAAGAATTTCTTAAGAGATTCTGCCCTATAGCAAGTGAGTTTTTGAATTACTTGGAGGCAGATGAGGGACTGGCAAGGGAGAAAGAAGAGATCATTCCAAATAATACAAATGATTTAAAACCAAGAGCAAAGGCATGCTGGTAAATATCAACTCTTCTGAGCTCTCTCCTCTTAAAAACAAAGATAATAATAACTGCTCCCTAGGGTCCCAGAGGACTCAGGGACAGCAGCCCAGTATACCATAGGGTGCTCCGTCTCCCGGCTGGCCTGCCCAATCAGATCCTGGCTCTTTATGCTTCAATATTGCTCATCGTAAAATGACCACTACAGAGAAAAGACATGCAATGTGTTTGCAATAGCCAGGTATATACTGAGCACTTGGTAAAAGTTAGCTATATTATAACACATGTCAAGAGGCCAGTATGATACCTAGTCACTCAGTGAAGGCTGGTGTCCCTGCCCACAATTCTGAATCTAAAACAAAGCAGCATGAAATAATTATAAGAACATGACTTTGGATGCTAATCGGTTCTGGGTTCAAATGAATTCTAGCTTCTCCACTCACTAGCTACATGGTTTTGGAGGAATTATTTTCTGTATGCCTTGGTTTTCTTATTTCTAAACAAGATAACAATCTCACAAGGTAGCTTATCTCACAGGGTGGCTATGAGGACAAAATCAGCAACTCCACAGGAAAATGTTTCATTGGAAGGTGATGTCTGGCTTAGAAGCTGTCAGAAACCAAAGATACAGGCTCAGTGTTCATTGGTCTTGTAAAATAACATGTACTGAACTCCCACCGCAGTCAGGTGCTCTGGTGCTAAGTCTTGGATATACAAGGGGGAATACCCACAGTATTCCCCCTTGCCTCAGGGAACTTCAGGTCTAAGGAAGGAGACACACAGGAAACATCATTTTAAGTCTCTGGGGTTCTTGGTATTGTCAAAGCATATTCAGAAGACCAGATAAGACTTGAAAACATACTGTTCCCTTGCCTGATGCATCCTTCTCCACGTCTTCACCAAAGCAACTCCTATTGTCCATCGGTTTTCAGACTGGACTTCACTTGGTCAAGGAAGGTTCTCTGAACTCCAACTCTTAACACACTGTGAAAGCACCGCATGTTTCCCCCTTCCTGACACTCATCAATATTTAATGGCCTGTTCATTCCCCTCCTGCTTACCTCAGCCCACTAGCATTTCAGGGATGTGTTAACCCATTCACTTGGAAAACACAGTATAAATCTTTTATACAGGAAGAACTACCATGCCCCCCAAAGCTGCTCATGGGTAACTGAACTGATTGTGAGGTGACTCGAGAATTCTAAGCATCCTGGGGCCTCAGTGTATAGCCTCTGGTCTGGAGGAGCAGGAGGCAATTCTGTGGTGATCAACACAATTTAATGTCAAGAATCACTTTAAGAGCCCAGAAATAAATGTTCTCATATAAAACCAAGCGATTTTCAGCAAAGGAACTATGAGCATCAATGGAAAAGGGCAGTTTTTTCAACAAATGGAGCTCAGAAAACTGGATATCCACATGCAAAAGAGTGAACTTGAACCCTTATAGCCATAATTAAACATTAATTCAAAACAGATCAAAGACCTAAACATAAGAACTGAAACTATAAAACTCTTAGAAGAAAACATAGGAAAAAGCTTCATGACACTGGATTTGGCAATGATTTCTTGGATATGACACCAAAGGCACAGGCAACAAAAGGAAAAAATAGGTAAATTAGACTTCATTGAAATTTTTAAAGTTTGTGCATCAAAGGATACTGTCAACAGAATGAAGAGGCAACCCAAGGAATGGGAGAAAATATTTGCAAATCATGTATCTGATAAAAGATTAATATTCAGAATATATCACAGTCTTATAACTCAACAACAAAGAAACTAAGCTGATTTGAAAATGGGAAAAGTACTTAAACAGACACATCTCCAAAGAGGATATAACAAATAGTCAATAGTGCATGCAAAGGTGCTGGACATCACTGACCATCAGGGACACACATGCAAATCAGAATCACATTGAGATCCCACTTCGCACCATTCAGATGACTACTATTTAAAAAAAAGAAAGAAAATAATACGTTTCAGAAAATACACGAAAAATTGTAACCTTTATGTACTGCTGTTGAGAGTGTAAAAGGATGTAGCCACTATGGAAAATAGCATGGTCATTTTCCTCAAAAAATTGAAAACAGAATTGTATTATCTGGCAATTCCACTTCTAGGTATCTCAAAGAGATGTTTGTATACCTACATTCATATCATCACTCTTCATAATAGTCAAAAGGCAGAGGCAACCCAAGTTTCCATCAGTGTATGAATGGGTGAAGAAAATGTAATGTGTACACACAGTGAAATATTATTCAGCCTTAAAGAGGAAAAAATTCTGACACATGCTACAACATGAATGAGATTGGAAGACATCATGCTGAGTGAAATAAGCCAGTCACCAAGGACAAACACTGTAGGATTCCAGCCATTTGAGTAGTTAAATGTTTAGAGACAGCAAGTAGAACGGTCAGTGCAGGGCATTAGGGAGAGGGGAATAAGGGATTATGGGGTGATGGGTATGGAGTTTCAGTCTGAGAAGATAAAAAGAGTTCCAGAGTCGGAAGGCAGTGATGGTTGCACAAAAATGTGAATCTACTTAGTGCTTAACTGGACACTCAAAACTCATTAAAATGGTAAATATTACATATGTATATGTTACCACAATTTAACAAATAAAATTAAAGATTTACTCTGAACTGAAAGCATTTTGGTAATGGAAAGAGTCTGAGGATCCCATCCAGGTTTGAAGTGTGAGGTTATCTCATCAGGGTTAAGTCGGGTTTCTTTGAAAGGCTGATGTCAGTGTGAGCTCGAGTAGGCAGGTGAGGAGGGAAGGCAGGATACAGCTTGATGGTGTTTGGAACGAGGCTGAAGTCTGGCAAACCCAAAGACACTGGTCTGTAAGAGTTTTGCTTCCTGCTTCCTTAGATACTCTTGTCTTTTTCAGGGAAATGCACTCCATCTGGTCTGAGTCAATAGCACTTTTTGAAATACTGCTTTGAAGATCTTGTCGATGTGCAAGAAAACTTTAGGCTATTCTTATCTCCTTTGTTTTTAATGAAGGAGGCTTTGTGATTGGCCAGGAGACTGCAAAGCTAGTAAGACTCAAATTCACATCCAAAGCTCAGGCCTGTGGAGTTTGAACACTTTCATTCTTGGTCCAAGGTAAACAGCTGTAAGGAAATGCTGCTGAATGAAAGTTTCAGAACTCTGGGTACCAGAAAGGTGGGCTGTGATGACCTCTAACTCTTTAAGTCTGCTCCTACCAGAAGCAGCGAGATGGCAGGAAGTCAGGATCCAGGCCTTGCCTCTTGGTTGCCTGGCTTCTGTTCACAGAGACACAGACTATGGAAGAGTAAGGTGCCCTACCAGGCTAGTGCCCAACATGTGCATAGAAATGACTCAGTCCAGGAAAGCATCTTAAAAGGAAAACAAGCTACAAAGTGGGAGAAAGACCAGGATGCTGAATGGATGCTCTTAACTGTAGGAAATGGTTTTTTACTCACAAACACAGTTTGGTGGCTACCAGAGGGGAGGGGGTGGGGGAGTAGTAAAAGATAAAGGGAACCAAATGTATGGTGATTGAAGATGACTTTACTATGGGTGGTGAGCACACAATGCAATATACAGGTCATGTATCATAGAAATATACACTTGAAACCTACATAATCTTATAAACCAATGTCACTCCAATAAATATAATTTTTAAAAAAGGAGAACAAGCTACAATGTGGGGGAAGATGAGGATGCTGGAGGGATGCTACTAACTGTGGAAAATGGTCTTTTAAAAGAAAGTAAACCGAGCTCTGGCTGGCGTAGCTCAGTGGATGGAGCGCGGGCTGGGAACCAAAGTGTCCCAGGTTCGATTCCCAGCCAGGGAACATTCCTGGGTTGCAGGCCAGAACCCCCAGCAACCGCACATTGATGTTTCTCTCCCTCTCTCTCTCTCTCTCTCTGTCTCCCTCCCTTCCCTCTCTAAAAATAAATAAATAAAGTCTTTAAAAAAAAAAGAAAGTAAACCAAACCTATTCACAATTCTTCTCACCTCAATTGTGAGACTCAAGAAACCTCCACACTGAATCCTATTTATTTGCCTTGCCTGAGGGACTAGTGGAATTTAGTTTTTTGGCCCAAAGAAACTCATCAGAGTTGCGTCCAGTCAACAGCAATGGGAGATACCAGATATACTTGTCCCATGGACAATGTCAACTTTTAGAAAGCAAACTAGTTGTAAACATAAAAAACAGAATTCACCCAGCTGTAGATTTTGGCCTAATTCCATATGGATTCAGCTAAGAATAATTTCTCTTACAGCAGTGGCTTTCTGGCCTGTTTTGTATGAGCGGTGCCCTCATGTTTGGGACTCAGGTCCCTTGTAGCCCCTAAAATGGAGCACTCAACCAAGGGCACTTTAGCTCTCAGAGCCAGGGGACCTCTTCACAGAGGAGGTGCCCGCTGAAGGGCGGGAGTGTGTGAGGAGGCACGACACAGAGCACAGTGTGAAACAGGAATTTTTCTCCAGAGTTAGGTCCAAAAGTCACTCGGAAAAGCAATAGGACAAAGAGACAGCAGTTCACATCCCAAGCCTAAGAACTGAGCATCAGTGTCTGAACATCACCTGTCCTTAAAGGGAGGCTGAGGTTGTCCGTAAAGGCAGCTACTTGAATGCCCTGTGGTTGCAGGGCTAGTGAGCTCTCCAAGCCCTGAGCGAGATGGGCGTTGCTATCAATGACTCAGGAAACTTCACAGGATTCTTGACAGTCTTTCAAAGTTTTAGCTGACTTCCAAGTTCTCTTTGTTCTGGCCCTGGGCTATTTGTATTTTGAAAAGCCCAGGATACATCTCTGTCAATTGCTCAAAGGTTAAAATATTAGACCTTTAAGAAAAAAAAGAAAAGAACCCGGGATTGAATGATCGACACACGCACACTGCAGAGGAATGTTTCTGCTGATCTTAGGCAGTTACTGGAAGTCTATCAGGTGGTCTGTGGTGGTTTAAAAACATGGCTGGCCCCCAAATTCTTTGACATTCCCTCCACTGAGAAGTCAAGGGTCCACGTCCTCTCCCTTGAATCTGGGCAAGTTTGTAACAACTTCAATTTACAGAATGCGGTGGAAGTGATGCTATGTAACTTCCAAGGCTGGTCCTTTCAGGATGCTCACTCTGGGGGAAGCCAGCCACCATGTAATTACGTCAAACTCCCCTAAGACTGCCATGCTACAGAGGCCATGTCCAGGCCCTCTGGTCAACAGCCCCAGCTGAACTCGCAGGTAACAGCCCGCACCCACTGCCAGCCACCCCAACCACCACCTTGAACGTGCAGCCCAGACACACCTCAGATGACCCAGCCCCACCCAAGTGCTGGCTGCGACTTCTTGAGAGAGGGCAATACAAACATACAATGTAGGATAATGTCATACATGTAAATGACCACCAGAACGTAACTGCCAATATAAAATATGTACTATATCAGCTGGGATGAGTCAGATCTGAGCATACGATATCTGAAAATTAGATTGTATAAGACCATCTGTCCATTTATCCATTGTCTCTAGTTATAAAGCATTATGTTATAAAACTTTATCATGTAGGGTTATGAAGCAACTCAAGCCTCACCCTTACTTTTAAACTCAGCACAACAATCTTTCTGGGAAGCCAACAAAAGTTTTCTAGAAAAACTGCAAAATAATACTTTCCGTTAAGAAATTTCCAAGTGTGCTAAGGCATAGGAGAGACGGAAAGGGCAGAGGCATCATTTAAAGTGCCACTCTCTACAGTAAAACAAGTCACACTATTGCCAATGAGCTTGGAAAGCCAGCTACGTACACTGGTCGACATCATGTCTGGCAAGAAAGCAGAACAAGCTATCGGAAAAGGTCCCTTTGCAAACGGCACTATGGGGGTTAGATGCTAACGATGACATGAAGTGTGGAGAAACAACTACTACCAGGTGTCATGATTAAGAACATGGCCTCTAGAGCCAGGAGGCTTAAATCTAAGTCGAACTTTGCTACTTGCTAGCAGTATGACAATGGGAATGGTACCGACCCTCCCTGTATCTCAGTTTCCTCACATACAAAACAGCGATAATAGCACTGCCACAGAGCTGCTAAGAGGGTTAAGTAAATCAGTAACCTAAAGCACTTAGGAGAGCACCTGGCACAGGGCACCTGCTATATAAATGGGTGTCAAGTAAATAAATTAAAATGTGTGCTAACAGATATTTCACCCTGCAGTTGGCGAAAACCACTGGTGTACAATGCAATACATGAAGCAACACATACGTGGGAGAAATGTGTGATGATTTTTGTTCTAATTAACACTGAAAGCTAATACTGCAGAAGAACAGACATTTTTGGTTAATAATTATTTAGTGAGCAAAGACAGAGATAGAAAAGGCAAGTTGTTTGAGTGTCGATGGGGAGCTAAACTATGTGTGCATCAAGAATATAAGAGTAACGGAACTGTCAGTTATTAAATGTCAATCCACACCCAGCGTTACTCACCAAGAACAGCGGTGGCCAAAAATATGCCTCCAAATCTTAATTAAATGTTGAAGGAAATAATGAAAATTATAAATACTCATATAACTGCCTCTCGGCCACTGAATGTCTTTTTCGTGCGCTGTATGAAAAGGCAGTAAAATGAGAAGCATTCCGGTTCTACACTGAGCTATCTATTAACCCAGTTATTCCACGTAACAAAGAATCGTGAAAATCTTTGTGGCATGCAGCAGTGCTGTACTGCTCGTGGACGGGAATCATGTGGGGATTAGCTCGGCAGCACTGTGGAAGCTGGCTGGGCTCTCACGCATGCCTTGGGGTTGGCTGGATGTCAGCTAAAGCTACTGGGGCAGCTTGGCTCAGTTCCAAGTGTCTCTCACCCTGCCTGCCCCCCCCCCCCCCCCCCCCCGCCCAGGCCCTTCTCATGGCCATGAAAGAGGTACAAGAGAGTGAGCAGAAACACACAAAACCTCTGGAAGGCTGAGCTCAGAACTGGCACAGTCACTTTACACACTCTGTTGACCAGCAAGTTCAATGCCAACCCATATTTGAGGTGTGGAGAAAACAGACTCCACCTCTTGTGGCCAAAACTGCAGGCTTACATGACAGAGAGAATGAAAACAAAGAGAAGCAAAGTAAAAGACTATTTAATCATTTAAAATGTTTTCCCCCAATATTTATTCTCCGAGGAATGCACTTTTTAAACGTACCTGAAGCTGGTGGGCTGCATTTTAATGAACTGTTCATAATGCACTCGGATTCTACAATACGCCCTACAATATCCTGAATTTTAACTTAAAACCATAATTTCTTAATAAGACAAAGCTGGAATGCACATGTTTAACTGCCAAGAGCTTTTCTGATCCTTGAATATTTTTGTCATTTGTTGGAGAAAAAAACCAATGATGTAATATTGGACAAATTTTAAAACCATAAACAAATACTACAGCAGAACAGGAAAAAATACCTTTCACAGCCACAGGCAATCAGAGTGGATTAGGAAACGAGCCTTTAACTCTCAAGCTGAAATTTCAAATTTCCAATTTTAAAGCAGTATATGTTTTTTAGTTTAGATTTTGACAAAATGTCAAAAGAAATTTTCAGTGACAAAATTCACAATTGCTGGATTTGAGTCTAACCTGGACACCAAACACTCTGACAAAGCCATCAGCTATCTGCTGCCATTGCCAATAACTTATAATTGGAAGTTAAGTGTTTCTAAATTTAAAAAAAATAATGAAAAGGGAAAAAAAACTGATGAGATGTGGAAACAGACCTATGACTCGAACTATTCATCATGGAGCCAAATGACGAGATTACCTTTCAGGAGAATAATTTGGGGAAAGATTATAGACATTATCATTCCTATAGTTTACATGAAAATAACTATAGTGAATTCTTTAATGTTCTATTTATTATTTAAAACTTACGACAACTCTTTTAAAATATACCTAAAAGTGGCAGGCTGCACATATGCTCCTCGCCATTATATTGTCTGCATACAATGAAAGTTTGAAAAACAAGTAATAGCTAGCAAATGTCTGAAAAGGAGCTTGCCAACCCTGAGAGTCAGCAGAACACAGATTCTGTACAGTCCAGGCATTTAACTGACTCAAGAACAGTTATTAGGAATATAGTCATTTTCCATTGCAAAAGCCACATACAAAGCCTTATTAACCAACGAGACTAAGAGCAAATGAAATGATCTCAGTGGGGAGAATTTCCCCAAAGTAAATTTCACTGTCCACTCCCTGTTTGCAAGATGCTGGGTCACAACCTACATGGTGTGTTAGTTTCCTACAACTGCTGTAACAAATTACCACAAACTTGGTGTCTTAAAACAACAGAAATTTATTATTTCACAGATTTGGAGGCTCCAGCACTTTGAAATCAAGGTGTCAGCAAGGCCTTGCTCCCTCCAAAGCCTCCAGGGGAGAATCTTCCTCGGCTTCTTTTAGTTGCTGGAGGCTGCAGGCATTCCTTGGCTTGTGGCTACTGCCCTCCAATCCCTGCCTCTGTCTTCAGATGGCCATCGGCGTCTTACCCTCTTCTGTCTCTTATAAAGACACATCATTGGATTTGGAAGCTAACTGGATAATAATCCAGGGCTTGAGATATAATTGAGAGCCTTAATTATATCCACAAAGGCCCTTTTCCAAAATAAGGTTACATTCACAGGTTCTGGGTGAACACATTTTGCGGGGGGTACCATCCAACCCACTACAAAGGGAAAAGAGGATGGTAATGACTCAGAAGAGAATACAAACAGAAGCTTAAAATTTTTAAATTAAGTATGTAAAAGATAAAACAGATGATCTCATGTAAAATGTGTATGTGCCTGTGTGCCCACATGGGTAATGACTACCTGAAGGCGAGAACAGGGAAGGAATGGCCTTGTGCAAGCACTTCCCCCTCTATGACATGGTGAGCTGGTGACTAAAAGTTCTGTTTTACTTGCTCTGATAGATACAAAACAATCGATTTTGGCTGTGCCTGGGATTCCAAATAATTAGTATTCCCTTACATGTGCATGCATGTTGTTCATAGATTCTGTACACACACATCTGGTTTTAATTTGGGGATGGGGAAAAGGATTAATCTAAAATAACAGGTGGAAAAAATTTCTGCCAGGCTGTGTTACCCCTTTAAATGATAACAAAAATCACCTCTCTAACTTGTTGACTTGGCCTGGCCTTCTTTCTAGGTCTCTGTGGGCCTCATACCGAGTCATAAACAGGAAGAGAAGCACCTGTTACCCACCACGTCCCATTCATTTTTGTATGTAAGCGTCTTAGCACATAGACATTTAGAAGTATCTGCTATGTGATATGATTGAGTGGATAAACAATGAACACAAGTTGTCCGAGGACTAGAAGTCACACTAGAGCTACTTAGAACTGTCCCAACCATGAGGCTGAAAACCAGAACAACCCCCTTGCCAGGCCCTGCCCTCCCCTGACTGAGAGGCACTGAACTGAGTCTGCATTCTGACCGGAGACACTAGTGACACAGGCGAACAGTGCCATGTGCATCCCCAGAGCACCCTTTCCTTAAAGAATCTGCAGAGTAAGACTAATTTTGAAAGGGTGCTCTGATGTAATGTTTCGGATGTAATCTTTCCTCAAGAAACATTTGCACATCACTCTTGGGCAATGGGCAATCTATGTGGTGCCACAGAGGAAGCAGGATAACATTCAACTCCTTGCTTTCAGACTGGGGCTGGCTGCTGAGCACGGCCACGCTGGGGAGTCAGCATCCTCGTCAGACTGTGTGGTTGTTTTCCCTTGCCTTACACTGGACTGACCCTGATGCTTGTGGAAAGGATGAGCAACCTAAAAATGGAGTATAAACCCCCAAACTGAAAAATTCCTCCTTCCGGCTGCGTAAGCCAAAAAAACCTTGGAGTCCTCTTGACTCCTCTCTTTGTCTAACATCCCACAGCCAGTTCGTCAGTGAACCCTGTCACTCTCCCAAATACACCCAGAATTTAACCACTTCCTGCCTCCCGCACCACCAGCATCCTGGCAGAAGACACAACCATTCCCCACGGGTATTGATATGCCCTCCTAACCATCTTCCATCTTCAGCCCATATTCCCCTACAGTCTATTCTCAACAAGCAGCTAGAATGATCCTTTTCAGTCAGAGCAAGCCCCACCTCTGCTCTGGCCAGTTTTTCCCACCTTGCTCAGAGGAAACAGCCAAGTTCTCAGCCTTCAAGGCTCTAACGGCCCAGCCCACTTGACCTCTCTGACCTCTCTTCCTACAACTTCCCCCTCTGTCACCCACTCCAGCCTCAGTGTCCTCCCTGCTGTTCCCTGAAGCTCAAATACTTTTTCTCAGAGTAAAGTGGAATGTTATTCTCTACAGACCAAGGGATCAATCAAACAGCTGACTTTGGCTTTCTGACTGAGAATCACATGGCCCTGAATATTCAGAAGGATCCCAGACCCAGGCCACTCTTATTAGAGCAAGAACTATCTGCTCTCCTCCAAGTGTTACGGGGGCCAGAGATCAGATATCAAGTCCGCTCTGCCAGGGACACTGTGGCTGGGCCTGTGCATATAAGTTTCCTTGAGAACGGACGTGAGTCAGCTGAGCAAATGAGCAGGCAAGCACACCGGCGAGGAAAAAGAGCGGCTACAAACATACCTGAATAAACCAGGGGACTGCATGTTAACAATTATTCTGTTAGCTGGTGCTACAAGCATTCTGTTTTCCAAGCTGTGCTTTCTCCAGAAGAGTTTGTTGACATCCTACTACCTAAGCTGCAAACTGGAATCAGGCAGTTGAAAAAACAACCAACATAAGACTGAAAAGACAGATAACCATCAACAGATCGAGTCAGCACAGGAATGTTTTATTAATCAAATATATTTACATTTCTGGGTCAATTATCTCTAAAAGTGTGCCTGTTTTTCATTTAAACATAATGTAATCCCAGTAGATTCTATCATAAGAGTACAGCTGCATGCATGATCTCATTGGTCCTTTGTAGTTTTTCTTTTAAGGTGTGCATTCAATAAAGCTAAAAAACATAAGCAAACTGTTTACCGTTCTAACTTCAGGATAATCATTCTTGTCATATCAGGGGTCCTCACAGCCAATGCTCCTCTCCACCCACAGCAAGCTTCTCCTCATTCTCTTGACTGACTTGTTGAAGCTTTCCAAACCTCAAAAAACAGAAATTGAACACTAACCCTAACCATTTTAACTGGTAGGGAGATGGAGAGAGACATATTTCTACTCCAATGTGGATCATTTATAGTAAATTTAAAATCAGCCTATTAAGGAAACTTACACAATGCCTTGATAGCATCTAAATATCATATTTCTAGTAGCATACTATTACAAAGCTAGATGCCTTCCCCTTAATATAACAAAATAAATCGACTTGGTGACATCAAGTTTATAAAGTCATCTTGCTTGTCTGAGCCCAAGTTTTCCTTAGTGTCTGAGTCACCACCTTGGCCTTTGCATTTGTATTAGGAGAAGGAAGCCTCTTTCATGGAGTACTTACACCTTCCCAGGAAAAGAATTATGCCTCTAATTCTGCTATTTCATCGTTTCCAAGTTGGGAGAAACTTGAGCATGTGTACGAGATTGTTCAGAGAAAGTAAGTCGACAGAGGTTATATTTTCACGTTAGATAATGCTTGAAAAAGGACCAAGAGGGACGATGAGTCGGTGGACATTTGGTATGAAATTGCTGCTCTCACCGACATGTGGTGATCACCTGCTGTGACAGGATTTTTTTTTAACTCCAAAGAGTTCTGCTGTAGAAATAGATCTCGAACTTGTTGAAGTTTATATAGAGATTGTTTTCAGTTGGGAGTGATGTGCCAAGCGCTGGGAGAGAAAGGCAGCAGCGGGGATGTTTCCCAAGGCAGGAAACAGGAAATACCAACCGCAGCCTACCATGTTTGACTGACAGGGAAGGCGTGTTCACCATTTTCATAAAGAAATGTGCCTCTTAGCATCTGAATTTGGGAGAAAGTAGCATAGATTTCGGTTTCAATACCATGGTAAAGAAGCGCCTTGTAATCAAGTCAGTTCATAAAGAAATTTTGTAAACTGCCTTTTTGAACACATCTTATATAGTCTCGTCTAGATTGTGCCTGAGACCTTGAACTGGTTCCTGGAATGGCGTCATTTGTGCCTTTGACAAACCAAAACTGACTCCAGCCTTCCTAGCTCAGTGCTTTAAACCAACAGGCTGACCATGTAAGCTCATATTCTTAATGGACACAACTGCATGATTACTCCACTGATGCCTGAAACACAACTCACTTAGCATTCGGTGAGAACAAAGAAATAAAACTAGATCTCACGCAGCCTTGTTCGGGAAGGGTTTCATTTGTCCGTAGTGTTCAAGGTGACTTCTTCATTCTCGGCCACTGCCCAGCATCACCTGCCTTCCTGCCTGATCCCGTGTGTCCTAATGTGTGTCACACACTCGAGAGGATTTTTTTCTTTTAATGTGGAATTTTAGTTGCATATTTAAAAAAATAAAAACAATGGGGTATTTGAAACTCTGCTGTCCAGCAGCACAGATTCAGGGGCTACAAGGTCAGCAACTACAATGACGTATATTTTAAGAGTATTTTAGCATTAGTGATGGTATTGTTTCCACAAACACGTTTTATAAATAAATTATACTTGTGTTTATTTTAAAAAGCTCTTGTTCTCAGAAAAAAAATCTTGGAATGAGGAAGTATTTTCCCTTTAAAAAAAAGTTACTGCCATGTGGTTTTGGAGGAGGAAAGAGTAAAGAAGCAGCTAAGATTAAGTACATATGAGAAAGGGATAATGACAGTGTCCTTGTCACAGAGCAACTGAGGGTTGGATGATCCCTACGACACAGTTACAACAGTGCCGGACAGTAACTGCACAGGATAAGTTGCTATCATTATTGTCATTCCCATCTACATCTCAGGGAATAAGCTTGGACTTTATTTTTCCATTAAAATCTACTCAACAGTCTCTTTCATAATTCCAAGTACAATAGTAGCTTCTCAGTATACAGGGAAGACAATCCAATAGTATTATGTCTTTGCTCTGTTTTCTTACATTTTTAATCATTCTTCATATTGGTCTGATGAAACAGCTGATATTCATTACTGAAAAGACAAAACAAAATAAATATTTTAAATGTTAAACACATTCGTAGATTACAGGCTAAACATCTGTGGCAAAGCTTCCACAGATAAAGCAAAATTTTCAGTTTGGCTCTCTCTCTGTGCTCAGTTGTACTCCACAGCTGATCACTAGGTTTGTAGAATCTCATCTTTGTGAAGGTCTGGAATACTCAGCTCTTCCTCGGCCTCCACCTGTTGTTTGTGGTCATTCAGATAAGTGCTAGTGATGGGAAAACCTCAGACTCGTGGGTGGGTAAGTACCCAAACATCCAATCACTTTGTAAAATGTCTCCAAACCTCTTCACCTTGAAAGGATCCTGACAAACAAATGACTTTTCTGGAACCTACTTTATCACTTAAAGAAGCCTATCTCTCAGTATCTTTCCAGGCTGGTGTCAGGAATTAGTGAAGACTGAGGGAGATGATGGAATTCACAGGAAGAAAAGAAAGTAGAAACTAACTTTTTTGCTAATGTGCTTCTTTAGCTGGTTATTCCTGGCCTGGTTTCTGCAGGCACGTGCAGTCTTACTACGAGAATGATGGATCTGCTCCTGAACACCAGGCTGCTGGGGCCAGCTCAGGGCAACCCACTGACCATCCCTGGGTGCTCCCCGCCTTGTGCGATGGTCACCATTTTAAACAATTCAACAGACACTTGCATTTCAGTTTTTAAATTCATGCACAACAAATATGGCAATAAAGCTACTTCTAATATGAAAAGCAATTAAATATCAGTTTTTCACATGAACAACTCTTATAAACAGAGACCAGCAATTAGCTTTGCAATGATGTACCAGGGACCTGGGACCTCAGAGGGTGACATTCCTCCCATGAGCAGCTCTAGCCCTGTCCCTGTTTGCTGCCTTATCACTGGGAGAGGGTCAGAAAACCTCTGCAGTCCTGGCCCCGATTCTGGGATCTTGATATTGTTGCTAAGAACCAACAGCCCAGTGGGTCAACCAAAAACAACCAAGTGGTGCATCTTAACTTGTTTTGAAACATGCTCCCTTCTGGTCCTCAGCTGAGCTTACGTTCCTCTGCTCCTCCCAAATGCAGCAATCTCTGTAACTTCACTGAGACAATGGTCTCCGGACTAAAACACCCATGCTACTTAGCCTGCCACTGATGAAGAGAATATTATTTTCTCACCAATAGCCACATAAGTAATGCTGCTTGATAGCACCTACGGTGGGCTCTTACACAAACAAGAGTTCAACAAATGCTTCTTGAGTAAATTATTAAACAAGGAACCAACTGGTGAAAAAAATTGGATGAGTTGGTACATGTTTGTAAATCTTTGCACGTCTGGACTAGAATGAGATGTTTCCAAGTTATAATCTAATACATTGTAAGGCCTGTGAGGACAGGAGTGGTATCATAATCTTTTGATGTGATTTAAAAAAAGTTTCCCCACGTAAGGTTACACTTGAATGGACATTTGGTAAATATTTACTAATTGGATCAAATTATATAAATTACACAAGATTCAGCTTTACAGCTTTAATTACCCACAGTAACTTGATAGGTACTCTGAAAAAAAAGTCATTTTCAACAACAAAGACAATTAAAATGGAAAGCTTAAGAAATCATGTGCATTTCCTGGGGAAAGTCTTCAGGTTTGCTGAAGATAGAGTTACTGAGATAGTTCAGAAGTGTGATGTCTGCAGCCCCAGCCCTGATCCTCTGCACCTTGATGTCTCAGTGACATTAGCCTTTGGTTCAGACTCGCAGCCAGCCCAACAAACATGTGCTGGGATAATTAGTCTTATTCTGGGGGGAGGTCTGCCTCCATTGATAGAGATGGGCAGAGAGAGCTTGCTTCACAAGCCAAACGCTGATTCAGCTCTGATAGTCTCCCTCTCTCATCTTGGCTGTCTTCTCTCCTTTGGTCAACGATTCAGAGCTTTTATTCTCTTTATACCATGATTCCTTAGGAAGCTGCTAGTAAGGGAGACTGTTAAATCTTTAGAACTGCAGTTTCTATGACCACTTGCAAGAGAATACCTTTTGATTTTACATAGTGAAGGCTAAAGCAATTTGGGGGAGGTTTTAAAGAAAACCCCCTCCCTGGAACATACTTCAAGTAAAAGCGTTTGGGACTCAAATGATCTCACCACCTGCTTCAAGGGTCCAAGTCAGTTTGCAAGTGTAGGCCTGCCCTGTGGGCAGGTGGCCTAGGCTGGGCAGCTAGAATCTGGTAACGGCTCAGCGATGTGAAAATTGTACATGTACCCAATTTTCCATTTGTTAAGTAGAAAATAATTTTTAACCAAATTTGGTGAATAATATACATGCCAAAAATTTCTCTCACTAATAAAGGAGAGAAAGGAACTTAAATGGACCAGAAGGCTAAAAGAATCTCTTGGTACAGAGGTTACTGCCCTCCCTATTAAGTGAAACTTGGGATCAGCTGGCAAAACCATGAGAGCAGCAGAGACTTTTGTTATGAAAACCTCTCCCGTGCCAGACATCAAGAGCAGAGTGAAGGCTTCCCTTTCTTGCATGGAGAGAAACTAGTGAAAACTGAGTGGGGTGCACTGTATTCAATTATGAAGTGAAGCAAATGACAACTAGTTTTTCTTGCAGAAAAAAATGTATTAAAAACATGCAGGTAACTCCCTTTTTATTTTAAAAAAGTACAACCAAGTGTTTCAGCCTTAGTAAATGGAACATCTTGCTCATCTGTGTAGCCGATCTGTCATGGTCTTGCAGGTTTGGGGTTGATGTGGCTACATATTCTTTCCACCCTTCCCACTGCCACACGTTGTTGGCAAATGTCTCCATTACCTGCAGTGAGGAGCAGTAACATCAGAACGCATCCCTGTCTACCAGAAAGAATACTTTCAATCAGCAACATAAAACAGTAGTATAAATAGCTTAGTACTTGCATGACAAGCAGCCAACAAGAATTGGGAGAAAGTTCTAGATGAATGACTTGAGATTGGACACTGGATGTCAGAATTAGCCAAGCTCCTCTTTGGGGCTTAGAGAGAGAGAGAGAGAGAGAGAGGGATCTATAAATTACAAACACAATTAGCAAAGCCCTGTTTCATTCCATTTTGAATGTGGCAGGGACACTAAGGGATGAGGAAGCAAAATTAACCGCTGGGCAGGAAGATTTTCTGAGAACCAAATACATGATCCACTAAACTGAACCAGGCAGTCTCCTTCCTTTCAGTGGTTAGTTCAGTGACGCATCTCATACTTTTGTTGAGGGAAGAGCTTGGGAGGGCTAAAGGATACAGAGCTCTTTAAAAGGTAATGCTCTGTTACCAGGTGACCAAAAAAATCTACAAAGAGAGATTTGCTGCTATTAAGTAGGCATTCTAGATAAAAGTTTTATCTACACTGGCCATCAAGGTAGACTCAGTCTCTGATGCGCTGCTGTGACCTAAGGGACGAGAGCACAGAAGCTGTTGTTTCTTCCTGAAGTTGAATCATGTCATGTAGTGTGACCCAATTTTATTGAGCATCATTGCCGAATGACCAAAAGGCTCACTGGTTAAACTCACTTTCCTAGCAGTCAATCAAAGGACAGCGCAATTGTGAACATAATTCTTCTTTCAATAATGGATTGGGACTGAGAGAAGAATATTATCAGAGGCCACAGGAGACAGAAAAGGAATTCCTATTGATAAAACTAGCTGTTCCTGGGCAGCCGGTTCTAACCAAAACCCTCTCCATGGTCCGCTTCTCCATGTTTCCTTGTCTGGGTTACTCTCACCCATTCTGCAGAAATGCCCCTGCAGACTCAGGAGGGCCTCCCAGGCTTCCCCTAGATGAGGAAGGAAAATGGAACTGCTTGAAAGGGACCTGACAATGGGGCTAGGCACTATTTTTGCTCACATAGTCAACACTTTCATGGACACAACAAAAACAAAATTACTTGAAGTCTAATACCTTATATTCAGCCTCATACCGAAGAACTTTTATTTTTGTTGTTTTTTAAAGCTAAAATGTTATTGAAAACAAAATTTTCTCAACTAGCTGCTTCAGAACAATATAATGTATTATGAAGCTCCGTACATTGTAAATGTTTTTGAAACAGGACAAAGTACGTTCCCCATTTTTTTTCTTGAATTTTGAAATTGAAACCATTGTCTTCCATTTCCAGGCTCTTCTGCATCAAGACCGAGCTGTTGGATGGAAGGAGCCACGTGAAAAGTGCATGAGGAGTGAGCGTGGAGAAACAGAAATGGAATGCCCGTGGGGCTGAGGACGGCACCTGCTGAGTGAAGGCTCTTGCTTCTCCTTCCACGGTCCCCACCGGGGCAGCCCGCGCCTGGCCACGCAGAACCGAAACAGCAGGAAGAAGGGCTGTACAATGGGTCCCCTTGAATCATGCTACTCAAAAAAGGTGCAATGAGAAACAAGTCCCTGTGCATTCTCAGTCAAACTGTGGGCAGAAGAACCCATATGATTCCTCCCTTTGGTATTAAATAACAGTTTTAAAAAAGCTTTTTAGAAACAAAGCAAATACATGGTGGTACTGGAACCGTTGGCCATCTCAGGTTAGTTGTCCACTGAAATAAGTCTAATCCCTAGTCATAAATAAATAATCTTTTTCCTGGTCTGACTTCCATGCCAGGATCAATATCTCTTAACATCTTACTTATTTTATTACTGCTTTTGGTTTTCTGGGACTGATTGAAAGTTGCTCAGAGGAAATCTTTGGTTTTGCTTAAGTGTCCGTGACATTTAATCATGACTTTCCTTGCAGTTTAATTCCAACCAGTCAATCAGTTAATCCACTTCGATTGATTCTGGGCTCTCGGTTATTGGCTTGCACTCATTGGGCATCCGCTGGTGTCGGCTCAGCTGGGTGGCCTGTGTGAAGCTCCTCTCACACCTCTCGCACCTGGTGGAGGCAAGAGAGAAAATTGAGACCAGGGAGAGGGGCCTGCAGGGTGATGGGCGTCCTCTCATCCTGCCTAATCAGAACAGACACTCCAAAGTGGCTTCAGATTTTCCCGGCGCAAGTGGTTTAATTGGTGGCTCCTTCCAAGGCCTGGATGCCTGTGATGGGACAAAGCCCGTCTGATGCAGAACAGAGGGATCTGTCAATAGGCAGGGGGAAGGTGATTTCTCCAGAGAGCCCTGTCCTGCTGCAGCTCTGATCACTGTCAGTTCAAATAGATAAAGAACAAAAAGAGATTTTTAGGAGTGAGCCATCAAAGCAGCAGCTTGTCTGCAGTTTTCTGCTCCGTAACCCGAAAGAGAAATTGATGACAAATAGAATTTCACCTGCTGCTAATTTAAAATCAGGAATCCTGCTCCCCTCAAAACAGCAGCCAAGGAGTGATCATCTCAGAATTTGGAAACCAGAGGAAGCAATGCATTAGTTTGCGGTGACTATGCAGGGTGGGTGTGGGTAGTTGCTTTTGTGCAAAAGTTTTGTTATGGCATTGCAGCCCAACTGAACTCAGGATTGAAGCAATGTTTGTGGTTGGGTAGGAGGTAAAAAAATCTACAATAAAACAATGTTTGTATGGTTCAAGAAGTGTACCCTTTCAGAAAGTACAGCGGAAAATCGTCCTTGTGGGCCGTAATTAAGGGGCAGTGTCTGAGGAGGACAAAACTGGTTTCATACTTGAAGACTGTCTCCTCTCCTTAACTTAAAAAAAAAAAGACTGCAATCTAGAAACACTGGCCTGACCTCTCTCCCAGCCAACACACATTTACTAACTTGATGGCTATTCAATCTGCAAAACACGCGCCCATGCGTGCGTGCGCACGCGTGCACACACACACACACGCACACACAAACTGGGCAGCAACAGGCCACAGGGCTTCCCGTCACCACCCTACAGTCGGGAGCACTGGCCGAGCACCCGTTAGGGTGCAGTCACCACCGCAGCCATCCCCTTAACATCCTCTCTGCAAACCTTTGGAGGGAAAGATATTCAGGAGAGCTGCAGACTAGGGTCTCATTTAAATAACACAACCTTTGGTCCCAGGTCCCCGCACTATTGGGCATGTGGCAAAAATCATCATGAGGAAGTCCATATTGCCCTATCATGTGCGTGTGTTTTGTTACCAAGAGAGAAGTCCTCTCCTTTTTAGTAAATTATGCAAAGTCCCTTGCCACAGAAATAACTACCTATCAAAATAGAACACACCCACCCACTCTGGAGATCCGAGCACATTTCTGGCCGGTGTGTGGCTACCAGCCTTGGATTTTTCAGGGCTCTGTGCCAGCAGAGTGTGTCAGGGTGAAGAAGTTGTGTTTCTTTGATTGTCTTTAGGGGAATATTTTTAGCAGCCTGTTCCACTGTTAAAAACTGCACTGTGATCTTGACAAATGTATAATGTCAGCTTTAATGTATCAGACCTATCAGCTCAATGAAAATAACTCAGAAGTATTGATCAGCTAATGATTTTTGGTGTATTCATTAACGTCCATGGGCAGCTCATCCCCTCTCCAGAGCTCCTGAGGTGCTGATGACATGTTAGTGAATTGCTGATTGTTTATTCGAAAACTGATTAGTTACTGGATTAGTGTGTCAAAATATACTACCTTTCATTGCTTGACAAACTTTCAAATTATTATATTCCTTTTTTTTTATTATGAAGCCCTGGAATCAATTTCAATGAAAGTAGAACAGTTTGAATAATTATGAGGAATGACAATGTACCTGGGTCACATTTTTGTACTTCTAACCTGTGACTTAGAATATAAAGAATTCAAAAGCAGGAAGTTCCGTGCTTCACTGAAGGCAATGTGTATGTGTGTATGTAATATTTAAACATCCAGATTGGACAGAGACATTAAAAAGAGGGTTACATTTTTTTCTCAAGTGTTTGCCTAAATGCCTCACAGCTATTTACTCAGGGAAACATTTGTTGTAATAGTTAGGAAATTACTAAGTCAGATCTAACCATGGCATGAGATCATTACTGAAAACTCATCTTTAGTGCCATCTGCCCACAAGTGTGAGTAAAACCACATGTAGAATGAGGCTACTAGAAACATCTATGTGGTCTGGGAATTAGAATACAATTTGTATTAATGAAGAAGTAAGGAGAGCTAGATATAAAAACACTTTTTAAATAAAGGAAGGACCTCAGTTTTATGTATATCATCTTTAATTGTAGAAAAATTTCCTTCACAAGTTATTTTCATAGCTTAACAACACTCATCAGAAGGACAGACTCAATGCAAATACCTAGATGCTAGCAGGTTGGGTCTGGACATCAGCTGGGTTGGCATTTAACCCTGAACTACGATCCCAGATGAAGGACTGGGCACCTCTAAGCCTGGACTTCATGCAGGGGAGCAGAATGAGGAGGAGAGAGAGGTGCAGGTAATGAGCTGGGAGCAAAGAAATGCTCTCACACACAGGATCCTCTTCATGGTGATGACGTCACAGCCTTGAAGGGAATATCCCAGGAACAGTGAAGTGGAAAGTCAGTGAAATATTTCAGCAAAGAGAAAGTCCCAACTTTCTACCAGTATGGGTGTTTTAATTAGACTTGATTTCCTTTTAGATTTGAGATCATTCTTTACTTACTGTGATGACTGACTGGATTATAGGACAGGGAGTTTAACAATTACCATCTGAAATTGACAGAGATGCAAAATAAGGTCAAGTTCTGTTACTTTCTGTGCCTCTACAAGCTGTCAAAAAACACTTGGATTGAACTACACTGAATAGGGCTTCGCACATAGGATGTGCTCCATGCATACTTCCTGATGTACATTTTTAATTTGTTTTGATTTTTCCTAGATCTTATTATGGTTTAAGTGTTCTCTGGAATACCCTTCGATTTTGTTTTATACTGAGCCACAGTGTCTTTCCTTAAGGTGAAACGCAATGATGACTACTCTCCCTGCCTCTAACAGAAGCAGAGAGCCTCTGCAGCGGCGAGTCTTGCTCTCCCCGCACACAGGAGCCAGGCATGAAGCAGCGCATGCGGGTCCTCCGGGGCAGAGCACCTGCCCTAGAAATCTTGAAAGACTACCTTTAGTAATAGGGGAGAAAGGATTTCTCATTGCAAAGAATAAGTTTTAGACTGCTAATTTCCTTTATTTCCTTCCCTTCCTCCCTTCCTCCCTCCCTCCTTCCTTCCTTCTCTTAATAAAGTGCTTGGCAATTGCTGTTACATGAAATTATGTCTTGCTTTTGTTCCGTGACATCCAGTCTCACGGTACAACTGAAAGCTGAGACCTTAAATACAATTCTTGATGTGCATTTTTCCTATGTGCTCCTTTACCTTGGGAACGCTAAGTCTACAGACAAGTTAGTTACTGACAGGCCCAGGATCTACCTAAAGCTCGGGGATGGAGCTATTCAGTGGGAATTCAGCCCATCAGACTATAAGGCAAAGCCTGGAATGTAACTGATCTCTTAATGCCAAATCTTCTCCAGCCTTGTCTGGATGGCAACAATCTTGATGTGCCTTGAAAAACCATGTCTCAGCAGAAGGTTTCAGAGGCTGGAAGGATGTGGCAGGCTCAGTCTCGCTTGGCCCATTAGAATTTGGGGACTGAGCCACTTGGGGCATCTATTTGGAAGCAGCCCAAGGCTGATAGTTTAGGGTTGTACATCTTTTACAAGATTCTTTTCCTTCTTTGCGACATTGTTTAAGCCAATAGCCATTAGTTGAAGCAGTAAAGTTAACTGTTGTGGTGAAACCCATTTTACTGACTAATCTGCAACAAAAGTTGTTTTTTGAATGTTTGTCTTATAATCTTGTAAAAAGATATCTTCATAATATTTACAAATGTCCATGGGCTGTAAATATATCCATGAGCTGTGGTTGGAAGATTCTCAAACTCCCTTGGGACAGTTCAACCCTGACCACTCTGTTTGTGTACACTGAAGGTTTGGCTTTCCGTCTCCTAGAAGATGTTAAAATCTTGCACTTATAAAATAAGTGTACACTCACTTCTACCCCAGGAATATATATTTCATAAGTTAAAAACAAATCCCTATACCAGGTGGTTAGCCTTAATAAAAGTAGACCCAGAAGAAACTAAAATACACACATAGCGTCTAATCCACCCAGCTCTGGCTGTTTACTCATTATGTCCCCACACAAAATTAGGTGACGGTCACAAAAACATAGTTTTAGAAAGGAGAAAGATAAAATTGGTGAAGACCTTCAAAATAGTAATCTGATGAATTAAAAGTAAGTTAAAGTGGCAACTCTATTGGAAACATGACAAAAACAGGGTGTTAAAGAAAAAAAATTGAGTGGAGTCAACGAGGTTACACATAAGTAACACCTTAACATTAATAGAAATCTATTTCCCATTTTGACCCTGAAACCTCTTCAATTAATTACTAAAATCTATTTACACAGCAACAAGGTAAAAATCAATCGGATCCCTGGCACTGTGTCTGGCTGGCTGCCCTCTCTAATACAAGGGCCAGAGGACTGTCAGTCCTGCATCTCTGTTAAGAAGCTCTCTTGCTCACACGCTCCTGGGAAACGTGCCACTGTCAGCTTCCACACCAGAGTGGCGGGGAGGCCAGAACCTGTGAACCCCTCTTAGAATCAGGCCCAAGGGCAAGTACAGAGTGCACTTTGCAGGACACAAACACCTGTGATAGGGAACTCTGGGGATGTGCCAACCCACCTCGCCCTTAGACCAGTGTCTCAGACCCAGAGGTCTATCTCAGACCCAGAGGTCAGAGCTGGTTGGCTTAGCACAGGCTCAATTTTAGAACCCACCCAGTTCCCTTAGCCAGATGTCTTTATGCAGTGAACAAGCTGCATGTATATACAAAGATGAAAATGAAGACTATTTTTATTACTCATATCATCAATTAAATCACAATGAAAAACAGTTAAGAATAATGAATAAAGGTAACTAATTCACAGGAAGATGAGTGAAGAAGACAACCTTTCATAAGCTCCCTGCTCCGCTGGCAGAACAATGGTGGCAGGACCCAGACCAGCAGGACTCAGCTACCCTTCTCCACCTGAGCACCATGGCAACAGCCATGCCCAGAGGTTCAAAGGGAAACTCATGGGTAATGAGTGTCTGGGAAGACTTGGCATATATTGAGCAAGGGGATTCGTCTCCTACTACCAAATTACTTCCTTTCTTGCTTGATCTTGTCCTATGAAGGTATGGCAAACAGTCTATGTATCTATGCCCTTTTAATTTTCCTTCTGAATTAGGGAAAGCCAGTATGGTAAATGAGTAAAGAGAGATGTCAGAGGGCTGAACAGAAAAGAGTCCATTTCACAGACAGTAAAAACAGTTTTGAGACAACTGTCACACACACTACTTCACATATGCTACCTGGACTACCCAAATGGTCTTTTCTCTTTCTATGCCTGGAAAACTCCTACTTATTCTTCAAAACACATCTCAGAAACAAAATAAAACAAAACAGAAACAGACTCATAGACAAAGAGAACAAACTGATGGCTGCCAGAGGGCAGGGGTAGGGGGTGTTGGGGAGCTGGGTAAAAAGGTGAAGAGATTAAGGAGTCCACACTGGTAGTCATGGGGATGTAAAGTACGGCACAGGGAATACAGTTAATAACACCGAAATAACTATGTATGGTGCCAGGTGGGCACTAAAAATACAGAGGTGAAACACTTTGTAAAATATGTGACTATCTAACCACTGTGCCGTATACCTGAAACTAAAACAAAATAATACTGAATTAAACTGTAATTGAAAAAAAAATTAGAACCCCCCCAGACATCATCTCCTCCAGATGGCACTGATTACTCCACTTCTGTGGCACTCTGAGACACTGCACATACATGTCTTACCGTGTTTCACTTTTGCACTTTATACTCTACATGGTAATACTTGTTTATCAATTGGGCTCCCCCATAAACTATGAGGCCTTCAAAGACTGGGGGGGCTAGTATGAAAGAAGGTGCTCGGTAAATATTTGCTGAATAAATGGACACATACATAAACGAATGAATGAATGAGTGAGTGAATGAGTGAGTGAGTAGGCCATTCTGCATGATCCAGATGTCCAATCTTTTCACGATTGTGCTATAAATAGAAACATTCTCTCTCACTCAGCCAAAGCCCTCGGAATTCAGTTCCACCTGTTTCCACATCCCCTGAATCTTCAACAACTCAGACAAGCCCTGTGTTTGTTTTGTTTTTATTTTTTCACCAACATGGTAATTCTGAGATCCAAAAGGCATATGGAAGAGTTGCAAGTTGACTGCTATAATCTATTCAAACCTCTTTAGTACACAGGAAAGAGAAGGGAAACAGTTCACCAGAATCCCCAGGGTTCAAGTTCCTCAAGAGATGTCCTAAGCTGTGGCCATCCTGCTGATGGTCATGGGCTTGCTGATGGCCATAAGATGGTACTCTGAGACCGAGCTCCTAGCTCCAGTTCTAGAAGCACAGATCCTTAGGAGCTAGAAAGAATCTTAAAATGACTTACTCCTACTTCTTTATTTTACTGATGAGTAAACAGACCCAGAAAGATTGTCTCCTGTCCAAGGTTGAAGAGCTCGAGCAAGAATCGCTATGTAGGTTTCCTGACCTCATTTTCCAAACGCTAGCCACTAAACAAGCAGGTCCTTTACAGCCTGGACATCGACCTTCCTAACTGAGCTGGGTGGCACCGATCTGCCCCGTCTGCGAGTTCATGGAACAAGCTAGGAGGAAGATGGGGTGAAACGTTAGCCACTACTTACTTGAAGGGCTTCTCTCCAGTGTGGGTTCGGATGTGGTTGTTGAGAGTGGTGGCCCCAGCAAAGGCACGGCCACAATAGCCGCACTTGAAAGGACGGTCACTGGAGTGAGTGACCACGTGGTTCCTCAGTTCTGAAGGCTGGGAAAAGGACTGGGAGCAGTGACCACATTGGTAGGGTCTGAAACAAATAAAGAGACTGCCTGGTCATTATTTGCTATGTTAGTCAGTGGACATCAGCATCGTGAAGCACAGGTCACCACTTCTTGTTGACATTTTCGGTTTTGCATAGCACTTTGGCCACTGGGTTCCCATTACCTTACTTGTTGCCACAGGAACAAAATTCACAGAACTGCTGAGACATTAATTCCCAAACAATTATTTTTTTCTGGTATTAACTTTACCATTTTAAGAGCCCCTGCTTTCTTGTTTCTTTTGCCTCCACCAGGCAAATATTAATGTACTGGGGGGAGCGTGGAGAGGACAGACTTGACTAACTGGAATTTTACAAGTCAATATATAATTGACTCTCATAATTTTATAGCACTTTTAACTTTTCAAAAGGGCTTAGAATCACTTATCTAGTGTAATCTTTACAAAAATCCTCTGGGGCAGGCAAAACGATCCTTATTATCTATGTCCTTTCAGAAAACTGAGGATAAACTTTCCTCACAGGAAATAAGCTCTTGATGCCAAGGACAGGGTTGTCCAATCTGTAGCCCGCAGGCTGCATGTGGCCCAGGATGGGTATGAATGTGGCCCAAAACAAAATCATAAATTTACTTAAAACATTATAAGATTTTTGTTTCTGTTAGTGTTTGTGTATTTAATGTGTGGCCCAAGACAACTCTTCTTCTTCCAGTGTGGCGCAGAGATGCCAAAAGATTGGACATCCCTGCGCATCTGGATCTTCTTCTAAGCGTCAGGTAAACACACAGGGGGACAGCCTGCTGCGTGCGTGTTTCAGTAAACACTGAACTCCCTCAGGATCTGTCCACAGCACAGCCTCAGCTTGCAGTTGTCTGATGTCACACAGAGGAACACAGGTAAGCACCAGATTTACTTCTTTGTAAATTAAATCCTGACTTCTATTTACTCCCCCCCAGCGAATAATATTTATCCACTGGATAAACTGGGCCTTTTTCTTGAACTTCAGCTCCCCCGTTTAACCTGGCGGGAAGCAGTGACTGACAGCAGTACAGAAATGATGGGATGCCACTGCGCTTACAGAAGGGTGACTGCGATGCAGAAACAAATGGAAGGAAGTTGTGACAAATACATGATAATTACCTAGATTATCAGAGAACATTCTTCTCATCTCATGAGAATTAAATCCATTTTTGGCTTTCATAAAATAGATTAAAACTCTACCTCCTCTACAGAAGTTCTTCAGCTTACTTGTGCAGAGTCTGCTGAATGAAGTAAAACCTGGGGAGTTTTCCCTATTTGAAGCTATTTCATATCATCCTTTGACAGGGCTCTAATTTGTTTATCAAAATTTTTGTTAGGAAAATTGGGAATCTGTCATGAGGGATATCAACAGCACTCACGAAGCCCTGGTTTGTGGCCCAGATGTTTCTGGCTGCATTTAGAAAGCCAACAGTGAAAGCAAACTTAATTGTTCACACTTTAACAAATACATAAGCTCCAATGACCAGAAACCAACATGTAGGGCTAGGAGACAATGGTGCCCGAGCATGTACAACAATTCAATTAAGTGCAAAATAAAGTGTACCCTCTCATTTGTCAAGTGAAGTGCTTAATTGTGGCTACTTGCCTCACTGAACACAAATACTATTATTTTACCAGACTTCAGCACACGGAGCACTGATTGTAGAATTTTTTAGCTTGATTAATAGTCCAGGATTGATCAATAACTCAATACTATACAATTTTAATTACTTACATTTAGAAATCTATTTAACTGCTCTCAAACAGGTTTCAAAGAAATATATAAGAGCCCTTGATAAGGAGTTTATCAATCTTGACAAATTGCCCTTGCATTTTATTATAATTATAAAATAATGCTTGGAAAGTCATTAAAATTATATATAGATGAAAATGTCCTCCTGCCAAATCTGTTCTTTGCTGTAACTATTAACCTTAAAGAGTTTCTCAAGAAATCACTCTCTTAGGTGTGAATTTTTTTAATGTTATGGGAAGATTATAAATAAAATAATACATTAATACATGCTATATCCACTGACAACAGATTTTTCTAATAGTGAAGGGACCATTAACATTTATTAGCCTCTGGTTATCTATTTTTAATACCTATCACAATAAACAATAAGCCACTAAATAAAACCAATTAATCTTTTCTTTTTTTTCTAACTCTGCTGTCAAAAGTTGGAGTGATTTATTTCCCATAGTCAGAAGTCAATCCATCCTTTTTATGCTAACAGTCACAAAGATTCACGCACAGAAGAGCAGCACTGACCACAGAAAAGCTCAGGCTGAATTCTTGTGTCAAAATAATACCAATGAAAGACAGGATTCTAATGCATCACCCTTACCCAGCACCAGCCTGCTAGGTGTCTGCTCGGTATCCAGTGACCTACAGCACCACTTTGAAACATTGTAGAGTTTAGCCTGAGTGAATGAAAAGGTCTAGGACAGGGAAAATAGGAGAGGTGAGCCCTACTTCAGCCTGTGACCCCACTCAGCTGTGGTACTTGGACAAGTCACTCAACTTCGCCGAGTCTACTTTTTCACCTCTCATCTCTCTGGTAAGGGGTATGGCCTGAAGTAAATGTTCTGTTGCATCCTGTCATGATCTGTTCCATCCTGTCATGCTCTGTTCCTGCTTCCAAATGTGTGCTGCCTGAGATCTGCCTAAGACACAGCCTTATAAGAAAGAGCAGCAATAATATAATATATGATTTCCACCTTCCATCACATGTACTAGCCAGCCCTGTACATAATAGAGCTTTCTATGGTTGTGTGTGTATGTGAAAGATTTAAGTGCACTAGGTACACAGTTATGAATCAGAGCAGCAAGAAAACCTAGTACCAAAATGTAGGACCAAATCTTATCATAGTTGATCTCAAAAAACAAAGTGATCACCCTTTCTTCTTAGGTACTTGAAGAGTAAGACCATAAGACCACTTTAGACCGTAAAGTCACATTCATCTTTACAGAAGCTGACTTTATGTGGAATTTAGAACTAAAATGTGTCCTCTGCTTGCCACTATAAAAACAGGTTGTGTTTCTCAGCCTAGATATTTATAGAAATTAGCCCTAAAAAACCATAGAAGTTACACAGTGCATAGATAAGATTCCTTCTTTTCCTAGATTGTCAATATTTCTTCAAAAATGAATAGAAGCAAATGATCAAAAACCCATTTTAGCCCTGACCAGTATGGCTCAGTTGCTTGGGCATTGTCTTGCAAACAGAAGGTCTCTGGTTCGATCCCAGGTCAGGGCACATGCCTAGGGTTGTGGGTTCAATCCCCAGTCAGGGCATGTACAAGAGACAACAGACTGATGTTTCTCTCCCTCTCTTTTTCCCTCCCTCTCTCTAAAAATAAGTAAATAAAATATTTGTTAAAGTAATTTTAACATTGATTACATCCTAGAGTTTTATCTAAGGACACAGGAATGCATTTAAAACAGAATGAAATCCTCAAGCCTAAGGGCAAGGCCTAGAAAACATCATCATTACTCTGGAATCTCAAACATCATCACTTCTTTTAGGACCACTGGCCACGGGAGTTAAGACCCTGTATGCATGTTCAATTAGGGTACCCTGACACCTCACCTCTCAGTTTACTGTGGGGGGGAGGGTTGTTGGGGACACAGGACTAATTGCCATTACTTGCTTCTTATTCTGAAGACTAACATTACCACTAACTTTTCAAAGGTCTAGCCAAAAGGTAAGACTTTCAGATACCGTCAAGTTGACCTCCAAAGTTCTGTCTCCTGTTGGCCAGCCATACCAGAAGAAGCAGGGGAGGACTGACTGATATCACCAAGTGCTGTGTTCAACTTCACTCCTTCCAGGACCTTGTGTCAGTGAACAACTAAACAGGAATCTCCTTCCTCATGCATTTTGATTCTCCCTTTATTCTTCTCAAAACAAATCCAATGAGTGTTCCTCACAAAGGGATAGCATCTCACGACCAGAAGGAGCTCATGGCTCTTTCATTACTTGCGATGGCTGGCAGTGTTGTCCAGTGTTGTAAATGTTCTGTATCTATGGCAGCCACTTGCCACTTGAAATGTGTCTCGGGCCACTGAGAAACTAAAGTCCTTATTTTACTTAATTTTGATTAATTTTAATTTAAGCAGCCTCATGTGTCTTAGTTCCCACATAAATATCAGGCTTCATGGAAAACTACAAGCTGTTCCACACTCAATAATGAAATAACTAAAACTTGGGTGAAAGACAAAGCCTGGGTCAATTTAGTTATTAGCACACATCCATGCTGTCAGGTTTTAAGCAGAAAGCAGTGAGACAATTTTGTACATCTCCTGGAAATTTCTATAACTGGCAGCTCCTCTGCCAAAGACTAGTCCAGTAAAATGTGCAATTCATTTACTTTGTGTCTGTATTTGGTTTGGTGTACACAGAGGGTAAGAATGAAACATTTAACAAAATTATTAACAAAATTAAGTGGGGTTTGGTTTAAAATATTATGAATACGTCTTTAATTTTTCTCATGGCATGAAAGCCTCCAGGACAAAAGTTGACGAGCTGGGGCCACGTTCTGTCCTTAGGTCACTGTTGGCTGTGTGGAGTGAGGAATGACCTTAGTTCTATGTAAGGAGAAAAAGATTTCACAAACACAGCAGAAGTGCAGGGCAAAGGACCTGGAAAGCATGGAATGCTAGGGAGAAGATAACCTTCACACTTGGGGGCGGGGGCACTGGAATACAGGAGCACTGACACATTCCAAAGAAACTATTATGGTGATGGATTATCTCCAGGCTCCTCCCGCCAAACAGCACCCTCCAGAATCACCTTCCCCTCTGGTACCAGCGCACCCATATACAAACAATGATACTCAAAACACAAATGAGGGCAACCAAAGTGCATCCAGCAGGCTAAAGGCAAACTTTCCCCACGTGGCACAACCGACCAAAACAGAGAAGAGGAAAAGGATGCAAGATGAAGAGAATAAGCATTATAAAGACAATTTCTGCAAAAAATAAAAGAGAATGAATTCGTTAGGAAATAATCCACTGTGATTGAAGGCTTTGCTTACCCTTTTCTGGAGCCTCCCCCACCCCCACCCCACCAATGGGACTGTTGAGAGTTTCTGCAGCCGAAAAACTGAAGACAAAAGGGGTTTCTAACTCCTGGTTCAAGCAATAGTGAGTCAGGCTGCCCTGGGTTAGTTAGGTCATAAGCTGATGCAAAACCCCAAATGTTTATGAAGTCCCTAAATAAAATCTTGGTTGATCTAGATTCCAACAGCTTCTTCCCTTTGAATTCACTTAGTGGGGGGAAAGTCAGTTGACTGGGGAAAAGGAAGACGAGATTTGGGGGTTGGTTTGTTTCATATTAATAGGACAAAATCAAGAAATAGCAATTCTGTGGCTGTTTAGACCCACAGAATTTTTGTATTTTTATCTTTCACATGAACTCCCACCTTACTAGGTAGAATGGAATCATTTTTCTATGTTCATTGTAAATAACATGATAGTTTCTTTTTTTTAAAAAAAAAAAAGGTGATGCTGGCAACCCTGGATTTCCTTGGATCTCTTTTCTTTATATCAAGGCATAGATTTTTTGATGGTCCCTCACATGAAAAAGCTCACAAATGTAGACACACAAAGTCTCTTTGATGAAGGTTCAAATGTCTTAGGTTTCACGGCCAAATATTCAGTCTGTTGAGTGAAAAATCTTTTGGACCCAAGATTCAGGGGGCTGTTTCAAATCTGGATCTGTTTGAAACTCTAACCTGTTTACCTTCTGACTTTGTCTTCTGTGTCTCCCTTTCTTGCCTCTGGTTCTAGCAAGATTTTCCTATCAAAATAAAAGCATTTGAGTTTTTCAAAATCAAAGGGAAATGGTTTCTGACTGTGAGTTTTATATATGCCTGAATAGGCACAAACTGCCAGAGGTGGAAAGCCACTTGATTTATGCCCCCTCACTAAACGCGTGCATTCAGCAGTTGTGATTCTTCACATGGATGAGAAGAGAAGAGGCTACAGATTTTGCAACCATCATGCACAAATGTGATGTTCCACTTTAGTTTTGTGTACTTCTCTTATTTAGCACCCACGTGGTTAAGAATTATGGAGAGAATCTTTTACTTCCAAACTTGCTGGTACAAAGAGAACATTCTAGGTTCTGGAACTGAAAAGAATTATTCCAGGCCTACATGCTAAAAGCAAACCATTGTCTCTAGAATGAAACTAGTGCATCAAAGTGACCTGGCATCTCCTATTTTCCCTTTGTCTCCAATAATCATCTCCAAAGTGATGGAGGAATTCAAGCATCTCCTCATCATTACTAAGAAACACTGTACTTTTTCACTTTGCCTATACAGGGACTCATTTTTTTGAAGCCTTAATGTTAACTTATTTATGAATGATGGTGACCACCTCTCATGTCACCAAGAAAGCACAGGAAAGGGAGAAGCAGGAACCCACACTTGAGTAACTGGATCCCTCTCCGACTGTCCACATAGAAGTCAAGCACCAACCATTCCCCTCACCTGGAAAGGGAAGGCCTGGCCACCCTGGACTTGGACATCTGAGGAGAAGCCCATCGGCATCTAGCACAGGACAGGAGCCTCACACCACTTGGGTTTTTGCCAAGAACTCTCTATTAGCTTGGAACAAGCATTGATCTAGCAGAACCCTTGTGCAAGTGTATTTTGTGCACAGAAGTTTCCTAATTTGTCACATACTTCTCTGACAGTTTATATGGATGTGTTACAAGTTAGGACACTATTATGATACGCATATGGTTTTCTAAGTGTGACTGGGTCAGTCTAATCAGTATGTTTTGGTATCTCCCTCTTTACTGTGATGTATTTTCATTGCTTTATGTGACATTCAGCATGGAATTATATCAGGCTAAATGCTAAGCTTTGAAATCTAGAAATTTTCAACTATCATTTCATTTTACCTTGCCTGTTCAGTTATTATGACAACAACAAATCTGGGCAAATAAAAAAATCTATCCATTTGAACTCATTCAATTTAAAAAGTAAGTTTATAATAACAGGATTTAGTGCATCTTGTTACTCCAAAACTACTAAAATGCTTTGTAAACTTTGAATAAACATATCTTGTGACTATATGTATACTTGCAAGGAAAGCAAACTTTCAGAAAAAAATCCTTTCTGTGTGAAGAAAGTATCTTCAGAACTTTTGTGTCCCTTCTAAGGCCAGTAGTGCTAATTTTCACCGGGGTGGGGGCTCTCCTATTGAAAGTAAAAGATTGTAAAGACACAGCTGCCTTAACAGCCCTAAAGCAAATATTTACACATTAGTTAGAGCAATGCTCCTCTAATGGCACAAATACAAAGATGTATACAGGTAAATGTGCATGTGGACCCTAAAATGGGTTATTATTACTTTAGGAAACATCCATCCATACCCTGTCTGCCACACCCTTACTCTCCCTGCTGGGTTTCCCAGCATACTATGGTAGCCTGCAGAGCTGGGAGGGAAGACATAAAGGCAAGGAGAACCAAGTGGCTTAAGCTCAATCCAGTGGCCAAATTAAGAAAATAATTTAGGCCTTGCTTCCTACTCTCTTTTCCTGCTTCCAGAAAGTATTTCCTGCTTTTATATTCAAAGTGCATTTTCAATGCTATTCTTAGATATTTGGGGTTTAATCAAATTTTCATACGCTGTGAAGAAGAGATAAAACACAACCCTTTCTTTTTGAATTAATTTGATTTTTGTCTTTGGTGCTCTCAGCTATCAAGACTGTCCAATAAACCAGTTTTGATTCATAAATAATAGTTCCATTATATCTACTATGCCACTCGTCAGAGTACCTGAAATTTTAATTCACTTGTTCAGCTAAATTTCATCCTCAGTTCACAGCCATAAAATTCTTTATTGACAAACTTTCAAACCAACTTTGACTCTGAGGTATCTAGTCAACATTTTTCTTCTGTGTGGATATTAGTTTATTGAATAAGTGGCATCTGTTTTCCTCCACATCACTAGCAGAGTAGGTATTTCCTTTTGACAGCTTTGCAGGATTTATGGGTTCGCATGCTCTGAAGAAAAATAGTACTAAGCAAAAAATTCCAATTCATTACCTCTTAGTACTTAATTAAGTTCATACCACGGCACACCGGAGGTGAACCCTGAAACGACTGTGACAGCAGCAGAGCAGCCAGCTATATTATCTTCGGAAGACAGAGAGGATTCTAATTATCCTGACCTCGTTTTCCCATCTATGATATTCACAACTATTCCTTCTACTTTGCTCCCCGTTAGGCTTGGGCAGAACTGTTTGGAAAGCAAGAACAGATCCCTCTCAATAACCACTATTTGTGCAGCCCTTCTAAACAATAAAGGCATGACTCTGACCTCCCAGAATGCAGACACCTCTGATCACAGGGTGTGCCGCAGGGGGTGGCTGGAGGTGATGGAACCTGTCAGGAAGGCAAGCAGTGGTGGGTCTCACTGAGCAAACATACCGCGAGCCAGAAGAGTCGGGGTTACCTGTCGGGGTTCTGCGTGCACACGTGCATCTGTAACAGGATCCTCTGCGTGAAAGTCTTAAAGCACTGCCCGCATTTCCAAAGATGCCAGTCACTGAACTCCGAGTGCAGCTGGCTCGTGGAAGTCGGGCTCGCAAGGACTCGCTGGTTTTTCACGCTGATTTGGTTATATCCCGATTCCATGGGCCCAGATTTATCCAGGAGAGAGAAGTTCCTGCTGCACGGAGTCTGTGGGAAAACGACGGAGCGCTGCTGAGTGGCTGGGGAGAGTTTGCTGCTCTTGCTGAAGGGCTGCAGGGCGTCCTGTCTACACATGGCTTCCATTACCGTGGAGGGGACGTTTACTGGGAGAACAACAGAGTTTCAGAGGATCAGTTTTATTGGCCCTTAAAATAAACACAATAACATGCACATTAAAAAAATTTCTTATAAATCAACATTTTGAAACTTTGTTTTTCTGGACTCAGAATTAACATAATAGAAGACAATTTGATTTGAGGGGGAAGCACTGTTATTACAACTTACGACTACTATACGCTCGGGACTGTTCATATATGGTCTTGGCCCTCACAGAGTTCACTTATGACCTGAGACATTAGGGCTCCGTAAGGAGGCTGCACCCTGCACCCTGGGTTTGGAGGGAGTTCAGATGGGCACGGCAAGAGAGGGGAAGAGAACACGGGGGCCGCCAAGAGAGGGTGGCCTTTAGCAGCGTAGGGAAGGGAGACTCAGGCCTTCCATCAGACCTTGCCAACACAGGACAGGTATTCAAGAAAAACTGGCTGGAAAGATGAAGGAAACGAAAGAAGGCATCTGGAGACAGAAGTCTGGCACTGTGGTGAGAGTGAGAGAGACAGGCCGGCTGAGCAGGGCCATGGGTTCTCGACACTGTGGGAATAAGGCAGAGGGTGGGGAGGGCAAGACCTCGAAGGACCTTTAAAGTCCAAAGGAATAAATAAACAAGAGACTTCAGGCCTAGCGAATAGATGCAGACTGTTTCTGAGCAGAAATAGCAAGAAAAAAATCAATGTTCAGGGAAGGCTTGAGTGAGGCATGATTTAGACAGGGTGCCATGGATAAAGTCAGAGTGGGAGGCAATGAGCTAAGGTGCTCAGAACTTGGACTTCGCAATCAGAAAGACCTAGGTTCAAATCCCGATTCTGCCTTTTATTAACTGGGTGATCTTAGGCAAGTTAGTCTCTCTGTGCCTTACTTTCTCCATCTGTAAAATGAAGACAGGGGTAGTAATAACCCTAAAAGTAATAGCTGCATGGTATTTTGGTTGAAGTGGCCTAGATTTTAACTCCACTGTTTACTAGCTGTGTAACTATGGGCAAGTATAGAACATTGACATCTACATTTAGTCCTTGGTAAAATGAAAAACAGTCACCCAAAAGGTTGAGTGAGATAATTCATAGGTAACATTTAGTAAATGCCATGGTTACCACTCAGTAAATGTTGAGCTCTGTGAGCCTGGCTTCCTAAACTCCCTTTAATGAGGTTCAAATGAAATGATGAAAATATTCTTCACAGGGCCTACCATTAACAATAGCTAAATCTTATTATTATAGAAGGAAGAGAGATTAGAGTGAAGATGAGCCTAAGCTGGGGTGGTGGCAGAGGGAGTGAAGAAAAACTAGAAGAAACATTCTGAGGAGGGGAACTGAATATACTTGAAATTTGTCTTTCTTTTTGTACGTTGTTATTATGTTAATAATACATACCATGTACTCACTGATCAACCCACAGGTTCAGAAGTGATTAGAACCTAATATGCTTAAAAACTATTATTCTCATTTTTATAGTACTTACTGTGTCAATAAATGTGTTTATTGGTTATTTCAGGGGTCAAAAAGATTAAAGATGGATGGTCAAGAGAAGGAAATTAGATACCAAAAAATTTGAAAACATTGATTGGCAAAAAGATTTGTGATGGGAAGTAACCCATGGCTGTTGGCCATTAGTTCAAGGCCACATGGAAGGAAACACATGAACTGGGGTTCTTATCCTTTTCAGCCACCGCCAGCTGCTGAGGTTCCTGTGCAGCATGAAAATTCAGCATGGTCAACTAGGAGAGAGAACGGTAGAGGTCCATGACTGCAAAGAGGCTCTGTGCAGAGTGGACAAGGAGATACCAAGCGTGGGGACACAGAGGGGGTGATGTGCTGCCACTAAGGACTCTTCAACTCAGAGCATCCTGTCAATCACATGTAATCAGACAAACCCAACAAAAGAAATAGCGCAGTCTATAATACTCTGTTGGCATGTTCCATCCCATCCTGAGAAAAAAAAATAAACCAAGAGACTTAGAGGCCTGGAAGGAGCCTAGAGTTTTCCTGTTGGTAGTTCTTGACCCTGACTGTGCCTGAGACTCATAAGGGAGATTTTTAAAAAATTAAATCAGGCCCTGACCAGGTGGCTCAGTGGGTTGGAGCTTTATCCCATGCACCAAAAGTTGCAGTTCAGTTGCAGGTCAGGGCACATACCTGGGTTGTGGGTTCAATCCACAATTAGGGTGTGAAAGGGAGGCAACCAGTTGATATTTCTCTCACATAGAGGTTTCTTACTCTCACTCCCCCTCCCTTCCTCTTTCTCTCTAAAATAAATGAATATGTTCTAAAAACTTAATCAGAATCACTTGGTAGATTCTAGGCATCTTCATGTCTTTCAAGTTCCCCAAGTGCTTCTAATGTATAATTGGGGTTGAGAATCAATAATATCGTCCTACTCTCTCTTATTATTAAAAATAAAAACAGCTTAAGCCTAAAAAGGTCCAATTACTTGCCAAGGGTCACACATCCAGTTAAGGGCACACACTGCCAAGCTAGAAGCTTTAGCTTTTTGACTCCCAGAGAATTTTTTCTGACCACACTCATATATTGTCTCAGCTCACCAGCTGTATTTCAAACATAAAAAGGACATTTTACAGCTAGTACAACTCACATGAACATATATACCATACACACATATAAATACATACTTATAAACATACATATATACAGGCTTATGTACATGTACACATGTATTTATATATATAAATATTTATGTATAATTTCAACTTCTGGGGAAAATTATTGTATGAAGATGAAATATGTCCACGCATTTTAGACTTTCAAAAAAATCTTTGATTGTACACAGATTGTTTATTTATTGAAAGGTAAGGAGGAATGTCTTATTATATTTTGACACTTTTTTAATATAAAATAAAAACAGTAGGATTGTCAGAGATCAGGGTGGAACTCATCCTGTTTAGCCCATTCATCACTAGTCCAGAACAGACAAAGCACAGGGAAGCCCACAAGTTTTCAGGCAACACTAAGCCCGTGCAGACGGGAAACGCCGCACTAGCAGGAAGGCAGGCCCGGGGAAGACTGTGGAGTGAAGATGTCATCAACATGCATGAGAGCAGGAAATCCGGCCGCAAGCTCCACGGTGGGGAAAAGGGTTAGGATGCTTTTGGGGGGGGGGGGGGGGATAATACTCTAAGTATAGATTATAAACTCAGGCATCTCACTTATGCTCCTGGAAAGTGACCTAATAAGTTAATTTTCAAAAATCATTATGGCCACAAAACCTTTATATTAAATTAAAGAATTTGCGGGCCAGTGAATTTTTGTTAGGTTTCATGATCAATGTCAAAATGGTAATAAAGAAAAATTGAGGCCAGTTTTTATAACAGTCTAGGATATATGGGATCTGAGTTAGTGGTAGTAACAGTAGTATTTAGGCAGTAACAGTTGGAATGTTGGAATGAAATTATTTTCTGTCTTATTACTTCTTCTCTGGGACACCCCAATACTAATGTAACTTTGTTTTTGAGATACAGGTAGCAATGCCTGCACTCTGTATTCCACTCTGGCACGATGCTTCATTGTAGTTGTGAATAAAGTCAATCCTACTGAATAAAATGAGCATATAATTTACAGAGAAGAAAAAGTAAGGATAGGAATAAGTAATTTTTTTGCTCTCTAAACAGCCCTGCAGCACTCCAGCACACTTCCGTGGAACTCCAGAGGTCTACAAAGCATAATTTCTTAAAGCAGGACCTAAAGGATGCAGAAGACTATTCTTTTTAAATACCAGCCTGATTTATGACAACAATTAAAAGCATTAACAAAATGCAGGGGACTATCAGAAAGAAAATAGGAAATGAACTGAGAAAACACTATCTCATCCCAACTCAAGGCAGTCCAGATAACTCAAAGGCCCAGAGATGACTAACTGGAATGATCAAAAAGATGAAGTGGTTTCTACCTGAAGACATACTGAGCTAGTAAAATCTCTGCAGTCTACAAAACAAAGATTAAGGGAAGAGGGCAAACTCTTAAAGCCCTAAAAGATAGAGTAAGAATGAACATAAACTCATCAAATCCTGGAAAATTAAAACATGGAGAGGCAAATTCAGGAGCTATAAAACAAAGTTCTGCTTCACTCCCCTGTCCATCCGTCCCACCCACAAGTGGTTTCTGGGCACCCCTTACATGCCTGACGCTGTGCGCCTTGCTGCAGACACAGAGGGAGCACGGAAGCCACAGCCCCTGTCCTTGTGCCACCCAAACTCCAGTGACAGAGACAGGCAGTAAACAATGGTTTTTACAAATCATTGTTTACTCAGTTTCATCAAATCTAAAATTCCATTAATGGCCAGTCGTATCATTAAACGTAAGTCACCATTCGTGGTAAGATATCTTCCAGGCTCAGAAAGTGTAAAGTGTAGAAAATGCAGGAATTTTAGATTGACAACACAACATTTGATACAAGTGCGAAATGTGCCATGAGAGAGAAGGGGTGCCAGGGAAACATGCATCCAGGATGGTTAAGCGTGGGTGTGAGGGATGGCTTCCATCACACAGTGGCTTGACTGTGAGTCCTGAAGGGTACCCGGGTCAGATATGCAAAGAGAGGAAACACTGGCAGCTATGCTGTAGAGTCTGTGTCGTGCTCAGGTGAGAAGGCACTCAGAGCTCTGAAGAAACTGAGAAAGTTTCTTTCAGAGAAAGAAGGGGAGAGGGGCTGCAGATGGGGCTGAAAAAGAAGGCAGCACCATCGCCAATGCTTGTGGGAGCTGGGCAGACAACAGAAATAAGGGATGGGAGACAAGTCCATAAAACAGAGGATGTTGGGGTCTGTAGCAAACCGAATAGGGTAGGGGGCAGGGCCAGTTGAATGATGTTTGGTTCCAATTTTGTCAAACATTATGTGACCCTTGCAAAATATTTCTGAAGACTGTATGAGGCCCAAAGGCTACCATATTAAAGAACCAGAGATTTATTATGAGAGTAACTGCAAGCCAGAAAAAGAATTTAAGTTGGGGTTTGAGGAGAGTCAGATTTATGTTTTAAATATAGCATCACTCTATATTGTTAAATGAAAAAGTGAGGTGCAAAACAATGCATGTAGTATGCTGCTATTTGTATAAAATGGGGAGGAGACCGAGTGAGGGCCAGAGAAAGAATGGGAGAATATGCTTGGTGCTTAAATGGGCAAAAAAATATGTCTGAAGGGCATCTAAGAATCTGCAAGCTGATTACCTCTTAGAAGGAAAATTATGTAAGTCCATAGTCCTTTCTGGGCTTTGATCTATGAAACAAAACTACCTATTAACAAAACAAGTGAGTAAGCTGAAACAACAAAATTAGCAAATCAATGAAATCTCACTTGGCTGCTGTGATACTAAAGGAGGAAAAATGTGACATTCAGGATGCTACTGCAGTGGTCCAGGCTGAAGCTCCTGGCGATGCTGACCGGGCTTGTAGCAGCAGAAGTGGGGGAAAAATGCATTCAAGAATATATACCCAGGACTTGATCACTGACTAGATAGAAGGGTGAGGAAGAACAAGGTGTCACGGTTTCTAGAAACCGTTCAGTGAGAGTTACAGAACTGGGGGAGAGGCTGGTGGTGGGAGTGTGTGGAATGGTTTCAGTTTTACGTGTTTGAGACGCCTGTGAGACATGCAAGTGAAGATGTGTAGACAGACGGATAGGAGTCTGGGGCTCAGTGGAGAGGCCTGGACTGGAAACATAAGCCGGAGAGTGCCCCTTTCAAGTCAGGTTCCCCGGGAAGCCGACTCTGAAATGGAGAGTAGGAGTTTTGTGTGTAGGGGGCTTTGCTGGGGTGCTCCTGAATCAACACCTGCTGGGGAGTGAGGCAAGAGGGTCAGTTGAGAAAGGAGATTGACAGGTCTGCGGCTGAGAAGGTCCTTCAGAGTTACCCTGCTTTGGGACAAGGGAACCAGTCTGTAACACCAACTACACTGACCGTCAGTAGACATAGGCTCCAGGGGAAGGAAGAGAGCATGAGCAAGCTAAAGAGGCTCTTAAACTAAAGGTAATTTCTGGAGACAAATTCACCTGAGAGCTGTCAACCCCTACACTACCAGGAACTTGGGGAGCGAGGGCCTCAACCCTGTGCCAAGTTGAGACCTGGGCAGCACAACGCAGCACCCAGAGGTCAAATCTCTCATGACAGTGCTGTCCCTGTGTCTTTGTCCTTTCTCTCTGTGAATACTTTATCAGCGAGTGACCTTCTGTTGGAGTCCCACACAGATCCAGAGACACCCCAATGGGTAATTTCTCCTTTGCTTCTTCTAGGATCTTACAGGTTTCTCCACTTCTGGACCAATTTTTGTATTAGTTCCCTGGCCCAGGGTTTCCATACCTGGTAGGCAGAACAAAATCAAGCCCACACCATTCCATAGAGAGGGCTGCTTTTATAGAGTGTAACATTCTGTTTTCACCCAATGGCTCCAGCAGGACAGTTCCTTCTTGAGGTTAGCATTTTCCTAGTCCTCATTCGGGGACAAAACGTAACCTCCAGTTCCTGGATTCATGTAAGGAGTCCAATCTCAGTGTCCCACTGTATACAGGGGCCTGGAACCCTAACTGCTGCCAACTGCGCTGGTCCTCAGCCTCCCAGCCTCACCCCAGCTCAGGCTCGCTGCTATGGCCATTGCACCTGGCACGGGCACGGTGTGCTGCATTGTATTGTAGTTGTGGGCTTACATGCCGTCTCCTAGGCCAAGTTCCTGGGGGAGAGGGCCTGTGTGTCTGTCCCCCATCGCAATGCTTCCCGCAGTGTCCTGCACACAGGTGTTCTTGTTGGAACACATATGTAATCTCCTCAATGTTGTGGATATAACTTAAGTAGGGCCTTCTTTACCCTAGGCTGAGTTTTTCATTACTGAATGGATAGCGAGGGTGAAGAGCACTACACAGAGGTGCCCCTTTTTACTTTCTGCTCTTTAAAATCAAAAGAAAAAGGCAGGCCTCCCGGAGTCAGAGGTCCCTCCTGCACAGCAGCTCCTGCACGGCCCTCAAGTTTCACATTCTGCCACCTCAGCTTCACAGGCCACGGCAGAAAGCGCAGCAGGAAGGCTTGTTTGACATTTACTCCCAGGTTTTTTAAAAACATTTCCTCTGAAATGAATATGAATACACCATAGTCTTTACACTCTGCAGGAGCTAACCCCCCACTGAAGCTTTGGGGAGCCTGCTCCTTCTTGGGGATGCAATCTGTTGACAAGGGGAACCTTCTGGCTCTTCTGAAAGGCCCACAGTGGATGGAGTGGCTCCCTCTTTGGAGCTCTATTACATTTAAAACGATGGCTTTTTAAAAGAAAATAGGAATTCAGGAATCGGTTCCAGAACCCAAATGCCTGTGTGAAACGCTGCCTTCTCTTTGAGACCAGGCAGCTTCGAATGGCTTGTCCGGGCAGGGCAGAGTGGGCAGAGCGGGGCAGAGCGTGTGCCCCGAGGCTCCGAGGCCACTGCCAGAGGGGGTTGTCACTGGAGCCTGAACCCACCACACACGCTCAATAGGAAATGTGTACTTTTGATGTTGAAAGAACCATGGGAAGAAAATGATATTTTTATAAATGAAAGTGTTTAATAAGTAAAATCATTCACTAAGTAAAATATTCACTAAGTAAAATCCTGTTTTCCTTTAATGTCTTTGGCCAAGTATCAATTTCATCAACAAAGAAAAATCTGGCTGAAATCCCCCAGTATTTAATGGCAATAATTTTCTCAATATTTATCCAGTGAGCATTTATTAATTGTTTACTGTGTGCACTGAACTATAAGGAGGCTCTGTGGAGGCATCTTGTCAAGTAAATCTTTGATCTTGAGAAGCTTTTTTTTTTAAGGTTTCTAATTTATTTTGTGGCTAGCTCAGGAGGATAAAAATTGTCTTAGAATTGCTAATCCAGTGGAGATGATTTAAATTACTCAGGCCTGTGGAAGGTTTTCTGTTAAATTATCTGTACATGCCCTTTCACACATTTGTGCTTTTAAATCACACAGAGTATTTTCTCAGTACAAAATAAGGAATCCTCATTAGAAGCATCCCCAGGTCTCTCAGTGAATCACACGGAATGAGAATCCGTCTCAGAGTTAGAGTCAAAGTCATATATCCATGTCCCCCACACTATCTGATGAAGCTTTCTGCTGGTTTCTTGGGTGGCCAGTCACATGACAGATATATGGCTTTGAGACAGGAACTCAAATAAAATTCCTATAATGCCCTTAGAGGGAAGGCAGATTGTCACTGTCGAGCATTTTAGTCAGTAACTTAATTCTTTTAAACTTCCCTCCACCCCCAGTTAGAACTCTGAACTCTACCCCAAAGAGCTGCTTAGTTTACCTACTGAATCCACAATACTTTAAGATGCTGTGGCTTTGTGAATTTTCTTCCAAGGATTTCAGGTGCTAAATTATATAACATACACCCTGGTAGAGTTCATTCAATACTCTAATCAGCTACACTTCATGTGGGTTGGGCTCTAGGAGAAGGACTGAAAAGCAAAGTATACAATGTACCCAAAAAGTACACTTTTTGATGGCATTCTGGCACTGAATTTGAAGACCGGACAGTACACCCTTAGATATCCATTTTCAGGTGGCTGTGAACAGCACACAGGAATCCCCCAGCCCAACCCCTACATCCTTGTCACCCTGTAACAATGCCGCAAAGCAGAATGTTATAGATGTGGGACTTCCACCCCAAAGATCCATGTCAACGGTGAGAGCTGCATTCCCTGAGTTGTCATTTCATGGCAGTTTCCCTTTCTGACTCATAACTCAGTAGCAGCCATTCCATCCTTCCAGTTGCTCTGACCAAAGCTGTGGAGATATCTTTGACTCCTTTCTCTGCCAGTCAGCATCCAGTGTGTCCGCAAGTGCTATTGACTTCACTTAGAAAATATATCCAGAATCCAACCACTTCTCACCATCTCTACTACAGCTACACTGGTCCAAACTATCATCATCTCTCTCCTGGGTTCCTGCAAGAGCCTCTACCTGGATTCCCTGCTCTACCCTCACCACTTACTGTCTCTGCTCAGGAGCCACAGCCATCCTGCTACAACTTTAGCCAGTTCATATCACTCTTCTGCCAAAAACTGGGCACTAGCCCCCTTTCACCCAGCCCTCACCAAGTAAAAGACAGGGTCCTGACAGAGGCATCCTGGGCCCTACAACACCTTCCCTGCCCCAATATCTAAGTTAACGTCTTCCCATCTCACTCACTCCCAAAAACCTGTGCCAGCCTCTGTGACGCTCTTCCAAAGAGCCAGGAACATTCTTTTCTTGGGGCCTTTGCACTTCTAGATAGCCTGACTAGAACATTCTTCTCCCAAATAACTTTCATCTCTTTAAGTCGTATCCCAGAGGTCACATACCTAGTAGCAACTACCCTGACCACTCTCTAAAATTGCGATTCCCAACTCCTGGCATGCCTCACTTCTTCTCTGTTTTGTTATCTCTACAACACTTACCACCACCTGACGAACTACTTATTTTCTCATATATTTGTTGATAATCTGTCTCCCTCCACAGGAAGGTAAGCGCCATGAAGCAAAAATTCTTGTCTATTTTGTTCTCAGCTGTATTTGCAGAACCTAGCAAAAACACTGGTGTGTAGTAGGTGTTCAATATATAAGCAATGAATAAATGAATGAGGGAATGAATGGCTTGTTGTACTATGTGCTATGTACTTTAGAACCCTAGGCTTTGCTATGTATATTCCCTGATAATCCTCAACACACATACCATAATAACATCTTCAGAGTTTATAGCAGCTTTTATTAAAAGACCTCTGGCATCCTTTTGGATCAAGTTCCATATTTCAGGTGAGCTTATGTCAAGGTTGTACAGACAGAGAGGCCCATGTCAACAGATTGGGTGGGGGTGGGGGTGGGGGGCTGAGAGTGTGATGCTTTTCCATCTGTGGGCCTAGACCTGGTTTTAGGGAAACTGGGGCATAGAGCCATTCTGGGAAGAGAGAGCACACTGGCCTCCACGTCCATATCTGCCTCTAACACCAGCTGCACACTCACATCCAACACCGAGAGTTTCTCCTCCGCAAACAGACACTCCCACAAACAGGAGTATCACCGCAGGAAAGAAACTTTCCAATGGAAACTTGGGAAGTCAGAGGAATGTGCAATATGTCCAAAGACTCGTGTTTTGATTTGAGATTGGTTTGGGGTTAAAGTAGAAAAGGAAAGTTGATAGTAATACATCTTTTGGGGATTCTATTTTTCACAAAGAAAATAAAAGCAATGTGGAAAATAAATACCTGATCATCAGCATTTTGTTCAGTAGTAATATGAAGGTTTTTTATTGGAGTTTGTGTGTGAGAGAAAGTTAAGTAGAGAAGGATAAAGTAACATCAAACATTCTTTTTTCAAAACAAGGTTTCTTAAATAGATCTGTTCCCTCAGCTTCCTTTTCTGCCACATAATCCCAAATGATCAGTTCACAGATTAGTCAGTTTTGTGAAAAGGAAAAAACAGCACCTTTGAAACCATTGTCTCTCACTAAAGCACATCAGAATTACCTAATTCTCTTCCAAATACTGAAAATCACCTGAAAATACTCTCCAAAGAACTGATAGAACAAAAGTATAAAGTTTAAGTGAAAACTGCTGCAAGTTTGCATTTGCCTAGATGTTAGATTATTTTTTAGATGTTGGCTGCTGTGGTAAGAGAGATAGATTAAAATTACAGGGTTCATTTAGGCTAAGAAATTTAGAGAGACACAAGTTCCTCAGTGACATGTCTACCATTTTTACTACGGTTTCTCACAACAGTGACTACTTGGGAAGAAGCACGCCCTGTGGACTGGAGGGGGTTACTCCTGGTGAAAGGGCACCGTTTTCTCATCCTCTCACTTCTGCACGTGGCACGACTGCAGTGGAACTGCACGGCCCTTCAGAGCAGAGGTTGCATCTTATGTTGCCCTCACATCCTTGTAAGGTGGCAAGCACAGAACCAGACACATGACAGGCACTCAGTAAACACCAGCTGCCTAAACATTGCTGCTGGCGATTATGTGAAACTCTAATAGAGGTTTGGGCACTGTAAACAGGTGAGGAAGGATTGCCCTGTATAAGTCAAGACACCCTGTGAAAGAACAAAGGACATACAGGGAAAAGAAAATGATGGAACAGACTTGAGCACATTTGTGTTATATGGCAGAGTGAACGCATTTCAGGAGTTTCAAACAACATGCGTAAAAAAGTTAGCTTTAAAGTAGGGCTTTTGAGATGCAAATGCAGAGCTAAAATAAATTCTTACAGTTTTCATCCTGGGCAATGCATTGTAAGGGGATCCCAAAGAAAGACGTATAGCTGTCATTGTACCACACCAGGAGCTCGGTACCCCTGGGAATATCTATACAGGCTCGGTAGAATATATTCGACCTATTCAAAACAAAAGAAAACCCAGCTTAGTAATATGTAGGACTCATGTGCCCCCATCCACATTTTTATTGCCCCCAAAAAGTTCTGCCCAGCTCCGCCTAAACAGTTTCTGTTTGTAATAAAATCGACACCCACCTTATCATTCCCAGAAACCAATTAGAGCTGGGGACCCAGCAGGATAAAGAGTTCACAGTTTATTTCCACAGTGTCCCTTCCTAGCATGTCTTGGCTGCAGAGATAGAGATTTGGCCCAGGAGACAGCAGAAAGGAAGAGTTCATTTTAAAAAAAAATCCCACCTCACAACGATGAGAAAATTCTCCCTCTTGGCAAACTGCATACACTGATGCCTCCTCCTTGTACATAAATTAATACTATTGATTTCTTATTTGAAGGAAAAGCATTATGTATCTTCTTGCAACTTGGCATTAGGAGTTCTCAAATTTGTAATAAAATTACAGAGCTCTGTGATAGAAGGATTGAGAAAAATAAAAATCTTCCCCATTATCTTCTTTCTAAAGTTTGGTACAGGAGAAGGGAAAACCCCTCATGTGAAATGGATGGCAACTCGGTAAATACAAGAGGAGAATTTACTCTGGTTAAAAGATTATACTCTGCAATGATAGAGTGAAAGTACCAAGAAATAAACCATCCTTAATAACACCTTTGATAGTGTAAAGAAAAATCTACAGATTAAAAATAAATGAGACCTCAACTGGTTTTCTCAATGAAGAATTGCTCCAAATATTAGCCCCAAGTTCAAGATAAAAGTGTTTAGGGTTGGTGGGCCTTAAATTTCGCCTTTCTGTAAGGAATTGGCTGTAGCAAAGCAATTTGTTCCTTGTACAACACTGCAGACAGGAGGCGAATCCTTCACCACATTTTTCATGGCAGTGAGATATGCACTTGTCAACATATTTTGTCACCACAAAGTGGCTCTTGGCAATAGGATCATAAAGATCAATAAAAAAGTGCAGATTCTCAATATTTTACTTGCAGCTGCAAAAATTTCATTTATCTTGTTATTTTCCTTACTTGCTGCCATTCTGTCTCACGAGGGCACTGCTAGCTAAGCAGAATGTTTTTTCCCAACATTCTATGAATATCTGACAAAAACTCCAGCCAGTTGTCCGGACCTCACTACCCTTCCTCCCGCTGCATCCCTGAGAGCTGTGCATTTTATTAATTCTTTCCACTGCTACATAAAAAAAATCAAAATTGGAGTTGAGCTATAAATCACTGGCATCTCCTAACTTGAGAAAAATTGAGTCTACTTTGTACTTCACCCTTGTAACATTTCATCTCTCGGTTTGGCTTCCCTTAATATAAACACAGCGCCCGGCAAATGAATGTGCTAAAACCAAATGACACACTTTGCCGCTGAAAGAGCAGAACTGTTTTCAAGCAATGGGTGGTCTTCTGAGGCACGGAGTAGGCCGAAATGGGGAAAAAAAAAGTGTAAGCGTACACCGTTCCTTACAAGCGGGCAGAGCTTCCAAAACTCGCAGAAATCTCTGCATGTTGAAGCACATCAAAGGGATTTTTCCCTTTTCAGATAATATTTCCTTTGCTGACATGTATTTAGTATTGTGGTTGGATGACTCATAAAGATAGCTTCGTGGCGTCCCAACACAGTTGAAGCAGAACACATGCCAACAAACATTATTGTCAGCCTCAAAATAAAAACAAAACGTTCAGCTAAGGGTCAATCAATCACGGGCGCTTTGAAGAAAATTCCATTTAGATATTACAAATCATAACAGAATGAATCTAAACCAGCTGACTTTTTGTGAAGAGGACATTCATGTACAATAAAAATTAGGCTGGCTCTTCAGGGTCCAACTTTTCTATTTTCTTACTCTTGGATGTAGTCACTGGTGATGGATGCCAGTTTTTTAAATTGTGTTTTTGTAGTTCATTTTATAAAGATCTGAACTAATCGAAAACAGATCGGCAGAGAGAACTTGAAGTTTAAGCGCCATCATGAAAGGAGAGCTATAAAGTTCACTTAATATTGACAGATAGGTAAGGACTTACTCATGCCCACCTTCCTCTCAGGGGTTTCTCATCTGCCCAGATTCAGACTTGACCTCAAGAGCTCCCTGGGTGCTCGTTCCAGAACCAGCCCAACTGTCTCTTGCTGAATGGACAAGCACAATCTTTACTAATTCTCTAGCTCCGAGTTTCATAAAAAACTTATTGGCAGACACGCGGCTGCAATAAAGGTGAGTAAAGGCCCGTATACAGCAGTGTAACCAAACACCGTCGTGCACGCGTTCACTTGAACCATTATTTCATGAAATATAACTGCATCGGAAACCAAGGCACTGAAGCCACATGCTGCCCAAATAAGTTCCTTTTGAGCTGGAGACCTTCAGAGAGCAAGCCAGATTTGTGCAGCCTTTAACCTATAAGGGGAATAAAGCTCTTTCTCTCTTTTTTTTTTTGTAAGGCTTCATTTAAGAAAAAAAAAAGAGGAAAGGAAAATAAATAGCCACAGGCAGGACTCCAAGTTGCCGAGCACAGGGCCTCCTGCTTTGATGTGTCAATGGTGCCTAATAAAGCTAAACAGTTGCTTCTGATTCTAAAGGGAGCATGGCTGTTTATAACTGAGGTCATATATTTATATGGCACATGTTTTCGAGGGATTTTTGAGAAAAGAAGGCTTAGTGGTAGGGCTTTTTTTCCTATGTGATCTGTTTCTGCCCTCTTGTCTCCACTCCAGCCTTCTTTAGCACTAAATGGAAAAGCTTGACCAACAGGTGCACTGAGCAGATGTGGCTGAGCATCTGCTTCGGAGCCCCCCAGAGGCCTCCCTATGGGACTCTGAGAAATGGGGGTGGCTCCACCTTGTCTTTGGGTTTTGCTCCAACCTCTCAGGAAACCGGACGCTTCCCCATGCTCTGGAACCACCTCATCTCCTGAAACATTCTGAATCGTCCAGGGACCAAAGCCCAGTGCATTGGCACCTTTCTAGGGATCATGAGAGGTTACTCTGGCTCAGATCTTGCTGCCGAGCATAATGGTTTTGGAAAAGTAGCCTTAGGCAGGCTGAGAGTCCTTGGTTTCCCAGGCCTTTGTGCAAAGGAACTGTTTCGCCTGGGAAAAGGCCTGAAGGTGGCCTGGGCTGAATCTGTGGGTGTGCACACTTCTGCAGGGGCACTCGGCCCAAGCCAGTGGGCTTGCTGGGCTCCTTCAGGTAAGCATGTGGAAATAACTTCCCAAGTGCACTGAGGGAAAGAAGCCTTCTACTAGGATCTTTATTCCTCAATTCTCATGAAATTATGGTTGCAAGAATTAAGTAGATTTCAGAAACCTAGCAAAAACAATTTCTGCCAGTCCTTGCAGAGCTCCTGCAAAAATTCCTGCAGAACTGTTTCAAAACTAGCAGCAAGCCTGAGTTGGCATATGCAGGCCCAAGGGCTTCAGCTCCGTAAGTGGTAAATCGAGATATACTTTACCTGTACTGAACTACTGTTAGATTCTGTTCTCCGCAGTGCCTTGCACATCGGATATACCTCATCCAGCTTGACTTACTAGGTTCCCCACCATCAATAAAGTGCTGTAGTGTCCCATCTTGGTCATATATCTAGAGAAGAGGTCAGAAGGTCAAGTAGTTAGAATGAATCATCAGCAATCATTTTCCCTGCTTCCCTTGGTGTCTCTATGTGTCGGCTGCAAAAATTTATTGTCCTTAGGTTTTCTGGTGCTTATTGATGCTTGTGAAAACTCAACCAGAACAACAGGAAAATATTTTTTGGTGACGCAAGTCAATCACACTTTTCTTATCAAGCCAATCTTCCCTGCATTAAACATATTTGTGGTATCTCAAGGATGTGAGGGACCATCTTTCCCAAAGAATATTTAACCTAGTTTGACAGGCTACTCTTAAGTAATGAGCTGCTGGATAAACAAAGCAAGCTGAAAGGAGATGCCACACTGACATGGCTGAACATCCACATTAAAGGCCCCCAGGCTCAAACACGTAACTGTTTGAAGGCATTCAGAGGCCGTAACTGTCTGTTCAGTGAGCTGGGTGACACCTGGCAGAAGGCAGTTGGAGAGTTACGGAGCTGCAGAGAACCGGTAAGAGAGACTGTGATTTGGATGAAATAAACGGACTCTCACCTCGCAGAAGATGTAGGACCTCAGCTGTCCGGACCTGAAACTATTAGGAGAGGAGTCATCAAAAAAGACAGACCCTCAAAAACCAAAAGAAAAAAACCCCTGTTTTCTATGAATTTAAATGTCTTAACTGAGGTTGGTCTATTAACTATTGCCTTGGGTCATCTCGAACAGATTTTCTTTCAAGATGGCATTCAAGGAAGTGAAATCTGCTTCAAACCAGGCAATGAGCATGAGACAAAGTGGCACGGAAAACAACTAGCCAGCCGGGCACAAGTGGAGGCGGTGCCAGCAGCAGAGGCAATCAGCTCCCGCTTCCACAGACCAGGTCAGCGTTGGGCCCCTGGGGGGTGTGGTCTCTAGAGGGGTGGGAGGTCAGGGGTCACACTTGTACAGCAATTCTAGAAGGTCATTCCCCATCCAAGGGGCATCCAAGAAGTAAGTGGCACAGTTCTCAGAAGGACCTTTGCAAATAAAACCAGCAGTGGGACCTGACAGCCGCTGGGGCGTTCCTGAGAGCATCCTGAGAAATCATGTCTTACTCTTGCTAGTCAGCTTTTCCACTTCTTTATAAATAGTCATGGAGTATAAGTCTTACAGAGAGTCTCATTGGTTACATTTGGAACCTAAATTAGTGTGGTCATTCACATTAATTTAGCTCAGTATTTCTATCCAGAGTGCCAAAGAGCTTGGCGATAGCAATCTCTCTTTTTTCTTTTATCACCATTCAAAACAGCTGATTTTTTTTTTTTTTTGCTTTTCTTGAACTCATTTGTCTCCACCCCAAACCTTTCCACTAACCCCCACAAATAAAAGATAGACATCAATCTAATAAATACAACTGTTTGGGAAGTTATGACTGTATAGCATGCCACAGTGTTCACAGCAGATAATCAATGTAGCCTGAGAAGAATGAATACAGTCCTACATTACATTATATTTCAGATTAATGACTTCTTTAAATTCCCAGTTTGGGGATAATGGCAGAGAACGGAAACATTTCATGTGATCGGTACATCTGCTACACAAGCAATCTAATGACAGACTTGGTATTTAGGTTAGATTACACTGTAGTTATTTTATTGTTGTTTTTGCTTTTGTTTTAAGAAGTTGGCTCAAAGATTGAAGGTCTCAACCCTGAGCCTGCCGTCGACAGCCCATGCAAGGCCACCCATTCCTTAAATGCCACTGTTTAGCTATAATGGAGCCAAAAATGTTGATGGCCCAGCCCTCCGCCCTGTCCTCTCCCCATGTACAAACAAACCTTCCATGAGGACTACTGGTGAAAATCATTATGAAGCATTTTGAGAAATTCAATTCTCCGTTGTGCTTCTCGCCAATGTCACCAACAGCCAAGAAAACGCTAACATTTATATGGAGTGGGTGCTACCTTCTGTGCTGGCTCATTTGAACACCAGACACTAGCTAGTCAGTCTTGCAAATTAATTGAGTATAAAAAGTGTTTCCTCCTACACTCTTGTTTCAGCAATAATTTCCTTAAACTAAGCGTATTATGGCTACAGGAATCCTAGAATTTTTACCTGTCTAATGAAACTGCTACTTGCCTTAAAGAAAGTAGATGGCTCTCAGGTTTTTTACAAACATCACACAGTGTAGAACACGGCATGAGGCTGAGCCTCCCTGGCTTCAGCTAATACTGATATTAAACTATTTCACGTGAAGCTGTGATGAAAACCCCGTGCCCATAACCTTGCACCCGATCAGAACTGAGGAGACTGATTCAACCCTGACTGATCCTCTTCTTTCCCTCAGTCCCCAGAGCCCAGCCATCACCAAATCCGGTTGAATTTGCCTCCCAAACTTTTCACGTGTGTCCATCTGTCCCTCTCCAGTTACCTTCCTAGCCCAAATCAGCCTCCTCTCTCACCAGAAGTATTGTAATGCTCTCTTAACTGGTCTCCAACAGCTTCTCCAGGCCTCCTCCAACCAACGCTGTAAATGTAGCTGGGGTGATCTTCCCAAACACAGTCTGATTACCTCCACATCACCCCACTCTCCCCCAAATAGAAAGCTTCATGTATGTCGTGAAATGTCAAGTCATAACAACGTATATTCACAGCACATAGGGAGCTCATCATGCTCAGATGGCCAACACCTCCTTTCAGTGACGCAGGGAGGCCAGGCGTGAGTGCTTTTACATCCGGTGCAAGATAATTTTGGGCCCTTTCTGTTAGGAGCTAACATTTAAACTCAGTGTTTCTTAAAAGAGAAGTGATGGACCAGAAGGCACTCATGCCTATTTCTGTTCATTCCTCTAGTATTAAAAAAGGATAAAACTGGGAAAACACCCAAATGTGAGTGCTAAATAGAAATTAGGGATGACTTCTCAAAAAGGCTCTGGGGTAGTTTGGGCCCTGTCGTTACTGTCCGTCACTAGCTCAACTTTGTTTCCATTTAAGAGCTCAGTTTAAAAAAAGCAAGGGGGTCAGAGTTTGCATGTGACTAAGCCATACAAGGACACTGGGCCTGCCTGCATCCACCGGCTGTTCCAGAACGGGGCTGATGTGCTGCCTCCCAGGTGAGAGGGAACTACAAGTAGAAATGTTTCAACAGGTTTCAGTCTAGGGTACCAGCAACAATTTCAAGTTCAGGAAGTTGTTCCTGGAGGTTGCTTTGACATCTATATTTGTGTGACACTAAAGGGAAATTTTAAGTTAAATTCTAAGAGGTCTAAAAAATATAAGGAATTTAAGGAGACAAATTAATGCCAAGAGCAAACGTTATTTTGTTTTCTTTACCATTCAAAAGATTTAAAATAAGCAGAAAAACATTGAAAATCATGCACAAAGTGATTAGACAGTCTCCTCAGGACCTATGAAAATGTTGAAAAGGTGAGAAATTTTATTTAGTCAAACAGTAACAAAAAAGACAAGAGAGTCAAATTTAAGTTAGGGAAAGATTCCTTCTGAAAGAACACTTGAGAAGGGCACAGTTTTCCTGAAAACTGTGGGATTTTGTCCCAAATGAACATGAAACAACCTAAGTTTTAATATTTACTCTGTTCTTTCTAAGGAAGCCAGACCACTGATCCTCTGAAGGTAAACAAACACCTAGGACACTGGTTGGAAAAGGGTTAAGTTCTGCAACGGAAAACCCTCAAAACTATAGAGAGTATATTTGACATGTTTGTTTTAGAAAGCTAGGTCCATCACTGCTGAAAGGGAATACAAAATGGCACAGTCATGTTAGAGAACATTTAGGCAATATGAAATAAAGCTGACAATGCATACCCTGTAACTCAACAATTTCATGCCTAGGAAGTTACTCCAATGAAACTCTGATACATGTGCCTAAAGAAACAAGTTCAAGGGCATTCCTTGGAGCATTGTTCATAATAATTAGAATCATTAGATGAATAAATAAATCATGGTTTGTTTATTCAATAAAATAGTATAAAGCACTTCAAATGGCTGAACTGGTTCTGTTTGTATTAAGATCCAGTTCACATAAATATCAAATATATATGTTGACTGAGAAAATTTGGTTGCAGATTGATGCATAGGATACCATTTGTTAACATTTCAAAATCTATAAAAGAACACTCATAATGGTCTATCTTATAATAGTGTATATGGTGTTATACATATAGTGATCTATCTATCTACATACATTGTAAAGTCCTGAAAGGGCACAGTGGAAGAATTCCTGGTAACTTCCTCATAGTACTAGCCTTGGGAAAGAAGAGAATGGAAGAAAACAAAGGGAACAGCTCTGGCTGGGGAGCTCAGTTGATTAGAACTGGTTAAAGCATTGTCCCAATACATCAAGCTTGTGGGTTCGATCCCTGGTCAGGGCACATATAAGAATCAACCAATGAATGCATAAATAAGTGGGACAATATATCAGTGTCTCTCTCTCTCTCTCTTTCTCCTCCCCACTTTCCTCTCTCTCTCTAAAATAAATAATTTTTTTTAAAAAAAGAGAGAGGGCTTTAACCATTGTGGTTCAGTTGGTTGGGTATTGCTCCATACAGTGAAAGGTTGCCAGTTTGATTCCCAGTCAGGGCACATGCCTGGGTTGCAGACTCAGTCCCCTGGCGGGGTGCCTATGAGAGGCAACCAATTAATATTTCTCTCCCTCTTCCACCCTGCCTCCCTCCTCCTCTCTCTAAAAATTAATTAATTAGTTAATTAATTAATTAATCAACTTAAAAGGGGGGATTAACACTTTATCTGGAATGCTTGCTTTTTTTCTAAAAAATTCTGAAGCAAATATGGCAAAGTGTTAACACTTACTTTTTTGGTAGTCTGTACATTGGCATTTATATATTATACAATACTTGGTTCTTTTCTGATTTTTTCCAAAAAAAAAATCAAAGAGAAAAAAATAAATAAAAAGAAAACCTAGCCATTCTTTCTTTGTAGTTTATTTTTTGCATGCGCGATTAAAATAATGAAGCTGAGTATTTTACACAAGGTTAAAAACTACACCTGTGTTAGCCTCCTAGGAAAAACAGTTGTAACATGTACCACTGATTTTATTTGTGATTGTTGCTGTTGCTATTTCAAAACCACTGTTTTGGATCTGTACTTTCTCTTTTATCTTATAGCAATGGGAGCAGAGACATGAGTAAAGGTAAAAGCTCATTTTTACCTTTCTAAGGGATTTTTTACAGTTTTCAATCCAGTAACACTTACTGGGATGCAACATATGTGATTGAAACAATGATCACAAATTCTGCTTTATTATAATCCATGTATGGCAATAACTGAAACCACCATGCAAAGGGCAGGTTTTATTGCAATCCTGGACATTAGGAAGCACCACTCACTCTCATTACCTTATTTTCCTAGAAAAAGAATCCACTTTAAATGAGAACAGCATGAGGAAAGATGCACCAGCATTGTATGTTATAAACCCCGGCCATGAGTGGCTTATCCATGGCGTTGTCATTTATGAATGCTGCCAACTTACATTAACAATAATAATAATCAGAGAAACAATGTTAGCCAGAGACTGACTTGGGCCCATTTTAACCAAAATGCAAGAAAACCATATTGGTGGTTCAGAGTAACCTGTTTTTCTGAAGTCAGATTTACAGGCTAGTGGCTCTCAGGCTGAATTCAGGCAAATGACCAACACTGTTTTTCCTCCACAGTGCTTTGAAAATTTGAAATTTTACTTATTTTCTTGAAAAAAAAATCAAAATACAGGTCCCATTCTCTAGTGCACATCCACTGAAGCTGAGGAATAGAAGGTGGCCTCCTCTAGATCAGCCATGTGCTCTTCTATTGGGTCGGCCAAAAAGTCAGTGTGGTTTTTCCCACAAAATAAAAGACACATTTTTCATTTTCACCAATAACTTTATTGATTTGGATATTTTAAGTATGCTGGCTATCTTCTGCATGGCAGAACATTAATTGTTCTCAATTAGTGTCTCGATTTGATCGCTATCAACTTCAACCGGTCTACCTGACTGTGGAGCATTGTCCAGAGAGAAATCTCCAGCACGAAAGTTCACAAACCACTTTTGACATGCTTCATCAGTCACAGCACCTTCTGTATAAACTGCACAAACCTTTTTTTGTGTTTCAATGGTGTTTTTACCTTTCTTGAAATGAGAAAAGTATAATATGCTGAAAATGTGTATTTTCTTCCATCTTCAATATTAAAATTGCATGAAAATTCACCAATTTTGATAAGTTTTTTTTAATGCACGCTGATATGCCAGCTGTCACAAATCAATCTAACAAAAATGTTTCAAATATAATTAAAGATAACTAAGTGCTATTAGAGCCATTTTATGGAAAAAACCAAATCAACTTTTTGGCCAACCCAATAGCTCTCCATAGTTGCTACCACTCCCTATTGTTCTACAGGCTTCTTCAGTAATTTACCTGCCTGCCTGGCCTCTTTACCCATCTACGTGTGTAATCCCAGCTGTAAAGGAATTACTGCTATTCCTGAACATCAGGCTATTACAGTTTGGGACCACTTTCAAGGAAACCTATTTGAATGGATAGCCTGGCAACACTGCAAAACCTCATCTGTCCTCTGCTGCCCAGAAGTATTATCTGACTGAGAGCCCAGCTCCTGTGCTGTAGTTTTCCAGGGTGTGGGAGAGCAGAGAAAGGCTTTCAATGATCTTTTAAAGCAAGGATTCCCCTTTAATTCAAAGAAGTCTTAAATGTAACAGACAGATACTATAAAAACAGATAAGAACTTGCCCTGGTCCACTATAACAACCAGATGATAAGAAAGTTTCATGGTCCACTATAAAAATGGGTAAAAAGTCCATCAGGAACACCCCACCAGCTCAATGAGCCTCACCTTGCTCTCCTAGGCAGTTCCTGGGATGTCACCGAGGACCTGCACTGAACTGAGGGACCCTGTTCAAAAAACCACAGGCAATGCACTGCCTGCAGTAGGGAGACCCTCATGAAGAGGTCAGTCACCAATTCTTCTGTTAGAATACTCAGTACCCTGGCCTAGGAATTTAGAGCCTAGGAAAGGCAGATTTGGAAGGGACCTCAGGCATCATCTCTTCCAGCCTGACTGGTTTATACATAAGGAAATGAGGCCTCCAAAAGTTGGTGACTTAGACAAAGTAAGATGACTACTAGTCAATGGCAGAAGGAAGCCTCAGCTCCAGGAATCCTCACACTGCCCTCCCCCTCCCCCTGATCCTTCTGCCTTCCTATTTGAAGTGTGCTGAGGTCTCCCTGGTCTCATTTATTCCTGCAAATACCCAGAAAAGAGTCAATGATTTTAACAACTGAGCAGTTGACACGAGGGAGCACATTTTATGCCCAAACATCTAACACAGGGCCCAGCCTATAAGAGGAACTCAAAACATGCTGAAGTAAATTGAACTGAATTTTCACAATAATTTTTTAGCTTCTTAAGAGATCTGAGACTTTATTCAAAGCCTGAAAAGGAACCCCACTAAATGTAATTAAAACTTCATTCTAAGCCCTAACAGCTAGGGGTTTTTAAGGAAAATATGACATCTTCCTTGAACCTAACTTCTTTCAATTCTGTGACATACAAGGGCGAATTTCATAAGATGATTGAAATGTATTAAACAATTTCCACTGTAACAGGCTGAGGAGAGAGGGGTCTTTGGGAGTTCCTGGTGTGGACCCCAGATCCTGGCACTGGTTCAGTCTCTTTCACAGCACGTGGAGGACCCCAGGATGAACAGCCACAAAGATAGTTTCTTAGATCTCCTCCAGCGTATCTCCACCCAGTGTAAAATACAGAAAATTTGGGTTTCAATAACCAAGTGTATTAGTAATTTGAGAAACTCAATTGAAAAAACACACTGTCTGCCAAGATGGATAAAAACATTTCACTGTGAGATTCCTCTGTGCCAGGAGGTGATGGTGCAATATTTTGTAGACTGTGGATAGCTACAGGCTACAGCATTGTTTTGACTCTAAAAAGTTAAAACCAGAATACCCCTGTTGCTAAATAAAAGATTTTACTTTTACTAGCGTGGTTGTTAGTGGAGACTTTCTTAAGTATTACCAGTGAAAACAAGCAATGGAAATGAATGGAGAGGACCGAGTGTAGAAGTTAAGAGCGTGTATGTGGGTATCAGCTCCAACACCTGTGGGTTACAACTGTGGCTCCACCTCAGGTGGCCGTGTGACTTTGAGCAGTTTTGTAACTTCTTGAGGAAGCTGAGACTGTCTTTAAAAAAATGGTGCTGATGACAGGCCTTGTGTCCAAGGACCAACAGGAAAAATCAAATGAGCCACGGTATACATAAAGGACTCAAATAGGCACTGGGCACACAGTAAGAGCCCAAAGGGCATTAGCTGTCCTTTAAGCCAACACTATAGTTATATGGGAATTGCCAGCCCAGGCATAATCTGCCATCATGCTCAGGGACACGGACCATGACATAATATATGCAGCGTATGCAAACTCATCATTGCTAAAGTTAGCAGACCATAAGTTCAATGAGGGCAGTCGTGTTTTTCAAATATTTTTAAAATTTACCCATAGCTACCTTATACAAGATTTTGTGCATATCAGGGAATCAATGTCTGTTGAAAGAAGGAGAGGGAGAAGGAAAGGGAGAGGAGAAAAAATTTGGGATGCCATAGGGAAGTATAAAAGTAAACCAGTCATTTCAATTTATGTTTTTATTTCCCAGATGGGTCTGTCAAAAAAAATAAAATAAAACAAAATATTTAAAATGTTGAATGAATACTATCTAGAAAAGAAGCATTTCTCCCATCCTATATTCTCTGTTTCCTAAATTTAATTTCTTCAGTGTAGTACAGTGTTATAAAAATGTCATCAGAAAGACACAGACATCCACCACACCTTTAAAAGCATTCCTGGAGCATATCTGCAACTAACAGGCAGTTATTACAAGTGTTTTAATTAATTATGGCTTGAGGACCCCAACAGACCTGTCCCTGAACATCATATAGGAATGCTTGACCTCTGAGGCCACCAACATTCCCCGCCAGAGGAGGGCCCCACTTACAGTGCTTCATTTCCACATGGATGATGGACAGGCTCAAGGCAGGTAAGCTCTCCATGTCACCCAAAGTGCATGGATGAGAAGCAGGGGACATTTGTGGACGGCAGCCTGGAGCTTCAGAGATCCCTGTTTGCCAGGGTTTCCGGGCACTGCTGCCCAAGCCAGAGAGGTAAACAGCAAGAACACCACTGAGGTCTCCCAACTTCTTTAAACTTTCCTATCAAGCTAAATCAAGGCTTGAGAAGACAGACCCCCAAATCAATGTTTTACAAATGAGTGAAACCATTTGTCTCCACCTTAATACAATGAAAGAAGAGTAGTAGGTCATACACATCTGCAAGGATTTTAGTTTATATATTACTTTCACAAGCTTATTTGAGCCTTATAACTGACCTTGAAGGTAGGCTGGAACGTGACTCTGTTTTACAGGCAAGAAACCTTGGGCTGATGAGGTCAAATGACTTGCCCACAGTAAGGCAGTTGGTGAGTGTGACAAGGATGAAATCACAGGCTGAATCACAGGCTGTCCTGTTATTGCTTTTTGCTTCACATCCCATTTGTCCTATCATGGAGAAATAGTAGAGCTTTTTCTTTAAAAGCATCTGAAATTCTCCAAATGAGAGCCATGAAAATGTTCACAGTGATTAATAATGTCATTTATAAAACAACTCCCTATTTTCAGAATAAATGTCAATTCAGTGAGAACTATTTAAAATTTACACAAAGCAACCACGTAATGGATAAAGACAACTCCCCGACAATGCATTAAGCCACTGTCCCTCCATTGGCAATGTGTCATAATGACCAGGGATAGCAAAACACGGGTAAGGCATATGTTTGCAGAGGAAGATGCATATTTTACAATGAAAGTTTCTTCATTAAAGCAAATACTAGCTACTGTGGCTGTATTTGTTTGTGTTCAGTTTTTCAACTTTTTTCTCAAGTATATAATACTTTAGGGTTTTTTTTTTCTTCATTTCAATCATTTCTTCCTCTTCCCTTCATTACAATTAACTATTTTTTGTTGCTATTTCTCTTTAAAAAACTCTTTCCTCTCACTTTGGTTTGCAATATTTTGAAATGTTTGGAATGGCAAGATTCTGAGACGAGGCTTCAAAGGCCAAGTAATAAACGCCCCATAAAATAAATGAGTAATGGTTATATACACCGTTGCTGTATTTTCAGTAATGCTGATATAAAGCTATATACTGTACTTTGTCAATTCACATTCATCAAGTCTCAGAAATATTAGAAAATCATTAGAGGTTTATGTTGAGCTTGCAGATAATACTAACATATAAGTCAAGGCTGAAATATGGTAATCAGAAAAACCGTTGAAAAGTGTCAATAAACTGTAAAACACCCGTGGTGGGGTTTGTGAAGCCTCCGTCAGAGAGCCGGCCATGTGAAGAAATGGAAATGGGTATTTTGGTCGCACTGTGGGTCAGCAGCTGCTGTTGTGTGTCAGGCTCGCAGAGAAGACCGGGCAACTCAGGAATCCAGCGCAGAGATCCGGGAGCTCCTGAGAGCCGCTGAGCATTTGGTGAGTCAGTCGCACTTATCTCCGAGGACGCCAACGGCCATCAATAGAAGCCTGCCATCCATCAATCTGGAGTCCTCTTCAGACATCCCCTGTCTGTTGATCAGAGGAAGACTTGGGGGAATTGGGCCTCCATTATCAGGATTTTGTCTGTGATCTGAACAAGCCACTGAACCTTTAACTTTTCACTTGGCAGAAGCATATACGCTGGAAAAGTCCTGACAGTCCATTCATTTTGCTCCATCCTGGAGCCGGTTGATGTCTGACTGGTGAGACCCGCCCTCTTTGATGTTGTACTCTTTTGAGAGTGCCCTGCTGTGAAAAAAATTTTATCCACCCAAATTAAAGAGAAATATTTCTGCGTCCAGCTGTTAGCTGTGACATGTTTGCCATTTTTCAGGGCACTGGCTTGGTGCCATCCACGGGCTCTGCTGCAAACCTCCCCTTCTCCCTCTCCTCCGCTGCAGCAATAATATCCACAGTGCGCGACCGTCTCCAGGGTCCACAGAACATCAACACTAAAAAGGAAAACACTGCTAATCCCGACTGCTAAGAACAGCCTCAGAAATATTTTCATGTGGCCGTTTCTTTTTCTCATTTCTTTTCTTTCTTTTTTTAGTATCTTCATTAATGTCTTCCACAAACTGCAAAATTCTTTGACATAATTCACCCACTTAAAAATTGCTTCCATTCAGTTTTCAAAAAATCTAGTTTTTAATTAAAGTAAGCAACAAGAAGTCCTGACTTCTATTAAATATATTTACAAATGAAATGAATTTGGCGTCTGTGAAAACTTGTTTCATATGGAGAGAAATCTGTATAAATGAAGAAAAACTCTCATGAAAGCTTGTATAAACATTTAGATCTAAGTAATCAAAAAAGCCTGTGTCTTCTCATATTTATTAAGTGTCATTGGGGGCTTATAAAGGTTGCTGCCATGAACTGGGGGTATGATAAACAAAGGGCAGCTCACATTATTAGCACGTTTTTCTCCATATGCTGAGATGAATGAGCAGGACGCCACAGCTCCCCATGAGCCTCCCGCTTCAGGCCCTTCTCACTCCTCTCTCTCTCTCATTTTCACTTCTGCTGAGGGGGAGCAGGATCTGCAGAACTGGATCTCCGCACTTCATGTCAGAGCATCCTGCCTTAAGGGTAGTCTCAGACTGACCAGCACGAATGCACAGTTACTCACCATCCTGCCTCGCATCAGTAAAGGTGGGTTGTAGTAAGATAGTTACAAAAAACATACTATATGTGAGAAAGTATCAATTTTGGAAAATAAACCATAAGGAAATCTGAGATAACATGCTCCTCCACTTGGAAAAACAAAACCGTCATTTTCCACCAAACAGAGAAGGAGACCATTATTTTGTTAAAAAAAAAATTCTAGAACTATTACCAGTATGAGCTGATGGGGTCTGCACATTATTAATACATTATTAATAGTAGTATACCATATAGATCTTCACTACAGAGAACTATAAAATAAAACCTTAGAGTTATGGCAGACACTGTGGCACACACTTGCATTCTCCATATGCTTCACGCAATGTATCTTAAGGAGTACTACTTAACCCTTACTGTACTGGAAATTTCTGTTTCATAAATTCTAGTGGGTGTAACAGTATAGAGACCTTGGTGAAAACTATTACAGATTTTATACTTCAACGTGGTAGCTAATGAAGAATATGATTGCTAAGCAGCTTGAAGCAAAGCTTAGGTGCAAACTGCTCTGTTAAACAGCAATCATATTAAATACTTACAAGGCAGTCATAGGGAATATCCCTTAAAAATCAGGCAGAGGCTATTTTTTTGTATGTGCAGACACAGACACCATGCCCTAGAACTCACCCACTTTTTAAAGAACTTTCTGAAGACACAAAATATTTGTCCCAGTGAAGTCATGGTTTCCTATGGTTTTACTTTCTTTTCAGAGCAGTCTACAGCTTTATTTCTTCACTGAAATGTGTCACTCTTTAAATTATTATGTTTTCCTAAGCCTACGACATTCTTTTCCTAACCACACCAATAAAGTGTGATTGTCAGACACACTTTATTCAAGGGAAGTGACCATCCGTCCAGGGTACAAAACATATTTTCAGATCTTAAATAATTTAGGAGACATTCCTTACGTCAAGTCGAGACAGTACTGAGCATACATGCATTTTCCAGTTTGCACTGTCTTGCCCTGGATCACAGGACAACAGCAGAGACGCCATCGACCCTCGGATTCAATGCTCCAAAAAGCGAGAGTGTGAGGGTCACAGCTGTCCGACCAGGCATGGCCCCGAGAGAGAGCCCCCTCAAGTCACTCTCCTCCCAAGATAACTGCTTACAGGAAAAACCTAATGAGATTCCAAGTTTGTCCTGCAACAAGAGATATAGGAGAAGGGTGGATTTTGGCTTTTCTGAGTCATTTTCTTGAAGAAAGGGCTGCACCATTGCACAGAGGACTAAACAAACACACTTGTTTGCTGTAGGTCTCTTCCCCATCAAGACCCAGAAGAGGGTAGAAGATGATGGTGGTAACGGTGAGCCTTGAAGGCAGACTTCTGACCTTCCAGACAGCAATCTCTCAACAAATATTTAGTAAGCAGGTAAATGTCAGCCACTAGGCTTAATGCTGGAAGATCCAGTCCCTACCCTCAAATAATTCACAGTTCAATAGGAGAGATACACATACACACATAAACAAATCAGAAGACATTTATTCTGGCACCACAATCTGTAGATTTTTGCCATGTAAACTCTGGATATTTGATGTCTAGAATGGGTTTACTAACTGTGGGAAGGGTCATCCTTTACAATTTTACAAGAACATCAGAATGTAGAGATTCAAAGCTAGTTATTGAAACAAATGTTGGGCTGTGAGGCAGTGTTAAAGAAATGCTTGATCAAAATCTGCCAATCTATAACCTCAATGAGGGTAAAGATAAAATCTGTCTTGTTCGCTATAGTATCCCTAGTAATTAACATAGCTTAGCTTACTGTGGTACATGGCTCAGTAAATGTCTGTGGGTGGCTGGCTGGATGGACAGAAGGATGGATGGATAGATAGATAAAAGGATGGATATCCACAAGGATACAGATGACAGAATATGATAACTTCTAGGCACCCAAGCACTAAGGGCTGGACCATGTCTCTCTGTCCTCTGAACAGGCCAACACAGCTAGGGCAGAGGTGAAAATCCAACTGGGAGAATTTTAAGTGATGCAATGTACCTGAAAAAGTGTGTGTGTGTGTGTGTGTGTGTGTATGTTGTTGTTGTTGTTGTTTTTAAGATTTTATTTATTTACTTTTAGAGAAAGGGGAAGGGAGAGAAAAAGAAGGAGAAAAACATCAATGTGTGGTTGTCTCTTGCACACCCTAGTAGGGGACCTGGCCTGCAACCCAGGCACGTGCCCTGACTGAGAACTGAACCAGTGACCCTTTGGTTCACAGGCTGGTGCTCAATCCACTGAGCCACACAAACGAGAGCTGGAAAAGTGTGCTTTACTTCACTGGCTAAAATGAACACTTCTTTTATTATTCCTCATCCCCCCTTAGTTCTTTGGGTTTTTTCCCAGCTTTATTGAGGTATAATTGACAAATAAAATGACAAGATACTTGAAGTACACATTGTGGTGATCTGATATGCATATACACTGTGAAAGAACAATACCCCCACTAAGACATCCCTCACCTTCACATATTTATTTTTTTTATGAGAACATTTCAGTTCCTTTAAAAATGTGCCACAGTTCTCTGCAGAGTTGAAGCCATGGTAAAGCAGTTGGATGGAGATTTCAGGCAATGGTGAGGCCAGAAACTCCTAAAAGACTGGCACACACCTGCCTCTCTGCCAGTGTTGGTAGCTCCTCCCACCACAACCCCCCAAACTGTCGTCCCCTGTGAGGGTTATTGTTACTACCCCTCACAGAGTCTTCCCTGTAGGTGACTCCTTTTCTACTCTCTATCATGCTTCAGTCCCTCTCTGCTGGGTCCAATGCTCCCTTACATCAGGACCCTGGAGCTGAGATTTACTCCTGGCTGTGAACCCAGGTCAAGCTACTGCTCCGGGAAAGAATATTTGCATTTTGAGCTTTGCCTTCAAGTGAGGCTTGAATGGGGGCATACTGCTTTGAATGAAATTCAAAGTACGATAGCAAGTGCTGAGGTCATGAGAGACAAATGACCACTCCTGGGACTCTTCCTATTGCGTAGGTGGCCCATTCTGGTCCCTGTAGAGCTCCAGGGTGAAGCTTCGGACTGTGTTCCTGCAGTTCCAGGGCAAGAGCACATGCTGCCTCAGCTGGGTGGAGCTCAGAAGAAAAAGTGAGCAGTTCTGGCAATAGGGCGACCCCAGCTTATCCAGTAGAGGAGTTTTTTGGGGATCCTCCCCAGGAGATATCAGCAGGGTCAATTCATAAAGAGCCTCAAGTTCAGATCTTTGAAGTCATTTTCAAGTAAGGTTATAACATAATCACACAGACGGGCTGACAGGATTAAAAGGAAGCCTTCTTTGCACGCTCATAAACTTGGGTCCTTTGACTGGACCACACTGCCTGTAGTGAGCCATAAATTAACATTTTTATAAATCCTGTAATTAACTTATGAATAGCACAATTATATGTTTCTGGTATTAAAAGCATTAAGTTGTTAAAGGTAAACATTTAAGTATATCCCTGTTTTTTGTAATCCTGTTTTAGCTTTCCCCGCCCCATATATCAAGGGCCTCAGAAAATGGAAGTGGCCCAGGCCTCTAAACAGCCCTGGTCTGGGCTTGATGATAAAGCTCATTTCACACAGTGGGGCCAGGGGGCTGCCAAGTGTGCACCGGCACCGGGACACGGTGCCTTCTCACAGAAAGACAGTACTGCGTTCCTGGAGAGGCAGGCAAGTCCACAAGGCATGATTCCCCAGAAATCCAACCAAGAGATCCTGTAAACCCGAACTTCTCGGGCAGAGGGTGTGCAAATCCTCTAGTGAGCAGAGGTATGACTGTCAGCACCAAAGAAAAGCAACCACCTAATTACCACATTGTCATAACCTGCAAGCTTCCTAATTCCTTATTAGGATTCACTTCTTTCCACAGGAAACACTATGAGTTGAAAGAAAACAACAGAAAGATATCTTACACTGGGGTCCATAGAAAGGTTTCAGACAAGGCTACAAACACCCTGAAATCTCAAGAAAATAATGCATGTACATCTGAGTAATCTTCTGGTAAGATTGTCCATAGATTTTAGTAAATTCTGAAAGGGGTGTCTACACAGACACACACACACACACACACACACACTACTGCAAAATCCCACACATTCAGATAGGACAGCACTGAATGAAGAAAAGGCGATAAGGACATTTATGGATGAGCTAGAATTCTTGGGGTGTTTCGTGTACTTTGGAGAAGATGCTCTTTAAAGACTGACAGGTTTGTTTGGTCTCTGAGTTACCTGATCTCATTTTCATTTCCTCCTCCCTGGAGCTAGAGACCCTGAGATTCCTATGTTCCTTTTACTGTATTTTTATTTTGTATTTGATTGCAGTTGTCTTGATGTATTGGCTTTGCCTAAATCTCTGACCACATTTCCAGGACCACTGAAAAAGTATACTGGAATAGAGTCCTTTGGTTGGCTTATTTCATAAGACAGATATTTTTAGGTTAGAAATCATGTGAGTGGGTCAGATGACATCGTGCACCTCAGTGTTTCAGCCTTGTGGACACTAACCACTGCCTATCCTGGACTTAGTGAGGCAATGGTTATTAATATTTGAAAGCATCCCCTCTCAGCTTTGATCAAGCCCTTTGATGGCACCATTTTTTTCCTACTAAAAACAAAGTATATAGTCACATTAAATCAGCCCATCCAATAGAACCACTTCCTTTGTAAGATATAAGTGTTTTATATTCTAAAGCACTGTTTATCTTTCTCTGATTTATGCCTTTCTGTTTCCTCGTTTATTCATAGGCAGATGAACTACAAACTAGGAATCCTGAGTTCTAATTCTGACTTGGGCAGTGCTAACTTTGAGATGTAGGTAATTCTCTTTACCTGACTCTGCATGTCCTACAATGTAAAGTATGAACATTAAATAAGATGATTTTGAGATCCTCCAGCCCAACTTTCATGGTCCTATGAATTAATGACTATATAAATGTGTCTTAAAGATAAGTGTGTCGCTGCTGAAACCCAGAAGGATAAAAGTCCTAACACAACCATTTTGGGCAATAAATAAAAATATTCCAATGCTCAACAGAAGCGTAGAATAATATAAATCACATACTTTTCATTAGACCTGTGCAAATTTAATTATAATTTATATCTTCCAAGCTGTGGAGTAAAACTAAGTCAAGAATAAACTGTTCAGCAGTTTTTTTTTTTAATTTCATGTAATTGAAAGTGAGCTCAATTATACAAATGTGTAATGTATACACTTAGATTTCAGTGAAATGGAGACACGGTCATGGAGCAGAATCAGACAGCACAGGGCTCAACCTTGGATTCAGCAATTAGGACCTGTGTCATCCCAGGCAAAACACTTATCTCATTTGGAAGATCAGAAAGATGTTAATGCAACTTCAAAGCGTTTTTGTGAGGATGAAATGAGATAATCCGCATAAGAGTCTGACACATAGTAAGTGTTCAATAAACAGCACCATTATTGTTGCTTTTTACTGGTGGATGTGGGTTTTCCTTTCCAAGACAAATTTCTTTCTACTTAAATATTTCTGAAAAACTAAGTATAGAAGAAAATGACAAAGAATTTTCAATCCTTGGACGTTGTGTGTTAAGTGGAATTGGACAGAGCAGGAATCAAATCTCAGCTGTTCGACTTTAAGCACATTACTTAATATCTCCAGTTTGTTTTCTTATGTGTAAAAAGAGAATAACAACCCCAGAGGGTATGCAAGGATTTACATAAATAAGGGATATAAAGGGCAGAGAACAGTGACTAAGACACAGCTACAAAAGAGGATTCCTAGAAAATGAAGTGTTTTTTTGTAGTTCAGTGATCCCATTATCTTAAATACTAAAAGTATCAAATAATAATTCTAAAAAACCTTTATACAATTGTTTTGAATTAAAAAATATATAAATACCAAGGTATTCAATAATGTTTAAAGGATTAATTGAGGCACATTCAAACCTGCAAATAAACTTCCAAATCATCTCAGTTTTATTTCATTGTAGCACACTGGATTTCATTGTAAGTTAAAATAATAGTTTGAGGGGAAAAATATTGCTCCTATATCCTCAAAACAATAGGAATTTGATAAAATATATAACTATATATTTTTACAAAATAATTCTGAGCTTGGGATATAGTTACTCAAAACTGGATTATAAAACCAAGAAAATAAGATCATGAGAAGCCTCACAGAATTCACACTTTTCTCTATCTCAATGGAAACATTCAGTTTCTACAACCACCCTTGTAATAACTAGCAGAAGTAATCCTAAAAAAGATAACTGACTCTCTTTTTACAAAAATATTTAACTTAGAATTTGAGGTTCAATTTAAAAGGGGGCACGTCTGATGAAAGATCAAGCCATAAACAACTTCAGAAACAATAATATCTGTAACTGTAAACTATTTAAGAAATAACAACTTGCCTTCTCTTGACTAGTACACCATTTCGGACCAAAGTCCCAGCAAGAGTAAACACAAGGACACTTCTCTGCCACTAACGGGAGGACCGAACGGAAAGGTTCCATCTCGTTCACAAAACCCATTTCCCAGGCCTTTGCTTTCATTACAAAACAAAATTACGCAGCCTTACGAAGACAAGCCATTTCTTATTAGGTAAGAGTTTATTTTCTATAAGCCATCTTTGCCATTTTTTGCCATAAATTAAATACACGTCAAATTCTGAGCGGCATAATTAAAACCCAGCAAATATCTTTTTATTTAAATTGAATAATTTTGTCTTGCTTAGAACTTGCATGAATCTTGGCTAGTTCATGCATTTTTGCTTTCAAGGATGTAATGTAACCATAGAAGATGTTACATCATGTAAATAAATTTCAAAGATGGTATTAATATAAAAACTATATCACATAACCCTAAAATGTTAAGATAGCTGCCAGGTTAATAACCAGATCATTTTTCCAAACAAATATATATTTCATCATGTCATTTTGAACTTTTTCTGAACTTTTTTTTAAAGAAAGAAAACTACAATTGAGACCAAATGTTTTGTAAAAGAAAATACGGAGAAGCCAATTTAGCCAAACATAGATAATTTTAGGTTAAAGATGTTACTATATCTTATAATTTAACCTTTTTATAAGCCACAGTAATTATGATATGATTATGTTTGAAGCTTGAAACAATGCTTAGAATATTTTTAATTGTTTGATATCAGCTATGACTACCAATTACACAGTTCATTTTTTTTAATTAAATGCAGGGCTTAACTGCAGTTGCAGTAAGAGCTACAATTATGTCAGCACCTTTTCACAAACAAACTGTAAAAACACAGTCAATTCTTTTTTAGTATTAATTTGGGTAATTGTTACAAGGGTAATAATAGAAACTAAATATTGCTATGGAGCATCAGAAGTGCTTCTCACAGTTTTATTTCCTTGGTTTTACAACCCAGTTTTGAGTAATTTATAGCAAATGAAGACCTTTTCTGCAGCATCCTTTCTGCCACCCATCCTTCCTCCTTCCAGGTCATCCTTCCCCATCACCCAGCTCAACCCTCGTGCTCCTCACCCTCCTATTTAGTTCAGCTCACGTTGGCTCTAGAACCTCTGTCTTCTTCGAATTCAACTCTGTGCCTATAATAACTGAAAGCCCGGAAAACCCCATGTTTTAAGGACTAGTTGGATCAGTCAATATAATCAAAACAGGAGATGCAGTGACTTTATGTACTTAAGTCCCCAGGGTCTGCACAGCGGGCACACACTGAGTGAAGCCTGTGTTGCCAAAGACGGGCTCAGCACATGCCAATAAAGAATTGATTCTCCAAAGACCTTCCAAAACTAGCAAAGACCCTATGGCCTACACTGTCCACATCCTCCTCTCTCTCAAACTTACCACGCAAAAAACAAAATTACAGGGGAGGAAAGGGATGCTAATTTAACAACACAATGGCAAGACCTAGCTTTCACTAAATATTATCTGTAAATTATGAGCTGTATTCCTTCTGGATTGTCCCTGTGAGGAGATCGGTTCAGAGACCACCTAAAAAAAGAGGTAGCTTTTAGAATCTACCAAGAATTCCATGTTATATTTCAAAACTGATTTGGACCAGGCTCAATCCCTAGTTTGAGGGATAAAAACTTCTCTTTTTTCTTATTTGTGAGATAACTGCAAATTTAATTAGAATTTTTGTTCGCTTAAAAAATAACCTAGCACACTTTAAAAAGCAGGAGGAGGGGACACAGTGCTTAACCAGGGTCAGTAAGAGGACATTTGCCACGGCTTCCCTCCATGCCTCCAAAAACAAACCACCAACAGCACAAACAACCAAAACAAAGCCAAACACTTGTCTAACATGCCCAGATCTTGAACATTTTGGTTATGTCTGCTTTGCTTTAAGAAAACATGAGATATAAAAATCCAAATTTACAAGGACTAAAGCAGTGGTTTTGCTTGACAAAAAGCTTTACCATAGTTTTCCTTAAAGCATGCAACTTCTCCTGAGCCCTGAAGTATGGCTTGAATAAACCACATTCAAAAGATTTATAACATTTCAAAAATACAGCTACCGTGTGAAGTGGGCTTTACCTGTGTGTACACACAGATAAAGAGAAGAGGTGATATAGGCGCTTAACAGTCTGGGCTGAAAGGCAATGAGTAAATGTCCATATGCATGTGATAAGATAACCCGCCCGCTATCAGAACCGCTCCTGACATTTTGGTTTTCATATCTGCCTTTTCCTTCTAAAGTGCGTTTCACACTTCCCTCAGCTTGGTGCAATTGCCAACAACTACTGCTTCTTTCTGCACTTAGGATTCCAGAACAGCATGTCAGATGCTTAACCAATACTCATTCGTGCTCTGATTTTTTAGTTATTAGACTAGGAAAAACTCAGATCTACAAAGCTTTTTATCTTTGAATATATAATCATGAATGGAAAACAAGTTTAAATTAGAGGAAACCATGTGGGTTTAAATTAGAGGAAACCATGCGGGCTGTCACTGAGTTCTGGCCTCTATCAGTCTTTGAAAGGGACGGCGTGAACCCAGAGTAGGCAGGGTTTCCCTCACCGCAGCTTTGGCATAAATGATGTTTGCTTTATCTTTACACTATCGATACCATTACATATTGAATATTCTTCTTTAAATGATTTTAAATCAATTTTTCATGTTAGCCTCACCATAAGCAATAATATTTATAACATTGTGGGCTTGATGTACTAAATACAAGAAATTTCCAACTCTGTGGGTCTCCTGCTTTGCTCATCTATAAGCAGCATGCCAGGGTAATGTCACAAGTCTCTTCCAAATTCAAAAATTTGATGATCCCAGGATTCCTAGAGTGATTTGCCCAGTCACCTTATATAGTAAACTGCAGCAGAACCAGATGTAGACCTCAGGTTGGTGGACTCCCCATTTAGTCCTCCTCTGTCCTCATCCTACTGTGCACACCAGCGTGCAAGTGACTGGGAAAGGAGCGCACTGGGCAATGACAGTGACTGAGCATCTAGTGATTACCTTGTGCCAGGAGTGGGTCCAAGGTTGCACTGCATGTTCTATTACTTGAACCCCACAACCCTCCCTTCACCTATTTCACAGACAGGAAACTGAGGCTTGAGGAAAAGTAGCATGCACGAGATTATAGGGTTATTTAGAAAGTGATGCAGCTGGGAATCAGAGCCCCAGGAGCCTGGATGCAGCATGTGGGCATTTGTCACAACATACTATGAATTTGGGGTGCCTCTGCTGCTAAGGTTCCCACGCACACTTGGCTGGCAGAACTCTGAGCATGTGGGGAGATCAGTGGGGATGGACAGAGAGAGAACACTGAAAAATAACATCAAAGAGAATGATGGCTGGAAAATGATAAGGACAGTGAACAAAGAAATACACTGCATCTACAGTCTTTTACCTAAATTTTGCATAAAGTAAGATCAGCAGTATTAAACTTTTTAATAGCACCACAAGTAACTGAAAAAAATTAAAATACATTATATTCCTAGCCTCTTCCCCCCTACACACACACAAAATTAAAATTAAAAAGAAAAATTGTGGCCAAAATGTCCCCAAATAGAGTCAAATATACTTTACATGTATTATATACATATTATATATATAATCTGTTATAGTTACTAGCTACTTAAATAGTTTCTGACTAGTAATTTTTTTAATGAACACTTTCATTCTTTCTACAAAAGAACAGAAAATAATAACAATTAAAAACCCTTTGGCCTCCCAGGTATCTATTTTGTAAACAATGTACTGGACTGGGCAGATAACATGGTGCATCTCACTGCCCTTCTAGGCCAACGCAAACTCTATAAACACATGAAAACAGAGCAGAAATAAAGTAGAAGTGGTGTGGTTCACTTCAGGCCTATGTAGTTCATGTTACAGCATACAACATGCCAAAAAATACATTCAAAGTTGCAGTCTTATGATCATAGTCTTAAAATTTGTAAATGGAACTATTTACAAAAGGAGATAAAAGTCTGAATTCAGAGTGGGATGGGACTGGAAATACAGCTTTATTATTGAAGTCTTCCCTGAAACTCTTGTAAGAAACCCAGTCCATCTCACTTCACAGAGACCTCTGCAAACCCTTGCACGTCTGGCAGCACAGTGAGACTTGGCCGAACAAGAAAGTTTCATTTTTGTTGCAAGATCTTAGATCATCTGAAATATAATTTTAATACTTTAATTTCCTTTACTTAGGAGGAGTAAAAAGTAATAAATTTTTTTTTAAATCCCAAGGCAGTATGACAGTTAACAAAACAAACAAATGAAACTCTAAAATAATTATGTTGAGCTCTGCTGTCCAAATAGATGGGTCTGGTTATTTTAATATTTGTGTAACATGGATAAATATGTATGTGTTGGGGGGTGTAAATGTTCATGAATAGAGTCTTAGGAATTTAAAAATTCATCCAAAATTCAGCAGTTTGAGATGACTTAATGAGTTTGATAATGGGACACAGAAACTTTAATTCTTAAATCATTTGTTTTATTTCAAAGCAGTCATGAGTGATTAATCAGCATTAGTAATAGTTTAGTGGCTTAGAAATAGTTTCTAGGGCTCTGGACTCGGGAGCTAAAGGTGGTTTAGGGTCATGTTGCATTACCAACATCCCATCTATAGCAACCAGCAATGGGCACACCCTGAAGCATTATTAAATCCACAGATCTTTCATATAAGGCTGAACTGCAACCCTTGGACATGCACACACAGTGGAGTCTCCTCAAGGGAGAAACTCCTGCGTTCTCTCTTGCAGCCAGGGATGGCTTTGTTTTGTTTTGTTTTTTGTTTTGTTTTTGTTTGGAGAAACAGCCTTAGCTTTTTCAAGAGGCTGAGTTTCACAGCCCTATAAAGACATTCCACTTTTATCTAACACTAACACTTTTATCTCAGTTAATGATTTCTAAGCCTTCACTGGATGAGAAAAACACTTTACATGCGCACAGGCAAAGGTAGCTTCATCCATGTTCATATGTCGGCACTTTGCACTTGTGTAGGACTTTATTGTTCTCAAAATACTTTCATACATACCTACCTCACTGTGGCCGCCAGCCTATGTGAATTATCCAACACTGGCTAACTTTGGGAATCCACGATTCTTTAGATGAAGACAACCATAGAGATTTGTTTTCAGCAAAAGCTTTTAACTACTCAAGGAGAAGAGGGATTTGGATTTTTTTTCCTTAAAGAATTTTTTTGCCCCTTTTATGCATTTATTTTGATAAATCTGGTCATTCCTATTGCCTGCAAAGTTGAATGTGTCAATCACTGAAGGTTAAATATCTCTACAATGTGATTATCTTTTTAAAACACTATCTTACATAAAGTTCTATCACACATCTCTGCATGCTGAGTAATAACTGGAAATGAACCAATAACTGAAATATACTCAAATGTTTAATTCTTGGGAGCTAAACCACATAATATTTAGTGAGCAATCCTGTACTAGAAATGATTGGTGGAGATATGAAGTTATATTTTTATAGCTTTTTACAGATATTCTGATTTAATTTCATTTAATCTATCTTATGACAAACACATGAAAAAGTTCAGTTCCTTTCAAAACTAAATTCAAAATGCCCATAAATTAGCTTCCCATGTATGCTACTGTAATTTAGAATATATAAAAATTAGAAAGCTTTCTCAACAGATTGTAGGGATATAACATCTCAATCCATCTACTTATACCAATTCATATTTTATTAACTGACCATACCAACCCTCTTCATTAAAGTAAGCTTAATCTATTTTTTTCAAATTAACATGAACAATTTTATTCCATTTCTTCTAGATGTTAATTTGAGGTACTAAAATAAAGATCTTGACTGAAAAACATGCAGCCACATTCTTTTAGAGCAAAGTCTCCAATAATTAAAGCCAGTAAGATCGTTAAGAAAAGAGAATAAGGAACCAAAATGCAGTGATAAAATCAGGCTAGGAAAAATACTGTGTAAACCCCACATTTTTTAAGACACATTTGAGTTTTTAAAAAGAGAGGGAACTACATTTGGCTAACAATTTGGGAAGGATATCTGGTGATAGGACAGAGTGACTTTGAGTTGTTGGAACTATTTATACAGAAGTAACCCAAAAGTTTGTAAAGCAATCCTCAACTGGTTTGATTAAAAGAGGGTAATTAATAAATGACAAGACAAAATGAAAAGTTCATTGTGGCATTTGATAAACTACCCAAGAAGTTTAATCAATGCTTTTCTGCTTAATTTCACTATTTGTTTTTCCATAAGACCTGCCAATTTTTTAACATGCTATAGAAGGAAGAGAAACTTTTTTTTTTGATTGATAAACATCACAGATTTTTGTTTCAAATCAACTGAACTTTTTCAAGATGATCCTTGCATTTGCTGTCACACTTGTGGTGAAGCCATTATTCCATCAAAACTCTGTAAATAGCCTCTCCCTCCCTTTTTTTTTCAAACTACTTTGACAAGAATACCATAAACAGTTCACATCACCCCTGACCTTCAGGGTGTACATCATCTTGTCAACATATAAACAAACACACTATTGGTTGTATTTTAATAGATTTTGTAAATATCAAGATCCAATTTATCAAAAGGTTCACCCTAAGTGACAGCTCTGAAATTCTGGATTGAATTTGCAATGCTAATTCTGACTTTTAATGAAAAAGGATATTTTGGTTGTGTTTTGTCCTTTTGTCTTTTTTTCCCCAAGAAAATGTAATAAACTACCAGAACTGATTTTTTTTTGCCCTTTTCTATGACCAAAGCTTTGACTCTGATTCCATTTCAAAAGCAGAAACTACTAATACTATCAAAAGTGGTTATTTCTCTCAGAAAAGAAACACACATTTGTACAGGAAAAATTTATATAAGATGCCTACGGCTTTCTCCTTAGTGTGGCAAAATTCATAACCTATGATAATAAGAATACTTTGTTTTAAATGGAAAAGGAGATTAGGACAAGAGAGATAAACACTGTTTCTACAATCAAGTTGTTTTCTTTTTCATTCCATATTCACAGCCGTTGCACACTAGGCATCACTGACTTTTTATCTTCTTTTCAAAACATAAAATGTATCTTCAATATTAATGTGTCCTCTCTCCTTGCAAGGCCCTTTATTAGAGTGGTAATTATAGGAACCTTATACACTTCATGGACTAAGAGAATTAAATGGACAAATATCCTGTTCATCACATATGGTCTTCTAGATAATATGTGTCAAGCTGACATGTAAGAATTTATCAAACTTCCTCTGTAAAAGATATAAACCTGTATCGTAACAAAATAGAAAAATAATAAAAAGCTAATACTATATCTGGAAGCAAAAATTTAAAGTAAATAACTAAAACCTCTAAGATAATAAGAAAATGGCCAGGGTTTGTAAGAGATATTGACCTATGTCAGCATATATGTGTGTACAACCACAATCCTACCATTAGAAATCATTCTTGGAAACTATCTTGAGTAGGTACATTTCTCTGAATCTGGGCCAACCACTCAGCCAAAAACTCTGATGCATTTAGAAACATTCAAAGCTTCCTGAAATGTCAACACACTTTGAGAGTGCTCAAGCAGAGATATGGGGATGATATACCTACTCTTGTGAAAAACTAAACAAGGAAAGCCATTAGAAGGTACTTACAGAACATCCAAGATTTGGAAACTTCTCTTTGATATAAGTAAGGAAGAGGAAACAAACAAACAAAAAACCCCACATAACTCATGGTTACTTGGACAGAGGAACTTGTTTAGCTTTCTGTGGCTGAGCCAGCAATAATTCTAATTCTGAAAGGCTGGAGGTATTTCTCCATATTCACACACCCTGTGTGTTAAGAAAAGGGATTTTTAGTGTTGAAAAGACCACAGTGTAGGAAGTTAGCTGGAGTAATGAATGAAGGAAATTTGGATCTCTCTATGTGAACACTTTAAAGTAAGACATCACGAAAGCTAATGTGCATGGATCACAACCACGAAACCAATGCCGTACCAGACCCTGGCACACGCTGAGAGAGCAGATTTCGGGTCTGCTCGTCGCACACAAAACAACGGTGACGTGAGGAGATGTGTAAGTTAGTTTGACTATTGTGATCATTTCACAACATACATGTACATCAAATTATTATGTACATATTAAATATGCGACTTTATTTATAAATATGCAAATGCATTTTTAAAAAGAAAGATAGGGGCTATAAAAAGAGTATGCACTCTGGAATGAGACATGTCCAGGTTAGAAATAATAATGATAGTTAACCTTTACAGACTGCTTGCTTTGTGCCAGGCACTGCCCTAAGTGTTTTATCTATATTAACTCATTTAATCATCAAAAAGTATAGTATGATTATACCTATTTTGCCATTGAGGCATCTGAGACACAGAGAAGCTAAGCAACTCACTCAAGGACGCACTTCGACCAGGGAACAAGGCTGAGATGCAAACCTGAGGCACCCTAGGTGCAAAGCACCTGACACCGCACCAGGCATATAACAAGCACTCGCTATCAATAAATAACTCCTATCATCATTGTCTCTCCGGCAAATTTTTATCAAAACTTGAGATATGCATTTGAGACAGACATGACCTTTGATCTCAAGTTGCTTTTATTCAATCTACTGAGAAAGATATTAAAATTTATGACTATAATGCATCATGGTGTTTAGTAGATTTAGCCTCTCAGGGCCTCAGTTTTTGATGTATAAAATGGAACTAATTAAACTACCCTCAAATGGATGACTCAAGGATTAAGATGGATAATGTGTGCAAAGTGTAAAGAACAATGCCTGGCACGTGGTAAATGCTGTTAATGTTGATAACAACAGTTTTTTAACACAATGAACAGACTATAGTAGCAGGAAATGCTCTATGTTATTAAGAATGGAAAAATACAAGTGCAACTTTACAGCTGTAAAACTTCCCAGGCGCTCTCTTGAGAGAATTAGTAACTGCTTATTGACTATCATTTGGCTCAAATGCAATTTTTAATCTCTTAATACTATAAACACTTTAATGGAACACATGGAATTTATAGTTTCAAAAAATCCTTAAATAAATGAGAATTTAAGTAAAGCCATTATAAAAAGAGACCCTCTGTGCCTGATTCTAATCCAATAACAATTGTGCACTGCCATTTGTATTAAGAAATTAGTTATTCCCCATGCTTGATGGTTTCCCAATTCTTCAAGATGTGTTTCAGGGCTAAGTATTAGCAAGAAAGAGATAGAGAAGGGGGGTGGGGTGGGGGGGAGGGAGGGGCAGGGAACGAGGGAGGGAAGGAGAGCTGCAAGCCAGTTCAGATGCTATTTTTATAAACTAGAATTGCTTAGGTTTGAAATACTGGATTTTCTGATTCTCTCTGGCTTAGATCCTGAGTGAAACAGACCTTCATACTCTAATAATTTTTCATGCAATAAAGGGAAGGATACATTTACAAACAACCTACTATGTGACAATCAACATGCTATGAAATTTATATAACTTAGTTTTCTTTCATTCTTACCAAAGTTAGGTAAGATTGGTCTTCCTCACTTTACAAAGGAGAAAACTGAAGGTAAGAAAAGTTAAAAGTGACTTGCACCAAGTCTCACAAAGTGCAGTGAGGACGTGAAGCAACCTACATGATTGCTAAGGTTGTGTTCATCACATTATCCCACACAGTAACTTTCACGTAATGGCTCGTACTTAGCATAGCACTAGAAGAAAGAAAGGCTTGGGAAGTCCACACAATAACCTTTATTTAATGTCTTCAAACACTGTTGTCCTTGTTGGCAATACAACTTGTTTTCCAGACACCTTGATGCAGGGGCTTCAGAGCAGCCTGCAGCTTCAATGATCACCTCGGCAGATTCTTACTGCACTGGGGTTCAAAGGCGCTGTTTGTTAATGATAATCTACACATCAGGTCCTGGATTCGATGTGATCCTCAACTGCTTCATTGTAATATATTATCTGAAAGAAGTATTATCTAAGAGAAAACTCTTAGAATATCATTTATTTAAAAGTTCTGTTTTAGGATCAAAATCCTCTGCTTTCCTTTCATCCATACATCTTTCCAGGCATAGATTTAAAAGTTAACACACCTTGAAAAGTATTACATCTCACAACCAACGAGGTTTTCATTTTTTCAACCCCCAAAAAGCAGCCGCTTCTCCATTTAGTCTCTCAATGACGCCGCAGACAAAATCTTTTACTCTCAAACTTACAGTTCTAAAAATTAGACATGAGAACTTTTTCTCAACCTCTTATTTTTTTTTCCTTCCACCTCAACTGTAAGATTTTTCCAGTGTTTCCAGTGAAGGGAGTAAAAGAAAGTAAGCTTTGAAAGGAGGGTGAGGTCTTTGTGTAAATTTTCGAAGTCTGAGTTTTCAGTTAAAGTTACTAAATCATTTGTACCAAAAACAATAACCATTTGTCAACTTTCCTTACACCAGCAGAAGAAACCACTTTGCGTCACATTATAAAATAATAAAAACCTTATTAATGATTATGATCAATATAATAATACTTGGGAGGCTATGATGGGGTGAGTAGCTAAAAGATTTCTTTCTTGGCGACAAAGGTAGGCACAGGTACAAAACCTTTAGAAATTTTTGCTATTGGCTAGAAACAGCCTCCCTAAAATTAATCTTATTTCCTACATTCTAAGAAAAGTTCAGGAATATGTATCATCTGTTGTCCAGGAAGTATATCTTACTTAAACAGACAAAACTGGTTAACATGAAATCCAAGAACTGGTGAGATCTTAAATTAAGAACTGGGCTGACTTCCGAGAGTGTGTCAAAACCCAGGCTGACACGAGGACACTTCCATAACTGATTAGCTGAGCCCAGAGAAAACGCTCCTCCAGACCGCACTGGTCCACTGGTCCACTGGCCCACTACCAGGGTTCTCAGCTCATCCTAATTACGGAGATACCACCTATGAAACTTCACCAGAAAAATCATGATCAATAAGGACCAGCAACTCCCTGCTTGCAGACTTTCACACAGTCACCAGCCTCTTTTGACATGTTATGCCAAGCTAGAGATACAGTGATTGCCACAAATGTGACCTAACTCAAAGAACACTGGTCCGTCTTTCTGCCTTTAGTGGTGCTGCCCTATGCTCTCTCAGGTTAATGAAGATGACTGGGCCTAGTTATGCAAGAAGAGTAAAAAGCTGAAATGACTTTGTAAGAATTCCTTGCAGGTTGGTTCCTCACTCCCAGAACTTGTCCGCTGTGCCACCTGAGTCTCTGCTTCCTAACTATTGAGATGTAAGTAGTTACAACCTTAAAGTAATATCTGATCAGCTGTAAATGAACTACTACATCTCCTATTCCTATCATCCCCACCTCCCCTGACCACACACACATAAGAACAACAGGATAAACTGCAGGGAGAGGGATGAGGCAGCTACAGTCCTAAAAATGAGCACACCTATGTTGTTCTCCCAGGTCTCTGAGGAGGGACGTTCACAGTTTCTCTCTGGACCCTGCACCTTGGGTCTCAATGTCCTCACAGCATGCTAACCCCTCTCCCTTCAGTAAGACCATTTTGATAATCTGCCTCTTTTTCAAATGTCTGAAACCAAAAAGATTTTTTTCTCTAACTCGCATGTCTTTCCTACTGAAAATCATAAAAAAGGCCAAAGAAAATGAGGAGGAAATGTTCTATTCTGAACATCAGGTAACTTATTTCCTAAGCCAAATTACAATTTCCTCCAACCAAGGGTATTCGTGTACCTTCCAATTTGCTTTAAATCTATTAAGCACATAGATGGAGTAACATTGGAGGAGGGACCATGTCAAGTAGGCTTTGAATTTCTGGCAAATGGCTCACTGTGTATTTCATTTCAAAGCCCTAATTATGTCTGCATAAATAAACTGTGCTATGCGCTTGATGCATAGCCATTTGTCATATTAAAACAATGGCATCCAAAATAAATCCCCATTAACATTGTTTAACTTTAATGCTTTGGGGTGTTTGCTACTCAAATGATTAAAAAATGGAGTGATTTATGATACCACAATTTAAATGAGGCACTAAAACAAATAGACTGTGAGTCACCAAGACCTAAAATATACTACAAGCCCAGCTGGGTTAGCAGTGCAAAAGACACCCACAGCTGAAGAGTCCCTGGGTGTGTGTGTGTGTGTGTGTGTGTGTTTTTAACTATAAGGGTTGAGCAGGATACTGGGAGAGCCTTCAGGAAAATGCAATGCAAGGTTTTATAAAAAAATGTTTTATAAGTTTCCCGCACTCAGTCTCCAGGGAAATATTTGTAACGATGAGGTTCTGGCATCAAATCCTTGAGGTACACAACATACAGATACAGAAAAAACAACTTTTTCCCAGATCTAAATGCAAAGGCACAGATTTTTTTCTCTTTATTTTACTTTTCTCTTTTAGAAAACTGTAAGTAGAACATCTTTATTTTATATGAAGAAAAAATACAGAGCTTGAAGACATATCCTTTTGAGGTCATGGATCAGTCTTCAAAAGTAAAACATATTGCACAGGCCAGGAAAGTAATAAATGGCAGAGTTGTCTAACTGTCCAGACTTCCCTGGTCTTAACCATAAATTTTCCGGATCCAGTGATGTCTTGGTTTTCACTGCTGTCAAACCAGTCCACTCTCCTCCTGAGTAGAGCCATTTTAATCCCTGGTGCCTGCCCCGCCTAACTCAAGGCAGTGTGATTGCCAAGAACAGCAGTTTCTGAATTAGACACTGTATCTGTGAAAGACCCAAACCACTGCATTTACTGCCACCTCTAAGTTGGGCTATTGTCTTCAAATGCAGATTTGGATAAACCCATTGACCAACCAAGTAATAATATTTTTGCCTTAGCCCTAGAGAAGCAAACTTCCTGTAAATACTTCCATAAAAATACTTGGAGGTCTTTTACAACAAAGCACCATATGAAGTGTGTCTAAACAGCACCAAAGTAAACTGAAATTTGGCAGCATTCATTCTAACAATGTGAGTGGCTAAAGTGGACAATTTAAGATAAAATCATTTCCATTTAAGTCTGGATTATCCCGCTGGCCATCCACACTGAAATAACCAGATCAGCTCTTCCTGTTGTGCTGCATAAACAGTCACACACGAAAGGAATTCTAGTGTGTTTGTGCACAATACTTGTGGCACTAAACAAGAGACGCACAACCCAACTGGCCTTCAGTACAGAAGGAGCAGCCGCCCAGCCTGGCAGGGCAGTCTCCAGGGCTGGCCCACCCAGGGCCAGGTCAAAATTTGCCAGGGATCCCGTCTTTCCTGACCTTGCTCATTCCACTCTGGTGAGCTTTGCTTCATGGCTATAATCCACTCCATTTCTCCAGTTTTTCAAAATACTGAAGTATCCCAGCTCTCCCTTTCCCCACCCAGACTTCAGCTGCTCTCCCTCTCTTCTCCATGTTTTTCCTTTTCCAGTTACCCTGTAATGAGAGCCCATCTGAGACAGGAGACCAGACTACAGGCAGCCAGAAAAGCCAGAGAAGAAGCCAAGGGGCACATCTCAGAGCCTGTATGTATCAAGTGGGCCTAAAGCTTCAAACACTAATTATTAGAGTGGCACCAGAGTTTGCATGGGAGGAGAAAGTGCACGTACGCCTACCACAGCATCAGTATAAGTATGGGAAGAGAATGGAGGGCAATAAAAGTGAAATAATATGCCCAATTGTAAGATATTCTTTCTGCAAACTTGGACCACAAGGATCTTAAAGATAACTGGCAAAGTTTATTCATTTTGTATGCATTTTGCTTACCCATGAACTGCAACCACCTATAGAACCTGGACATTTCATTTTCTCTGCCAAAAATGTAATATATAAAATGCTCAAAACTTGATGGAAAAAATATTCAATAGCCAGCTACATGATTACAATCATCCTTTATCCCTGTAACAGGGGCTGAGAGCTTCTGAACTGACCACCGGTGGCTTCCCACACCTCCAAAGCATGTTTCCTAACACTCAAAGAGTCAAAAGGGCCAAATCACGAATCATGAGGTGGGATGTGCCTCAGAAAGCATAACAGAAGTCCTACATTAAAAACCACTAAATGAAAACGGGAGAGACATATACATGGTTTATAATAGAAAAGACCCCAGTGTACACAAGGGATCAGGGAAACTCTCATCCACTCAGAAGAACGTAAACTGATTAAATGCTTGCGAAGGCAAACTAGGCAAAATAAAAGCAGTATAAACATTTTAACTAAGAAATATAAAAATTAAACCAGGAAAACAGTCATAGATATGCAAAAAACTACAGGGATTTTAATAGAATATTATCCACACTACAGAACCATTCAGACAAGATAAATACCAAAATTAGACCTTACCCATATGCTGAAATGCTAGGCAGCCACTATAGCAAAGAATATGTAGCCACTAAAACATTATAATATATTATGTTAGAAAGTTATAAAAATGTTCATGGTAGGATTTTAGACTTTGTGTTTTAAAAAGCCAAAACACTAATTTAAAAGAACATAAGCATACCCATGTTCATTGCAGCATTATTTACAATCACCAAGGTATAGGAGCAGCCTAAGTGTCTATCAGTAGATGAGTAGATAAAACAACTATGGGACATTTACACAAAGGAATACTACTCGGCCATAAAAAAGAAGAAAATTTTATCCTTTACAACAATATGGATGGACCTGGACACAACATTATGCTAAGTGAAATAATAAGCCAGGCAGAGAAAGACAAATATCATGTGATTTCACTCACATGTGGAATCTAATAAACAAACTGAACTAACAAGCACAACAGAGACAGACTCATAGAGAACAGATGACAGCTAAGGTTGGGTGGCAGGAGAGAGGGAGAGAGTGGAGAGATTAAGCAGAAATGAAAAAGGACTCAGACATGGACAACAGTGTGGTGATTGCTGTGGGGAGGTGGTGAAAAGGGACTAAATGGTAATGGGAAAAAATATGATAAAATATTTTTAAAATAAAAAAGTGTACTGCCATATAAAGAGACCAGAATTTAATACAATGAAAATAATAACAGTGAATACCTATAAACAGAGAGAGTATAGGTGATTTCTTCCTACTTCCCTACATATTCTGTTTCAAAAAAAAATTTTGCCAAGAAAAGATAACTACAAATATGATGCAAACACAGAACTTTTAATGTAGAATTCTCAACAGGAAGCAGTGAGAACACCCATAATAAGAAATAATAACTGGGAGAAAATTAATTATAAAAAAAGCCTGATACCATCTCAATCATCATCCATATAAGAAGTGAGTCCCATTTTGAGCAAGTTCACAAAAAAAGGGTTCAATAAAACAAATAAACTAGGGAACTAGGGGGTGATTATTTACATTTCAAATACTTCTCTACTAACTATTCACTCAAAAGGTGTCTTAGGTATGCTCCTTGGCAAAGGGGTTCTCAAAACTGTTTGTCCATGAGAATCAGCAACAGAGCTTTTATTGAATGCAAATCATGAGACTACACCCCTAATGATTCTGATCCAGAAGGTTAGAGGTGAGGCTCAAGATTTCTCACTGGGAAAAAATATATAACACCCTCCCCAACTACTCAACTGTTATAGATTTAAAAAGACCTAAGAGATATTTCAAAAAAATGCAATGTAAAGATCTTTTTTTTAATTATTATTCAAACAAATCAATCATAAAAACATTCAGAGCAGGGAGTCCAGGAGATATGGAAATTAGATGATATTACCATTATTAATGTTAGTGGGAATGATAATGGTATTTTGCTTATGTGGTATTTTTTAATCTGTATCTTTTAATCATAACTATTTGCAGATAAAATGTTATAATATCATGGAATTACTTTAAAATAGTCCAACAAAAAATACAAAATAAAACAAAAACAAAGCAAAAAAGGCAGTAAAGAACAGAAGAAACAAGAATGGAAAGGAAATTATTCAGACTGTATACTGGATACAAGAGGGTTTATTATATTACTTCTCTCTGTTTATTTTACTCTGCTGCTTATATTTTAAATTCTATAAAAAGTTAGGGGAAAAAAGTATCCCAGTGGTTTGGAAACTCCTGCCCTAGTGGTTTAAAGATATTCAGTTTGTAAAACTGGACCTGAAAAACAACTTTTCAGAACCTCTCTTTTGTACAAAGCAAGGAATTTTGCATTTTTAGAATTTTCATTTTCAAACATCAGTGCATTATCATTTATAAACATCAACTGATAGACCCTTAAAACAGCCCTGTTAAGCCCAAAGGTTAAAAGGGCAAAGGGGCATATTCAGTAAGCACCTATTATTTATAATAGATTAACTTATCCATTATTACCATAACCCTATAGGAGAGAAATCATTCCCAATATATAGAAGTCTAAAGCATGGCTCCAAAAGATTAAATAACATGTATAAATATGTTCACTAAAATAATGAAAAACTATAACCAATATAAATGCTAAATGTATAACAATAAAAAACAGTTAAGCAAAATCTGACTCATTCATTTGGTGGACAATATATTACACAGAATGATTACAAAAATATTAATGATACTAGGACATGTTTAGGTAATACTGTACTTTTAAGAAAAAAAATTTTCAGCATAATATACACATATATATACCATATTTTGCCCTGTATAGTGGGCATTTTTTGCCCACATTTTTGAGGGAAAATAAGGGTACACATTATACATGGGTGGTACTAATTTTGTATGTATATAAATGTTTTTAATTCTTTTAGTCATGCTTATGTGTTAGAAGTGTAACTCTAGAAAGCAATAATGATATCTGTATGCAAAAAAATACCCTAGAATATAATAATTGGTTTTGTTTCTAAATATAAATAAATAAATAATTGGATTTAAAAATGAAAATGAAAAATTTTTTTCCTGAAAGTTTGGGTCAAAAACATAGGTGCTCATTATACACAGGAGCATATTATACATGACAAATATGGTATGGGTGTTCATGTATATATGTATATAATCATACATATATACATATACATATATACATACGTTATCTATGTATAGTTTTTAGAAAAATGCATTTAAAATTTTACAGTTTGTCTCTAGGTAGTGGGCTCTGAAATTTTTTAATTTTTTTCTGTATTTCCTGAATTTTTCATAATAAACACCAATTATTTGTTCACTAAGAAAAAAATAACAATTTAATAAAGGAACTCAGCATCAAACAAGTAGCCAGCTATACCCCACAGTTCGAGACTGGCCTGCCCGACTCTGACCCCTAATGGCCTCCAGGTACTGCAGCAAAACATCACTTCATGGTCACATGACATCCATTCTGCAGACACACGACACACCATCAGGTAACCGTGTCTAGGCAACCCTATTTAGACATGACACATTCCAGCGTCAAAACAGTATGTAGAATATTTTTAAGTAATGTACATTGGTTTCTATTTAGAATTTTCCATTTTCATCTTCTCAAAATATTTATCATTTCTGAGACTTTCTAAGAGCTACTTTAAATCTTTTTTTGGAGCAAGGTGAATTGTAAGTATATAAACCCCTTTATAAAGTGAAAGACATTCAAAACTAACCAATAACTCTTTATAAGATATCGAACATATATTGGTAAATAGAGGAAATGGTGAGGGAAAACCTTTAAAAATAATTAACTTAAAATTTTCAAATTAAAATTTGAAATATATATTAAAATATAGGTTTTAATCTTGTATAAAGCTCTGAAATAAAACTGAGCTGACTTAACTTGGTTAGTGTAACCATAGATATATTTTAATTTAAGTGTCTTTACTTAGCTTGCTTCCTTGAATTCCTTTCTGTTGTTTAATTTCCAAACAAGAGATATTACTGCTAGTCTTAAATGGAAGAATCATCTGGGAAGAGTCTGACACTGCTGACAATGTAATTCTAAAAACAGAAAATTATAGATTATCAGAGAAAGAAGTTTAGAAGTAGCAGTTCAGGGTCTGAAGCATGTCTCAGGAGGCCACCCAAGGACTCCAGCTTTCCTTGTAGTCCCCTAGCCCCAAACTCTAATCTTCAGCTCACAAACAGATGCATTCCTTTAATTCCAAGAGGGGGCAGGGCTAGGCATCACTGCAGAAGCCTGTGGTCACTGCAGCAGGAGTGGAGATGTTACAGCTGAGGAAGCAGCCTGGTCGCCCTGAAGGTGGCAGGACTGTACACCCCACCTGTAATGTGCACCAGAGTGCCAGCTGCTCCAGCTGCTCCAGCTGCTCCAGCTGCTCTGGGCGCCTCTCTCCCCCTTGCAGTTCTTTCTTCGCCTGCTCAAACACGATCATCCTCTTGCCCAGGTCTCCTCAATTCCAACCTTAGTCATCCATTTTGTTTGCATTCCTTCATTTTTTTAACTCTCTCCTCTTGCTTTTCCTGAACTAATGTGGACCCACTTAAGAACCTGCATTCCTTAGTGTTCTTATTCATTTGGAGGTTAGTTTAGGTTTTAGGTTATTTTTCTCCCTCCTATTCCTTGATGTGTGGGAAATAATAACAGTTAACGCTACCTACTGCATAATAGCCACTCAGTGTACTATCCAAAGTTTTCTGGAAGTATCATATGAAAACCCCTCCCCTACACTCATCTTTCAACTCTGTGCTCCTAGGTAGCTGGGTTTTCTAGTGTTCTATTTTTTCCCTCCATACTTGCACAGCTCAGTACTGTTTGCTGAAGGACTACATAAGTGCAAAGACGATTAGAACCTAACTCTAACAAAATGCAATCATCTGTCGCAAAGTAAGATACTCCTCTTTGTTCCAACAGAAGATTATACAACTGTGTGTGACCCCACCACAATCACCATCAGAAAAGAAACAAAAAGTTCCTAACACAGAGAATTATTATCTACCTAAAGAGGTTCCTATTCCTCTTTCAAGCATCATTCTCCTCTTGAGAGCATGTCCCCTCTTGACTCCCTTGCCCATCTAATTAGGTGTTACATACCAAATCTAAGACATTACAACATTGAGTGTCCTAAAAGTACTGTGCACCCTGACTGACAGCTCATGTGTCAGATGCTTTTAGTCACTGGCATTCTCTGGGGAGCAGGGACGTCTCTGACTTTATCATAATCTTCATCAGCCTGAATGAAGGGAAGATTTCAGATGTTGGTCAAATGACCTACAGTTATACCAGCTGAATACTATCTGTGAATCAAACGCATGTTTGCCACTGGCCCTCCTCCAGTCACCCTCCTAAAGATTATGTTGTGGTTTCCGGAATCTTGGCACCTCAACTCTCAGCTTTCTAATCAGTTTTCAAGAAACTCACTGATGTGCTTTCCTGTTGTTCAGTCTCATTTCTTCATATCACCCCACTGAGAGAGACTCACAAACCAAGCCAGCCTTTTAAACAAATGACTTGCTTACTCCTCTTCTGTGCTGTTGCATTGCTATTCTTCCCATCTTAAATTCCAGCTCTCCTCTTGGTTACTATTCCATGCACTCTCGTCCCTGAAAGACTTGAGTACAAACCCACCTTGCAAGGCTTTTGGTGACTCTCCTCCCCACTGCACGCCCCAGTTTATCCCTCCGGATTTTCACCATCGGGGCTCTATCATACCTTGCCTTATTTGTGCCATTCAATATCTTTCTCAGAGAGTTGATGTCTTCCCTATAGACTGTAAGCTTCTCACAGGCACAAACTGTGTCTTTCTAGCACAGCACTATCCTACAACAACCCAGTATAGTACCTGACACACGAGAGAAATTCTTCAAATCTACATTGAATGAGTGGATGAATGGCTCTCTGTCACACTGCGAACACCTCCAGAACTGGGATGCCTCCATTAATTCTACACACACCCACAATCTCTGGTCCAGTTCTCTGTGTGATAGTCACCGTGTATGCAAAGCAATGTTGCTGGGGCTTCGCATTCATCCCTGTGTGACTGGCTCCACAGTTGCTTTGAATGAAACTCCTTGCTCTGGCAACTTCAGCAAGATTTAAATAGACTATCGTTCGAGATTTCACATCAGCAGGGTGATTGAGAAAAATCCCTTGCTGACTTTAGGCAAAAAGAAAGGTGATGGGACACCAAAAGAAACTCACCTTATTTCCTAGTACTTATCTGCTCCTTTCCAATGTGGCCCTAAAACATCCATTTTAAACTTTCCAGACAAACTTGCTGCCATCAAAAGTCAAAAGCATGAGAACTTCCCTTTTGCCAGGCCACCAAAGAGAGTTTTCAGAAGTAGACATCACTGCCGCTCCTCTTCCTTGGCCGGGGTGGGGGGGGGGGGGGCGGAAATGCCAAAAACAAGATACCTTGAATGACCCACTGCCTTCTAGGGCAGTGGCCAACCTTGGCTGTGTCCGCTGTAGCCAGAGCACCCTAGCGGAGATTGCCTTGGGTATGTTTACTGCTCTCTTCCAGTTCCCACCCTCCATACTAGGAGCCCTAAGTCTGTTAAGTGTTGTGTAACTTTAGAGTTACTCTGGACCTGGGTCCAAAATTAAATGAACTACTGTGATGTTGGGCACCTGGAGTCCCAGGGGGAAAGTCATCAGAAAGCCCAAAGCCCTTTCGGGGATCCTGAGCTCCCTGGAGGGGTGGCGATAGCCAGTTTGTGCATAAAAGTCAGAGGCAAAACAAGAGTATCACAATAGAACGTGGTGGCTGGGAAGCCAGTTTGTTTGAGGTACGGAACACAGGAATTTGCCAGCTCCACAGAAGTGAAATAAATTAGGAAGAACAAGGAAATTACTGGCTGGGAGACAGAGTTATTATGAAAAGCTGATTTCACTGTCCAAAAATGTTAGCCTGCATTTATTCTCAAAATTATCCAACTATTTCAGCAAATATCTATTTATATGCTTGTTTTCTGGATATTTCCTTACTGTTTTTCTCTCCAGTCTTTTATAAAGTGTGAAAGTGATTTGCTCTTGAAATCATTTCCTCACTTTCATCCCAACCTGCAAGGCCTAATCTACCAGCCCCTCTCGCTCCACAAAAGTCTGCACTTGGAAAAGGGTTTCAGCTGGCCTGAAGCAAAATGTCCTGGAATAGAAAAAAGTTGTTTTTCACTTTGCTAAATAATTAAGTTTGATTTGCATATTTATCCTTTCCAACAGCCACTGTGGACAGTGGTCCAAATGTGCTTTTAAAAGATATTTCTTGTTTTCTTACAGAACTCCAAACCTGGAATACAAGACGTGCAAAGATACGAAACGACTTTCTCACTTGGAACCTAGTCCAATATTACCTTGGCTATGCACAGTTTGCAAACCAATTGCTCTGTTTTGTACATTTTCAAAAACAAAGCTCATAATAATGAGTGCATGAGTCATTCGCATGGAGGTGACTTATAATTCAACCTGAATTAACTGTAAATGCAAGCAATTGGAAAAAAATTAAGGCCTTATGTTCAGTGTTGTCACTACATTTGTTAAGGATTTCATCACTGTGTGGAGGCGTTTCGTTCCAGGCTAACATTTGGACAGATGGAAAGCTCCCCTGGAGCACACGGGTCAAAAGAGCCAGCTCTGGGCCTTCCGCGGAGGAGCACGCAGCCTCCTGGATCCAGCTTTCCCGTCTCACTCGCACCAGGCAGACAGAGCACTCCCTGCGTTTGAGAGGCCACAGCTACAAAATTGGTGAGCCGGTTGTGAAATCTCTTACAAATTATAAAGTGGTGGACAAATGTTTGCTGTTGTTCTTAGTATTATTGTTGTTGGTATAAAAAGTTTTTTTGTGTGTGTTTTTTCCTGCAGGTATTTTGGCAAGCATGATCCAACACACTTAAGGAGGTCAAAGGATTAGTACTATTTTCAAAGAAGAGAGCAAGAGAGGGAGAATCGACACAAATGTTCAAAACCTGAATTCAGCCCTGGCTGCTGTGGCTCAGTGGACTGAGTGCTGACCTATGAACCAAAGGGTTGCTGGTTCAGTTCTCAGTCAGGGCATATGCCTGGGTTGTGGGCCAAGTCCCCAGTAGGGGGCACTCAAAATGCAACCACACACTGATGTTTCTCTCCCTCTCTTTCCCCTCACCTTCCCCTCATTCTAAATAAAAATAAATAAAATATTTTTTTAAAGATTTTATTTATTTATTTTTAGAGAGGGAAGGGGGGGAGAGAGAGAGAGAGAGAGAGAGAGAAATGTGTGGTTGCTGGGGGTTCTGGCCTGCAACCCAGGAATGTACCCTGGCTGGGAATTGAACCTGGGACACTTTGGTTCCCAGCCCGCGCTCAATCCACTGAGCTACGCCAGCCAGGGCTATAAATAAAATATTTTTTAAAAATTGAATTCAACCATATTAAGAGTATATAGTCAATATGTTTTTATAGTATATAGCTAATCATTTTATTGGCCATATATCCAAAAAATGTTCAATATGGGGGAAGTACTCATAATTTTATGGGGTAAGCAGCGTATTTTCATCTATCTATTAAGAGAAAATACTAACTGCAGTAAAAATGACACCAAATTACAATAATTATAGCTCAACTTACTCTTTTTAAAATATTTTTCTGCATATTCCAGATTTCCTTCCACAAATATGTTAAGCCTTTGTAATTATAAAAACAAATTAGGACTTCCTAATAAGCACTGTAAGAAATGCAAGAGAATATGAGAAATGCCCCACTCTGAGTAGAAGAGATAAATAAGATTTTCTGAAGATGATTTAGGTGAGTCAGATGAAGCATCCCTCTCTTTGGGGAAGGATTCCAGTACCGACCTCAACTGGAACATATAACGACCTCATGATTAACAGACCCCAACACACTGAGGAGTGGTGACACCATTCTGAAGTCACTATACTGCTGCCTCACTGTCAACCATACAGGAAAAAGTGAGGAGTGTTCCCATTACTAGCAGAGGAGGGAAATGACATGAGCCACCCAAACCACTCCTAACCACAGGGTGAGGGAAAAGTAGGTTTACAGTTGTGAGCACGTGAAACTCGGAGTTTATTCTTGCATTACTATTTACTAATTAGTATATTATTTTCCATACAAACAACTGTAAACCTACTTTTGCTCCTCCCTGTATATGGTTCTCAATTTACATTTGCCCTACAGATCCAATCCACAGAGATTTATGGAAATGGAGACATATTAGCCCTCCTCTAATCAAAGCTCTGCCTACCCACACTCCCCAGCTGACCTCAAATGGTCCTATAGATTTCAATTACAGCTATAGGCTCACAACTCCTAATTTATTTCTCCAGCCACCTCCTGTCCTTTGACTTCCTCCTAAGAGCATCCACCCGCGCCCCACCACAAACTGTTCCCCACACAACACCCAGAGCGATCAGTGAGTGCTACTCCTTGCTTAAGACCTATTTCACTCAGAACCAAGGCAAAGCCTTTCCCACGGTCTAGTTTATCTGACTCCAGCTACCTCTGACCTTGTCTCCCACCACAAGGCTCTACACTCACTTCTGGCACACTGGCCTCCATCACAGTCACAAGGTCCATTCCTTTTTTCATCGGGTCTCTCAATAAAACTGCCCAATTTAACAAATAAAAACACAGGTGGGTATAAAAATACCCACTTAAAATTGAATTATAGAGAAATACCAAATAGTTTTTAGTCTAAGTATGTCCCAAGTATGAGCTTACCAAACTAACTGAGGCTGCACTATCAGGTGATAAAACACAACTTTCACAACTGTCAGGGGGCCTGGTGGAAGGAAATGTGGAAAGGGTAGTGAAAACCTGGGGTTAGCTCACAGTGAATTACTGGGGTATGTGACTCTAAAAAGGTAAAAGATACAGGTTGCCTTCTGGGCAAAGAAACAGCTCAGGCTAAATCACAGTGGGAACTAGCAAGACATCGGTAAAGAGCAGGAAGTGGTTCCCATAGAGTGGAGGAGGAGACAGGAATAAAGCTCAGCTTGGGCGGGCTGCAGGGCTCCACTGATGAGGGGCTGATCTTCCCCCAGGAGCACCTTTCCTCCCAATCCCTAACTCCTGGGGCATTAACCATTTATGTCCCCAGGTTAAATTCCTCCTCTTTCCCCAATCTTCCCGGCAAAAAGTCACCATTTTCTCCTGTGCACTGAAAAAAGCAATTTTTTTCAGTTTCCAAGTGAAGTTACTCATGTTCCTACCACTCTACAGTCTTGGCCATCTCTGTAACCTGCAAGATGCCTCATGCACCACAGTTTCTCAATAAATGTATGTGTGTGAATTCTGGAGAGCTTAAAGTTTCTGGGACAGTAAATATGGAGGCCACAGTTCTAGGACAAAAGGCAGATTAACCATGCCAAGGGCCTGAGCTACAGGTGTCTGTGAAGCTCTGCCTGGGCTGTGTCTGAGGAATGGAAGCAGTGTCCACCAGGAAGGAGAGCTCACATGCAGGTCCAGAGGCCAGGCCAGCTGCACAGGGAAGTCTGTGGCAGAGACTGGGAGCCCCTAATTTAATGGGAGTTCAGGTCTGGTAGTGGGAGGGGGCAGGCAGCAGAGCTACAGCCTCGTTAAGAGAAAGGACTCTACAGCCCACAACACCTCTATGGAAATCCTACCTTTACTACATACAACCCTGGGCCAGTTAGTTAACTTCTCTGTGTCTCCATCTTAAAGTTTCTTCACCTGAAAAATCACTGCAGTGGTCTTTACCTCATAGCGTTATTCTGAAGATGAAGCCAGATAACCCCTATAAAGCTCTTAGGAGAGTGCCTGGCACATTGTCTCAGCTTAATAGTGTCAGCTCTCATCACTGCTATCAGACTAACAATGTTTATTAAATGCCTTTTTTGTATTAGACACTCTGTTAGTCACCAGGATACAAATATATTTAAAACCTGTCACAGTAACTCCAAAACGTCCGGCTCATTGGCCAAAAAGGACTATGAGAGCACCGTAAGTTCAGGATAAAGAGACACCTATTTGAGAAGATGTGCAGTGGGGGCAGTCAGGAACTCAACTGGAAACACTGCCAGGAAATGAAAGTGGGGATGTCCACAGACGACTGAGGATATAGCGTTTAAGAGAGATCAGTGCAGGAAATGGAGTCTGAGAGTCTTCCCTCCCAGCGAGCCACTGAAACCCTAAGAACAGGGGAGCTGAGTGTGAGAAGGTAAGATCAGAAACGGGCTGCAGCACGCTCACAGACTACCTCTGTCGGTGGCAGAAATGGGAAGCCAACAGGGAAGACAGGAAAGATCAGCAAATTGGCAGGTAAAGTTGGCATGTGGAAAATTTATAGGCTGCAAATCACAAATGTCATCATGCAAGGAGCATAGATGGCCTTTCTGAATGATGTAGGACTGCAGAGAAGGGGCTGAAAGGGGAGGGCTCCACAGTCGGATGCAGCACTGGCAAGAGCTGAGGGAGTTAAGCTGTCTGCTCCTGGTCACATAACACACACGCAGTGAGAGCTGGAACTCAGGCCCTGTGAGCACTGTCAAATGCTTTCCAGTTGGCCACCTCCTCCTGAAGCACGCCTTGATTACGGAGAGACTAATTATACAATGTAGTTTACATTCAGTATAAAGCTTTCTGCCTTTTTTGGTAAACTTCCGAAAAACAGAAAAAACAAAAGTCACCAGAGTCAACTTTACTGTCTGTTAGTAATTCTTTAATACTCACATGTATGTATGTATGTATGTATGTATCTACGTACCTATCTACCTACTTACCTGTGGGGGTTGAGGGATGAGGGGTCATAAGGAAAGAAGTTGGAAATGTCCAGAGATTAGCCAAGGTGCAGCAGGAATAAAAGCAGGGTTGTGACTAACATATGAGCAAGACTAGATGAGGTATGATACTAAAGCAGAAGAGAGGCCAGGTGAGCTCAAAGTAGCCAAGACAAGGAAGAGGTGGGAAGAGAAGCTGAGAACGATGGGAGTAAGATAGGAAAAAGGTAGAACTTGGCATTTGCTTCTTAAAGTGTATGTCTTGGACCACAAGGGACATTTTCTAATAAAATAGATTCCTCAGCCCCTACACAATTCTACTGAATCAGAATCTTTTAGGGGCAGGTACCCAGATTGAATTTTACTGACTTCCCTGTGCCTATATGTTAGAGTTTAAGAATTACTGAGCTTGCCCTGGCTGATGTGGCTCAGTGGGTTAAGTGCCAGCCTGTGAACCAAAAGGTCACTGGTTTAATTCCAAGTCAGGGAACATGCCTGGGTTACAGGTTTGGTCCATAGCTGGGGGTGTGTGAGAGCCAACCAACTGATGTATCTTTCACACACCAGGTGTTTTGTTCCCTATCTTTCACCCTCTAAAAATAAATTTAAAAAAAAGAATTACTGAGCTAGAGGAAAAAAATCACTAAAAAAATTATTCTTTTTTTTTGAAATTGTGATAAAATACACATAAACTTTACTATTTGAATCATTTTATGTGTATCATTTAGTAATGCTAAGTATATTCACGCTGTTGTGCAACCAATCTCCATAACACTTTCATCCTGAAAAACTGAAACTTTATACCAATTATAGATCATTATTATTATTATTATACCCATCATTCCTACTGTTTATTAGTTTAATAGCTTTGCTAAAGCTCAACTAGCTGTCTTGGATTTGGACCTGAGATGTCACCTGTGGAGTGCAGATACAACTGCAGGCATCTAGGTTCATGGGGCAGGGTATCGGCCGAATCGTTTCTCAAGTATTTTGAATATCACCCCTGCTTAGATTGCCATCTAAGTAAAAACTCCAGATACCATAATAGAAGTGCTTATAATATTAAATAAATATATACTAGGAAAAATATTAATTTTATTCTAAGTTTTCCTTCTTTATGACATGTGTTGGTATTTACATTTATTTTTCCATCTAACATTTTCTAAGTGCAGACTGTCACTTGGAATTCTTGCTTCTCATGGGGCCAGCACTGACACAGACGCAGAATCTGTGTGCTGCACTGTTACATCTGCGTTTGCTGGTGGGCGCAAACCACACACACCTTTCTTACAGACAGTGGCAAAGGTGCCATTGCGTGGATGTCTTGTCATTTAATAATGACAAGCCACAGTATGCTAGGGATGGAGATGTTTTTCTATTCACAATTCAATATCCAATGTCAAACCTACCTAATGAATTGCTCCTGCTTTGAGGTCCATGGTTGAAAGACCTTCAGGTTTAGTGTACTCATGATTTTTCTTGATGTTATTGAGTCATTCCCCTTACATTTTCATTATGAAAGTCAGTTCTCTGTTGGGAGGATTAAGTGTGACTTCACTTACTGAGATCGGGTACACCTAGGGAATGTTCTCTATGTGCCTAATGTGTGAACTTGCCCTTGTTGCCCTCCGTTAGAAACACAGGTTTAGAACTTATTGTCATCCAATGATCGTTTTTTTGCATCCATGTTGTGTGGTACCCTTTAATACATAGTTTTTTCTTACTTATAAGCAGTGCTAAATAAATATGCATTTAGATATTATTTAAGCCTCATTTTGTGGTAATTAAATCCAAACTGGGTGTCATGGTCTATTGTGTATAATCTTTTGTTTTAACAGACAAATAATGAGGTTCTTCATAAACTATGTGCACAGTCCACTAAAAACTTAAAAATTCAATTAAAATACCAGTTGGAAAAGAGAAAGTCTCTTTTGTTACACAAAAGTCATAAATATTGTCTCTATAATTTGCATAATCATCCAATATGGCTCTCTCTTATACATAGAGAAACATAGAGGTACAAAGAAATTAAGAAGTTTCACTGAATCTCACACACAGCTACATAAATTAAGAGTCATCCTACTAGAAAAGCACTCTTAAAAGATCTGATCCTCTTTTGCTAACACCTTCATGTGCAAAAAAAGAAAACAGAAATTTTCTCCTTCCTCTCTGAGGATCATTAAAATCTCCCTATAGCCCCCAGAAAGACACTGTTCTTATTAAAGACATGTGCTAGAACACATACAAAAATATTGGTAGAAGTGTTTCTACAATTTCAGTAGGCTCTGCAGACTGTTAATGAAATTTCCCACCAGGAAAAGATACAGAGAGGGGAGGATGGGACTAGACACAAAATCGAAATCTGTTCATGGGTGAGCCAAATTTAAACTTTTGCAGGAGATCCTATGAAAACAATCCCTTTGGTTGCTGCTTTTAAAATGTTTTGCAATATCAAGAAGACAGTGCAAATATCTTTTACCAAATCGTGACTCACTGAAATAAATGTGTATTATGTTACTTAGTCATCTCTTTAAAGGACATTATAAAAATCATCAACAATGGTACCACTGGTTTATACATTTATACACTTTGAACTTCTTATGATGAGTATTAACTAATTTTAACAGAAATGTTTATTTTTTTACCACTTTAAAGCTGAATAATTAGATTTTCCACTTCACAGAGTATGCAGGTCAAAATTTAAATTGCAATTGATTGCAACAAATTGAAATTAAGTGCTTTCCTCAGTAGTCCAAAATGTTCCAGGGTTCTCTTCCCAAGAACTACTTGTGCATGTTTTATGTCACAAATGAAGTTTAATATTAGTTTGGGACAAACACAACCGGTTGTGGAAACTGCACTGTACCCTAGAATGTATGGGTTATCTACCATTTTGGAGTTTGCATGAGTATCTGAGAATTTAATACTGTTACTTTTGTGATAAAGACTAATATTCCCAAATGTGCTAACAACAGTTAGGTCTTGGTGCTTTACAAGACACTGCAAACATGACTTGATTACATTTCATTTGATTTCAATTAAAAAGCACTTAAGAATTAGATTACACTGAATGTTTCTATAGAAAACACTTCATTATCTGAGGCAGCTTTAATTTAAAATGATCACAAAAAGGGAAAAACACTGTTCATTTTAATAACATGGGCTTAATCCCATATCATTATTTCACAATTGCATGCAGTAGATTTTGGTTTATTAAATAAATGTACAAGGGCAACTGGCAAAAACATCTATAATACTGAGTGCCTCATTCACAGTTCACCCAAGGCAAATCTAGTCACGTGGCTTTTAAGGCTTAACAGAAACCAGAAATAACACAGGAAAAAAATATCTTAATAAATATGAGGAGGTAACATCAAGACGAATGAAAAATAATGCTTTTTTACTGAATTTTTGAGCATCGAATTTTACAACTAATTAAAAATGGGAATAAACTTCTGAGCAACTATAATAAGCAACCATAGTCAAATAAAAATGCAAGGTGCCACTGAGACACAGGATTTCCTGAAACACTTCCCCCTTTTAGCTAAAAAACTACTTTGAGATCAAATTATTATTATATATATATATATACATACAAATTAGGACAAACTAAAAACTTTTGGCTTTCCCAAAAGTGTTGAGCAATTTTCTAAAGCATTTTTATTTCTAAGCCCCAGTATGTGTTAGAGATCTAAAAACAGAAAACTATGATTAAAAACAAAATGATTAAAAGTAAATGCCTCAAGTCAGTTATTTGGTACTAAGCACAAGCCGCATGGCTAGCTTTCGTTGGCTAGAACTCTGCACACACATTTGGCATGCCCATCTCTGATATTTCGGGGGTAAAGGTAACTTTGTGGTTTGTGGTTAGTGATTAAGTACCAAGTGAACTTGCTGTGTGTGTTCTTGTATAGGAAAACCTGCAGCATTTTGCACATTTCACATTTGTAACAATGTCTTCATTATGCCTTCCAGAATTAATTGACCTAAAATCCAGCAGCTCCAAGATATATCTATTGGATAATTAGAACTCTAAGGACCAACAAATAAAACACATTATTGACTTTTAAATCTTCAATCAAACAAATATTTACAGCTGCAATTTGCAAAACTTATTTCCTTTTAAGCTGGCATTGTCTCAAAATCTGTGCTACTGATCTGAAGCTTATCAGGATCATCAAGACCCTCCTCCAAAATTAATATTAAAATATAAAAACAGGGCTACAGTGTTTAGAACAGCCTGCACCTACCCTCACAGCCTGGGTGGGTCTCCTCTGAAGACAAATGAAACATTATAATTATAAGCTTCTTTGAAAGTCTGCCTGACCTTGAGGCCAAGAACAGTAGGGGGGTGAGGAATAGTGACTTGGTTTAGTGACCAGCAGCTATAGATATCAGAGAATGTGCTTGTTGTCAATGATTGTTGCTGAAATCTGTCTATACCACACTGGAACAATCAATTTTGTAAATGATTGCAATAATCAAGGAAATTGCCTAATTTATAAATCCTTGCATACAGCATCTTAATGGATTCTTCCATTTTAATGCTGATGCCTTCAGAGCTGAATGAATTGTTGTCCAGGCTGTCATTACCCAAAATGATAAAAACATTCCGTCTAGTGGGCAAACCACATCTCATGGATATTCAGACCCTCAGCCCATAATCACTCATTAGTGGCTTCCGTGAAATTTTCACACTGCTAAGCCTTAGGAAGAGCAAAAGAACGGGCTCGTTTGTGTCTGTGCTTTCCCATAACCCCCTGCTTTAGTTTTGGAACTTGAACAAATTATCTTTCACTGAACTGTAATGCACTAAATGTGTCCCCAGCTCCGACAGCCCCATATTGTCGTAGCTTTTCTCTTTTTTCTTTCTGGCTAATCCTGGGCTGTTTTTTACTACCAAGCCTCAAAGTCAGCAGGCTCGGCCACTCTCAAGTTCCAGATCATGAAGAGTATCAACACGGATGATTCTGGATGCACTGAAGTGAATGGGTGACATCCCAACCCTGCTAACAGGTAAATCTACAGACTGTACGTGGAAACCGAGGCTGCACACTTAGCTCCTTCCCTAAGCCTGCCACACGTAGATTGCTCTTCTCAGTTAAACCTTGGCCAATTGATTTCAGCCAATAGTGTGCTGTCAGTACTTTACTTACTGCTCAATCTCACTAACCTGACATTTATGGTGCACTGATTGGCCTCTGTCAGTGGTGCTGGTTGTAAATTCACTTTGAAAAGCTTTGTGTTAACAGCCTTCAACCAGGCTCCAAGAAGAGTACGAACAGGCAGCCTGACAATTGCTCGACCTCCTGCCCTTATTACAGTGAGTAAATCAGGGTTTGAGCCATTAGGCTGGAGCCTGGGGCCTACACAAAAAGGATTGACATGACGAAAGGTCAACCTCTGTCACACATGTGTAACAATTTGGATAATGGAATTCTGTAACTTATCTGAGTGAGGTGGCAAATGCTTACAAGGAAAAGTATACTCTGTTCTGGCTTCTCTGGCTTTTATGCTAAGTAGTTATACCAGAGTCTGTATTTCTTATGTAAATACACATAGGAATGTCTAAACTCATGAAATCTTGGAGTATATACGATTCTTAAAAAGAAAGAAAGAAAAAGAGCAAGGCAGTATCAAAGTGGTGCTGTGCACGGCATTCTTTAAAATGGCAAAACATTTTTCCCACACTATCAGTGTATCACATCCATCTTTTCAGAAAAGAGAATTTTGATATCATGGACATGATTCCCTAGCTAAATAATAGGCCATTTTCATATTCAATGTTTAAAACCCATTGTACTATACTACAACTATCAGTGATTTCTGGATAACACAATAAATTTACACAAATAATTAAAACTGCCTTAGTTGACACACTGAAATACAAAGGCCCCCCTGCAGGCTTCTCAGGCCCACTCTTAGTATAATCACATTTTCATCAGCTTGCTTGCTGCCATCCAGTAATTGGGGGGGAATTTTATCTGTCCAGGAATCTCTGAGATGCTGATTTGAATTCCTCTACCCCACACTTTTAAGTTAGTGTGAAAAAAAGAAAAAAATTATATGATGTAAGAAAATATGCAGTTATGGGCCAAGAAATGCTTTGAATTATTTTCTTTACATGGACAAATGCTATCAATAAAAGAAGAAATCTGTAAACAATAGATAAACTGAACTGACTAATGAGAAAAACAGTCCTGCAGATACAGAACACATCACTCTTTATGAAGTATTTGCAACTAGAGCATTATAGCATCACATGCATATCTGGATTAAACCTCACTAACATGAGAATTTCCAAACGGCTATTATAATTTTTTTGAAGCAGAGTCAGTTTTGGACTTAGAAAATCGAGGTGGCACTGTCCAGGGGGATGCATAACTCAAACAGACCAGGACTTTAAATGGACTTTTTCAAAGCCAATTTTAAGTAGTGAGTTTTTATTTTTAACACAATGCTGGAAACAATTCCAAGGGGTAGCAGATGGTTTTACAGTTTATGTAAAACTACAAAATGCTCACACTCTATCAAATGGGCACCACGATAAAAGACATCTTCAAATCAAATGAGGCAAAACCAAAAAGATACACCAGCTGTTACCCTGCATAACTTGAAACATAATAGTAATATTACTATGGTTTACTTTTTAAGAGAAATTGTTTGGATTTCATGGCAATGACATATTCAAAACCAAGCTGACAAGCAACCTAGTATATTAAATGATAAATTACTAAGAAACACAATTTTTACTTTAATATAACTGTGACAGCCATATAATTCTGTCCCCTGGTGTTTTGATGAGTCAAGCCAAAATGAGCCAGAGTCTATAAAACAAAATATAAAGTATGTAATTACAGTACTATCACTAGAACAATTTTTAAATGATTTTCATTTACTTTAAAAATTCCTTTAATCTAAAATAATTAATTCTAAATGTTTTTCAACATGTAAGTATATACAAATGGGTACAGTACCATAAATGGAATTGAGTCATTTATAGAGACATACAAAATACATTTAAAATATAAAATCAACACATTTCCTTCTAGTACCAATTACCTATATAATGTTTTGAAATATAAATGTAGCAACGTGTAATATATTTTTAATATTGGTTTTCATTAATGTCTTTTGACCTAAGTTAAAATGGTAATGATGAAAAATAGACTATTTGCTTAAAAGCAAAACTCTTATTAAATCTAAAATATTATGGCATAAAATCAAACCACAAAAAGAACCATACTGTGTTATTCCCCTTGAAAAGTAATGAGAGTTCCCACATAGCACAAGTGAAAATGAGACACTCACACTCACTCAGGCAAAGAGAAGGACGGTTCTGTGACGTTACATCCTTTTCTAGCGCCTTGACAGGCATCCCAACAAGGTGCTACATGACTTCAATTAGCAGGATAATTTTTTAGGGTGAAAATAAGTACAACTTATTTTGTCATTGTCGCTAAAATTTCTTGTCAAATCAGACTTTGAGTTGAAAGGCCTAAGTCATTCTAGCCTATCTTAAACTGTAACTTTCTTTTAAACTCCCATGTTTTATTCCAGTAGAATTTTAAGTATACACTGTGTACATTCCTCAGGTCCAGTCATATTAAATTCTGATGTTAAACAGAAAGGGGAAACCATGTGCAACTAGATTAATTTATCTCAAGGGAAAAGAGCACATTAATAATTGAGATAATGTTTTCATAAATGTTGGAATTAAATGTGCCTTTTCACTTCTTTATTAGAAAACACATTAGGATAATATTATCTTACTCTCATCAATAAGACCTAATTGCTGAGAAAGACTATGTTTTCTTTGCAAAACATTCAGAAAGATTTTTCCCATCACATCCAAAAGACTAGAAATATAACATGCATCCAAGTCTTGTTGGAATAAATGTATGTAAGCAAGGCAAGTGATTATTTAATCCACCCTGTAATCTTTTTGCTTTAAACTATCTGAATTCATTATTTTTTGTAGAACACATTAAAATTCTGATTCTAAAAGAATTTGACCAAAACGAGACTAATAATTTCACTTTTAGCTTAGTCTCCTTAAATGACAAAATTTACCTTTCCTTATTGCTAAAAAACAAACCCAAAAAACCTAAACTCCTGAACTTCCCATAAACACTCAAAAGAGTCAAAACATATTAAATGTAATAGAAAACTTTCTTTAAATTGCTGTATTTTTAAGAACCAGGATTATACACAAAGTAAATATTACCAAAACATGACAATACACTTACAAACCAATCAAACAAGTGCTTCATAGCTAATGTATGTTAAATATTAAAAAGTCATTTTTCTACAAAGAAAACAGAGCTTTTGATTATTAAACAAAAGGAGTAACTAAGGTGAATCTGATTTTTTCTGTAATAAGCCTTCATGTGTATAATAAAGTACAACCATACTAAAAACAATGAACTATAAACTGAAACAAAAATCCATCATCTACTTGGAAACAGTGACAGGAAAAGATTAGCAATCCATTTATTGTACTGAAATAAAGATAAGTAACCCTGGTAAGATCCATCAGGACTTGCGTATTGAACTCTAAATATAAAGACATTTCTTCATCAGCAAGTGAGTTGAAAAAAAATGTGAGGAAGAAAAATGATTCCAGTTGACTTTTAAAATAAAATACTCATGATTCAACTGCTTTTAATTTTTTTTAAAAAGATCTGCTTTATGTCAATCTGATATTCTGGAAGATATCTAAAAGAGTATGTTTTTAAAATGGATAATTTTTACATGAGTCATTAAATAATTATTGCCAAAAGTTTCCTATAGACCTACAGTGTATTCCAATTACTGATTTTTTCTAATATAAATAATAAAATGATTCAAAAATTTTTCACAATTTAAGTTTGAAAGAAAATAATAACGTTTAAGGAGCAATCCAACATTTAGAATCTTCCATTATAAATATAACTTAATTCAAATAGTCACATTTCATAAAAACAATCATAAAGCTTAAAAGTAAACTCATATTTCATATCTTAAAAAGAAGTATACTAATAAAAACTGAAACCTATTAAAGCAATGTTCTACCTTATGAATGGACATCAACTTCAAGTTACTTGGCCCCAGTCAGCTACATTTTATATGATCTCTCAGGAGACTGATACATTTTGCATGGCTGCATTTTAATATCCTTTCAATCTCCAAAACTTATGTCATTCTAACTGTTCTTACAGGTGATAAAAAACAACCAGACTGCCTTGAATTAGGGGAAGGGACCTGTAGATCATTAAAGCATACTCCCAGCAACTTATTTTTTATAACACAGAACCAGTTCCATGCACCACCAACCCCAACATGCTCAACTCACACATGCAAATAACAGGTAAAACTCACTTTATGTCTACTCAAGTATCAGCAACAATAACAAACACTGATTAAGTTCTCCGGTCCCTTTACTACAACAGGATGTAAATTTCATCAAGTATAAGTAAAGGTATAAAATAAAAGATCAATGTTTTTAGTATTAATACATATCAATCATATTCTGTATGTATAGTGGGCTCCTGACAATGTCCTGGTCATCCAAAGCCATTTAGGAAAAAGAAAAAACAAAAAATGATAAAATATAGGATTTTCTTCATGTTTATGGCTTTGTCCCCTGGCACTCTAACTCCAAGTCATCAAAGGGCAATAGTGTTCAGTTTTAACAGTTTCAGATAGAGCAAATCTGTCCCACTGAACAATTGCTTTAATATTTCCTCAGAAAAGTACTGGCAGATCTTTAACTGTATGGTGTTAGAGCTCCTAATAACACCAGCAAAACATGAAAACTGCCTAGAAGTGTTTTATAAACTTTAAACCACATTGGAGGTTACAACTAATTAGTCAGAAACAAAAACCACTGGGAAATATTTCAAAACCAGACACTTTGATTATTTCCCACTCGTCTTTTTTCTATCCAAAAGCTCTAACTTGTAACCTGCCTCTATGTACCAAGCCATTTTCTCCTGCCCTCTTTTCCTACAAAAATTTCTGTTAAAAAAGGAAAAGCACTATTTGATAAATAAGTATGCCCAACTTTTATTTTCTGCTTTAAGGATCCTGTCTAGAAAGACTAAAAATGTATAATTTTCCAACAATAGTTTTGGAGTGAAATGGAATCTGGGAGCCGGGCACAGGGCACCAGTGGTAACTCAAGGACACGGAGCCCATACACACCCTGTGGGGTAAGTAGCACACATACCCCATGGCGTCATCTCCTGTCATCTCAGGCTGCTCAGCTGTGAGCTCATACACTTAGCTCCTCCCCCATCAAAGGATTATAAAACCCTCAATACCCCCACTGTCAATACTCATGCAAGGGTTCTGGAGACCTGGTTTGCTTTTCACAACACTGTACCTCCAGGGCCTAACATAGTGCTGGGCAGAATGAGTGCTCAGCAAAAACATGAGTGGATTATTGAGTCCCATGAGTTTTAGTTAGTGAATATGAGGCAGCTCACAGTGAAAATGATCATCTTGACAGGCCACTGAGCCAAGTGCGAGGGGCAAGCTGCTGTAGAAACGACCCATTAATGGAGCCCTAAGGTCCATGCCAACTTGGCTGCTGGCATTTCAGAAACTTTCTTGTCTGGCTACTCCCACTCCACTCTGTTGCCTGGCCTTGGTCAGATTTACATATTGCCCTTAAAGGTAAGACATATAAATAACTCCAGAGGTGAGAGGTGGCTAATCAGCGGGGGAATTACCTACAGGATAAAGGTCTGTCTTTTCTGGAGTGGATCTCACTAATCAACCATGAAGCTTTTGGAGAAAGCTCAGGTTAACATTTTTCAAAGAGGTTGTTTATTTTTAAATAATAGTGTCAGCTAAGATTGTGTTATTGAAGCATTTTCATCAATTGGGTTACACCAAAATGCTCAAAGTTTCTCCATTTTGGTTTTTTATCTTCTTGAAGATTGCCTTGCTCCACTACAAAGTACAACAGAGAAGAACCAGAATTTATGATTTATGGTCACAACACTATAATTTGCTTCCTTCAGGAACTTCGAAAGTTATGAATGAAACATGTTGCAGTCTCTCAGTTCAGTGTTTACAAAATTGTTTTCATCTGACAAAATGAGCCGACTCTCTTTTCCTCCTGTTCATGCTGATGTTCCTTCTTGCCCAGTGCACAAAAACATATTGGAAGAGCTTAGAATGGGACCCAAAGCTCACCTGGCTCACATCCCCAATGCCCCAGCTCTTCTGTTCCATCTCCTTAGCTGGTTTCTGTTTTTCTCAACATCCTGGAGATGAAAGATCAAATCTATCCCAGCTGGAACAGAGGCTCCTTAAGGTGATTCCACTTTCAGAAACCGGCAGGCCCTATCTTCCTGGCTGGCTTGCTATAGTGTCAGGTGGGGCTCTGCACCCCTTTAATGCAGGTGGTGCAGGCACGGGTATTTGCATGACCAGAGAAGTCTACTGTCCCACTACTACTCTCTAGGAAACGATGGAGGCTGTCCCCGAAGTAGCCACCCTCCAAGGGCCAGGCTCTTTGACGGCCAAAGCTCTGCCTCTGGTGCAAGGTGCTGGGCGGCGGGCGACTTACCTCCCAGAGATGCTGCGTGTTTCTCACGGCACCGGCCTGCACCTTCTCTGGGGGCAGGAGTACGCCCTGGAAGGGCCCAATCCAGGTGCCCTGCTGGATCCTCTGCGCCGCACAAATGCCGTAAGCCAGGCCCGGCACGGTGCTGGTGCACAGGCACACCTCCCGCGGCAGGTCTCGCAGCCACTCCGGCAGCTCCGGCGGGGGCGCAGCGGCCGCGGCGCTACCAGTGCTCACCAGCCGGCGCAGCGAGTGCAGCGGCCCGTGCATCGGGCACTCTCCGTGGCGGTTGTCCGCACACATATCGCAACCTGCAGGAGACACGCGGGAGGGAGGGGAGGAAAAGGTTAACTCCACAACTCCGGTGGCCCATCCTCGGGTAAACCCTCAAGACAGCAGCATCCCTGCCCCTGGTAAGCACCTGCAAAGGAGGTGACCCCGTGAGGGCGCTGAGGCTACTGGGAGCAGGGGGAGAGGTGAACCCGAACCACTCCCCTGGAAATCACCGCACCCAAATCCGCCTGGTACGGGGTCGGGACCAGGAGCCCCCAAAAGCCTACCGAGCTGGGAAGGAGTGGCGCTGTAGACTCCGCTGAACCGACGGCCTGAGGCTTCTCTTTCCCAGTTTCTCGCTATCTCTCCCTTTTCCTTCTGCCTCTAGTTCCCTCTGATCTTCACCCCTGTGCCCGCGGGTTCTCTCTCTATGGGGTGTTTCAAAGGGTATTTGTCGTTGTACCACGAGAAAGCCAGACAACGAAAGCCCGTCTCTTCCCAATCTAATGTTTTGGAGAGATTCTACATTGGTAGCCTGGATATATTTGGGTTGCCTCTTTTTATAATTATAGGAGTCACTTTAAAAATTACCAGAGGCGGTGGGTGATCTGTCTGTTGGGGGGGCGCCACTCGCACTCCTCTGGGCCCACGCGCCTGAGCGCCCTGGAGCGCTCCAACCACAAGGCACAGCCGGAGCCCCAGACTCGCCACTCAGGGCGCCCCGGGAGTCGCTGGAGCGTCCAGACAGGGCCTGCTCTAGGCAATTCAGCCAGGTGGGGATTGATGGGGAAAGAGGGGCTGTTCTGGCGGTTTGGGGGGAGCCTATGCTTTTCTGTCAGCTATTCCCAGAACAGAAAAAGAAACGAATAGCAAATTTAATGATGGAGTAATGGTTCTTTAATGATCAGAATAATGGTTCAATGGAAAGGGCTCCAACTCCCGCTCAGGCCGTTGGTTCTCCAGGCTAAATGCTATCATCTTGCGTTACAAAGTGAGGGTTGTGAAGCTGCCTCTCTCCAACGTGCCCCAGAGCATCCAGAGCTCGAAGGGACCCCCACCCTCCTGGCCGGGCTGTAGACACTGACTGTCCCTCCACTCAATCCCGAGGTGAGAGACCAGGCAGCCGCGGGAAGCAGGGCCTGGGCGACTTCGCTGTCGCATCGCAGCGCCCTCCGGGTTATTAATGGGCCTGGCGGAGCCGCGGCGTCTGCGCCCGGGCGGACAAACCTGCCTGGGGGAGACAGCGTCGGCGCCCGCCAGCGCAACCTGGCCTCCCTGGCCCAGCCTCCCGGGGAGCAGTGGCGCCCCGGAGCCACGGAGCTCTGTGGCACTGGGCCTGATAGTGAGCAAGTCCCAACGGGGGGAGATGGCCAGAGCTGGGCAGGAGGCGATACACCACTCAAGTGCTGGGTGGGGGTCGCCCTTGTACCTTCCTGTGCCCAGCCTTGGTCAAGACAGTCCAGGTGGACCTCACAGGGTGTACCCTCTTCATGCTGAAACAGACAAAATGCCCAAGGAACTTGTGACAAAGTGAGTCACTGAAGAATCTTCAACAAACGGACACCTAATCAAAACCCAGCATGATGAGCAAATCCTCATTTTGCCATTCGCTTCCCAGGGAGCTGAGGGTTGACTCAGTGAGCATCCCTTCTCAGGAAGGGGCTCAAGTCAGCAGCGCCTCTCCTGGGTCAGCTACTCCTCCACTCCCAAGAGAGCTCAGGGAATCAGGGGACCTTCTGGCTGCAGCTTCTTGGAGGTGTCCCCAGGCCTCTCTAGTGAAAAGCAGCGATCTGTTTCTGCAGATAGTGAGGTGTCTGTGCTTCTGGGCCTCCACCACACAAAGGCCCCCTCTTCCAGAAACACAAACTAATGTAAAAGCTGTGCCAGATTCTGCTTTTGACCTTAGGGTGTAGGTAGAAGGTATTTTCATCGCTTTCCACATGTGAACCCTTCCAGAACACATAGGCTTCACACACCCTCCCAAGCTTCTGATTGGGAGAAAAAACTTCAAGATAAGGAGGTAATGGAAAGAAAGACAAAAACTCATAATTACCAAGTGCCAACTATATGCCAGGCATCTACCTTGACCCAATCACCATATCACCTAAGTGTCATGATTCCCATTTTGCAGATGAGGTGATTGAGGCTGCATGAACAATGTTAACGTGACCATGAACCACACACCAGAAACTGGTAGAGAAAGACTCACAGTCAGGCCTGCCTGACTCCAAAGCCTCCAAATCTAGAGATCCCAGAAGACTTATAAGAGCTGGGAGAATTTTATATCCATTGTAACTCAGACAATAGAATTGAAATATTTTACTTCAAATAATTGAAGTCACTATGTGGAGGCCACAAAAATTGCCGTGGCACGGCTGAATTACAGAGATTTCTCTTGCTCCTTCCCACACTCTTGATCGGGGGTTAAAGTAAAGGAATAAATTGGAAAATAATTAGTTAAGGTCCATAATTTTGAATTACAGTGCCTTTCAGCACCTTAGCAAAAAAATAGCTTAAAACAAATGACAACAATCAAAGGCAATATGACCCTATAAATAAATCACCCCAGGTTTTTGCTTAACTGACTGTCCCTTTCTGGTTGGCTGAATGAAACAAAGGGTGAGAAGCAAAAGCAGTTTAGTATTCACTCCCATTACGGCACACCCAAAGATTCTGCCAAAGTTCAACATCTCCATACCATGGAACAGTCACCCCAACAAATCAGTAACAAAATAAGGAAAAAAAGTACCAACCTCAGCCACCACCCCCACAGCCAGGAAGCATGTTTTGGTATTTGTTATTAATGATAACACTATGGCTAGGCCTTTCTCTAAGAAGTTCTCTAAAGTTCTCCTCAACTTAAGTTTCATTTCTCTCCATGAGATGTTGAAAAAAACTTAGCATTTTGCAGAGTAAAAAGTTGATGCTCTCCCAATATTTGGAAGCCTACATGCATATTAGGTCCACAGCAGAGCCAATCCACTTTAATTAGTCCACCCAACGTGAGTCTTCCTAATTTATAAACCACTTTGTGCTATATCAAAATATTCTGTCGGAAAAGTTGGCCAAATACATCAAAATACATGTTGTATCCTAACATTACTGTTTTTCACACACAAAGCTCTGCCACTGAAACCATTTGGCTTCTGACATATGTCTTGGAGTCCCAAAGAAGCTTGAGGATATTTAAAACAAGTAACTGATTCCTTGGGGTTGACAAATGTGGCACAAGTAGACAAACATTCTAGTGGAGTGTTTTCTAGACAGCAAGTCATAAACACCTACATGAAAAGGTTTGAGGGAGAGGTGGGCTAGATGCCCAAACTACACACAACTACACACATATATAAAATACATATTACACACCACATTCCATGCCAAGTAATACATAATACAAGTCTATTTGTATTTATAAAGAAGAGGCAAATAAATGTTCCTACGTTCCCTTAAAATCAGGGCAAGTTTTATACAAGTTCATAATTATTATTCAAAAAGGGTTTTCTATGTCTGTGAGAAATATTATATTATCCAAGCATATCTTTGAAATGCCATTTTAGCATTAGGGAATATAAGAAATTTGGTCCCTTTTCTATCTTGAATAAATCTGTTGGTGCTCCTGTTGATGGGCCCCGGAGGAAGGGAAGGAGGAACCATTGAGTTACAGACTCAGCCGCCTACTGACTTCAGCAGGCCAGGCCAAGAAGAGTGAAGAGTGGACCTTCACTCTTCATGTCACAGCCTCTTTATTGTTTGAATGTTTGTACAAGTGCATGTAATAATTTTGTAATTGAAAATAGATCTATTTTAAGATAAAGGAGGCAAAACAGGCCATGGTTTCTTTTTTTTTCTTCCTTGTATTTTCATTTGTCCATCTAGGAAAGATGAAATACAACACGGTTCAGGGCGTTTTTGGTGTCTGAAGAGACGAACAGTTATGTGTGAGCACAGGCAGAGCTTGGATGCATGGAAAGCACCAGGCTCCAACAGGCCAGGCCTTGGTTCCCCAATGACTCTCCCAGCCATCGCCAGCCCTCACTGTCCTTTAGAAAGGGAACCAAAGAGCAGCTGAAAAAGACTCCCTTCCCTCCTAGACAGAGGTAATCGAGGGGCTATAAATCCTCCCCAGACACCCCTGAGGTCGCAGTCCTCAGTCTCCAAGGCCAACCCCCGCAAGGCTAGGGCTCATCGATCCCTGCCCAGTGATGCTGCCCCAGGAGTGCCACCTGCTGGCAGCACCTCTTGTGTCCTGTGCATGGGCAACAGAGGTATGGGCTGCTGCAAGGAAGGGGGCTGGCCGTTGGGGCAGAGCACAGGCAGAACTAGGTATCTGGAAACCTCCTGCACCAGGGTTCACGCCACCCACGCCCTAGTCCCCTCCCCTTCCCCCCTCTCCCGCCTCGGCCAGCACTCTCCCCTTGCCCTCCCGGTGCAACTGGCTGTTTGGGGTGGCGAATCAGTGACCAACTAGACAGTCTGCTGGCCAGAGGCCCCCAAACTAGTCTGCATTTTGAAGGCCTCACCCACTTCCTGCCAGCATAGGGCTTTCTTGCAAGGCCAGACGCGACCCCTGCCACAGAAATCCGAAGACTCCCATTATGCCCACCACCCACTAGCCCTTCTCCTTCCACGTGGCAGGGGTCTTCTAGGCTCCTGGATAGGGTCCAGAAGCAGATCCAGACATGGATGAGTTAGCCCAGTCACCGAGAAAGGGAGCCGATTGTGGTTGGGGTCCAGGGAAGGCCCAGCTGGGGCGAAACCTTCTAGAGGGCTTTTCCTGGACGAGTTTAAAGCTCCCGGTTGATCTCGGAAGCGTGGGTTGTCCGTGCTCGTCGCGGCTGCTGTAGCTGCTGGCTGGGTCCCGGGGCCAAGAGAGAGAGAGACAACAGAGGAAGGAAAACAAGGAGGAAGGGAGGAAATGTGGATTTTGTTTGCCTCTCGCTGACTGTATTAATAAATTAACTGGGAGCACCCGCGTGTGCGGGTGAGAGAATATCCTGGAGATAAACCTTGCCGGCCCTGCCCCAGCGAAGCCGCCATATACAATACAATGCGCAGATGATGAATAGGAGGCGCGCGAGAGATCGAAGCGGGTCTGGGCTGGCTCCACTCGCTCCTACAAAACTATAGGGCAATTAATTGTGGCTTGTCCCCTCATCCTTCATCTCCTGGTGGCACATATCGATGGAGATTACTGCTGATGGACCATTTTATCACCTTAAATAAACAGTCGCCACCTCTTCTAACCTCAATCTAATATATGGCTCTATGTTCAGTTTCAGGGCGCTAGATAACGAATGATGTAAAATAACTAAATCATGTGTGTTATGGGATGGGGCTGGGCCTGCACACACAAAGAGAGGAAAGAGAAAAGAAAAATAGAACAACAGAAAAGCCCACACACTGACGCCCAGCCTCCCTCCCGTCAGGAACCAGACCTGAAGCCCAAGTCACTGGCTGGCCACTGGGAGCCCTGACACTGGGTGTGAAGCGAGTGTGCCTCCGTGGCAGGAAAGCCTGCCTGCGGGAGCCTGGGCTCAGGGCGCTACTAAACAGGACCTTTGTTTTCCAGTTGTGTGGGAAGCGAGCAGAGAACATCAGAAAATACTCACTCTCCTTTATCTTTTTCAAAACGGCATTGGGCCCAGATTGTTTTCTCTCCCCTGGCCACTCTCCCCAGACTCTTGGAAAGGGTGGCACTACCAATGGGAATGCTCGGGGCCCTTGCTGTCCCTAGTGCTGTGCGCAGGGCTCCCCTAATCCGGGAGGGCAGAGACACCTTCAGCTGGGAAAGTTGCAGAATGTCCGGACGTTCGGCAGACAGACTGGGTGAGGGCTTAGCTCTCGCTTGCCTGCCAGGTACAAGAGAGGAAGAACTTCAGCAAAAGGTATGAAAAGCTAATTGGCTCAGTCCTTTGGGTACAATCACAAACTCGAGGCATGCCGATGGCCCCCGCTTGCTGCCTTCCAAAAGTAGTGACAGGGTCTCAGACAACACACCAAAACCCAGAAGGGGCCACTGCCACAGACCCTGAGGAATCAGTGGCTTCAGGCAACCCAGCAGCAATGAAGGCAGTAATACAAGAAGAGAAAGAAAGGGCCCCATTCCCCAATTATATTACACACTGCCCCACCCGATTTCAAAGAGATGAAAAGAGAGGAAGCTAAACATTCAGAGCTTCAATGGAAAGTGTACTTTAATCACAGAATAAATTGAATACATGGAGTAGATAGCAGAAATACTACAACGGAAACAGCTCCCTCAGCTAGCTTGTATGGTTTCTGCTGCTTTTAAATCTTTTTGTGGGAAAGAGGGCTAAAAGGCCTTTCACTATGGCATTTGCCATGGCTGCCAATAAAGTTTCAAGGTGAGACTACTGTTACTGATTCACAAGTGTTACTGGGTTGCTGATTCCAGGCAAAAAGTTACTCTTGTTAGGGAATAGAGAAGTGAGGAGGCCCCATTCTTTGCCTTGTAGCAGAAAGAGAAAATGACTCAATACAAAGTAACAAAATGAAACAATGCTAAGTGGTCTCACAGAGTTCTTTTAGAAGAAGATAGCAAAAGACTGAAAGGAAAACCAGGGAAATCTACATGTCAGAAATTAATAGGTGCTTCCCTTCTGTATTGCCTCTTACCTCCCCTAGGCAACTAAATACAACCTGGGAAGGGGGAGAGTTCTGCCTAGGGAAATAATGTCTCATCCTTTGCACTTCTGATTTCTTCTGAGCCCCTAGTTGGATTAAACTCAATCACTCCTCACTTCATGTTTGTAAAACACACCCCAGAGTTTAAAATGCGTGCCTGTGCTTGCTCAGAGAAGTTCCTGAAAGAATGGGAGACCTGGTCCCTCCTCATTACACAGAACTACCCCTGCTTTCTATTTTCTTTCCCAATTGCCTTTTAATTAGGGAGCAACTAAAGTATAACTCTAATGGGACAATCTGACTTCCTCCCCCCCCTTCTTTCCTCCTGCACTTTGCATGTTGAAGTAATCAATTGGACTCAAAAAGAGATGCCAAAAAACTAACATTATAGAAATAATTTAAATAAATCATACTTTGTTCCCTCTAGCCAGAAGGGAAAAAAGTTACCCAGGCAATAAACTGGTTCAAAGAGCTACATATTAATTAGGAATCTATCCCAATTCTTTCTCTAATTAGTCTAGGTTTTTCTCTGGTAGAATATATTGAATCTCAAGACCGCATTGTAAACAGCACAAGAAGCTCAACACGCAGCCAGGAGTCTGGGGTGCCCTGCTGGTGTCTTTTCCCCCCGCACGGACTTCATTCTGAAGAGAAACTGCAAGCTTGATAAAGTACTCTCAGCCCACAGTGACTATATTTATACTTAACTGTAAGAAATACCTTTTTACAAAGCATTTATATTTTTATTTCACATTTTAAAGAACTGCTTTGAAGGAAACAGAATCAAGATAGTCAGTAGGAGATAAGTATTTTTGAAATCCATTAAGACAATATAATTTTTTTAACTTTTCTGAAACTCTGGAATATGAGCGACTTCTCAACTGCAGAACAAATTTGAGTGGAAACCCTCATTTTAAACCAATACTTTACCTTCAGATTCTAGAAAGGAAAAAAGTAAACTTAACTGCTCTTTTTGTTAGTAGTAATCAACTTCCTTAGAACCATTATTCCCCCTCATTATGAAAAGATTAGTACAATGTAACCACTAGGCTCCTGCCCAGTGTTCTTGCATCAGAGTGATGGCTTTGGGGTCCTTCAAATAACCCTAACCTGGAGGTATTTTGCTTTTACAACGAATTTAAAAAGTTCACAGAGTGGTAGACATTCTGCAAGAGGGGATTCATTCAAAATAAAATAATAACAAATGTCTGTGATCCTCACACGGAAACCAGACGGAGGAATGAGAGGGAGAACACGGTGCGCGAGTGATCGTTCCCTGCATTGCTTTCAGCCTGGCTCTTCCGACCTGACTTCACGTTCTCTCCAGAGGTCTCGGGGCTCTGGAAGGACAGTGAGCACTTGGCCCAACACATTAAGTGCAAACATCTCATAACTTTTGAAATTACCAAAAAGAACCAGATACAAAGCAATACACAATCTTGGTCTTCATCGAGCGTCTTACTTCAAAACCTTGTGACTGAGCATACGAAATTATGTGTACAGGAACCAAAGCTGGATGAGACCCGATGTTTAATTAGGCATCTGCTATTACTTAGGGGACAAGGAGAATTAGACTTCTTAAACTAAATTACTGTCACCCGAATTTTACGAATAACTAAGCCATCAAGCATGGCTACGGGATGGGAACGTTTGCAGAGTCACGGGTGCAAGGAGAGTGTGGGACCCGCAGGAACAACCCTATCCTGAACACGGAAAATTTCTCACTAAGCAGCTGCCTTTTTTTTCTCTCTCTCCCTCTCTTCTAAATAAATGGTAGACCTAAGAATAATGCCTGCTTGCAGGGAGAAACTGACCCAGTATCAACAACCAAAACTCTTCCTCCCGCGAGGCCAGGCTCGCCAGCAGCTCCCGGCTGTGTCCCTCGACAACCCGGCAGCGCGAAAACGAACTGGCGCAGTAAGCTCCAGGAGGAAGGTAGAGAGAACACACAAGCCCTGGAATCCACACTCCCCAGAAATTCTGAGCCCCTGTCTTGTCCCCACTCCGGCCAGGCCGGCCGGTTCTCGGGATCCCCATCGCGCGCCGCTAAGCAGCCGACCTTCCCGGGGCGCTGTCCCTCGGAAGGGCGGACACACGAAGGCCCGGGCCCGCGGGCCGTTCAAGTTCTCCACACTTGGGGCTGCAAACCAGAGGGTGAGGGGAGACTAAGGAGTAACCCCGAGGTGCCACCCTCCCCTCTCACCCGCTCTCCTTCCTTCTCTAACGCCAGAAAACTTCTGCCACCGTGTTCTGGGAAGTGCGGGGCCGCTGCCTGGACCAGTCGACCCCCCGGGGTCCCTCTCGTCCGACCCGCCTCCCAGACGGGCGCCCGCCCTGGACGGCGCCAGCGCCACAGGAGAGAGCGCGTGGGCTGCGGCTACGTACGATTGTTGGGGTCGCTGGTGTGCTGGTTGAGGGGGATGATCTCCATGCGCTGCTGGCCGTACAGGTAATAATCCAGCTCCTCCGCGCTGCAGCGGAAGCGCGGGGCACCGCGGCCATCTCCACCACCGCCGCACTTGGAGGGCCCCTGGCCCGAGGCGGCGCCGAGGCACAGGTCCTTGGGGGGCAGCGGCTCCACGGCGACGGCTGCGGCCAAAGGCGCGAACACCGGGAGCTGTGCCACCGGCAAGGCCGAGAGACCCGCCAGCGCGGCGGCAGCGGCGGCACAGGAGGAGGCGGAGGAGGCCGAGGTGGAGGAGGAAGCCGGAGTGGAGGAGGCGGAGGAGAGCGAGGCCGGCCGCGGACGCAGGCTGTCCGGTGGAGGCTCAGAGCGCTCAGGGGGCGGCGGCGGAGGAGGTTGGAGAGGCTGCGGCGCGCCCAGGGGACCCGCGGGACCGCTGCCTTTGAGCGGGCCACCGCCGCCGC